>NC_088360.1:36964516-37009516 GCF_034508935.2 Berghia stephanieae
GAGAAAGATAATGTGTGTGTGTGTGTGTGTGAATGTGTGTGTGTTTGTGACAGACAGATAGATAGAGATAGAGAGAGAGATAGATAGGTAGATAGATAGATAGATAGATAGATAGATAGAGAGAAAGAGAGAGACAGACAGAGAGAGAGAGAGAGAGAGAGAGAGACCAGTTTAATGAATATGAAAGATTAATCATATCATCATAAGCTCCATCAATAATATTTGGTATATTAGATTGGAAACTATTTCCTTGGTGATGTACGGGGTTAGAATTTTATATTGTTTAGTTTTCATCAAGTAGAAAAACGTTGTGTTTAAAAAAAACATTTTTGATCAGTACATACATGACCTTAACTAGTAATATAGGGTATTAAACACAGTGAGTATTTTTGTTTTCGTGTGTTTGGAATTCCGGATTCATTACATACTACTCATTATCAAAGCAAGACCTCACTCACATCTCGTAACAAAACTTCCACTTCCAGTGCACGACATCACTTTTCGCGGCAAAACGTTACTCAAGGCTTACATAAACATCACAGAGCAACAATAACATCGCAAAGATAAAAACGTACATCAACATACCAACGTGCTACTACAACGTGTTATGACCTGAATCTGCTCTCAAAATAACTTCTAGCTTCGTTTCTCATTCGAAGATTATTTCCACTCACCGCCTTCCATGTTTCGTTATGCACTATGCAGCGTGCTTGCCAGGCACAACATGGCCGAATAGTTTTGAAGAGCAGGTCGAAAACAATGATAACTAATGACAATTTACAAAGTCGTGTTTCTACATAGTTTCATTAAAACAGTTAAATAGTTGCGCCGAAGTAATCGATCGAAATATTCGATGGAACAGCAGAGCCTGATGCTCGAAACTCAAAAGAAATATTAAAATGACGAATCCTTGTTTGATTTTATTATGAGATGTGCTTGCTACATTTGTATCTAATTTCAGTACCTGATTGAGACATATTTATTGAAAGAGGATTGGAAAGATGACTATAGACTTAAAGTTTGCATTCGCTTGTATCCGCCAGATAAAAAGTCAAACGCGAAACAACGCAAATACTAAGAAAAGCAATGTCTAGTTTGAAATGTCACAAATGTGCAAGTTTGTTGTAGCAATAACTAACTATAAAATGTAACAGAGAGACTGTGTATATGAAGAGAAAAAACCCCAAAAGACTCCCATATTATAAGACACATAAACCTATATCTGATCAACCCTTTCGGCAAGATTATGAAGTGAAAACTTATTTTTCTCTCTTTAAATTGGCATGCAATACCATTTTAACAAAACCAATAAAACATGCACAGCACAAAACACAAATAAATTACACAGATAGACAAACAAAAACAAATATTGAGTAGAAAAATAGCCGATAACAGGCGCTAGTTGAAAGAAACAAGTCTGTACCCATGTCTACAGACACACAGAACAGAACGCAATACGGACGTCTGGAATGGTATCGATTAACTGATACTTTATCGGGCCTTGGTCCACGAAATCAGGTCTGATTGATTTGCCAATTCTTTCCATCGAAGATCGGCTATATGTCATTCACAGAATCAGTCTTTATTGCGCTCCCCCCCCCCTCCACCTCTCTCTCTCTCTCTCTCTCTCTCTCTCTCTCTCTCTCTCTCTCTCTCCATCTATCTATCTGTATCTCTCGTTTTCACCTTCCCTCATATTCGCCCTTTTAATATCTCCCTTTTCTTTTCTTTCCTTTTAAATCCCAAAATTATGAATTAGAAAAATAAACATTGCGTGACGGCTTTGAAAGACATTGTGCTGATTTGAAAAAAAAATATTAAAATTTTTTTTAAAAATCTCAAACAGAATAGAAATAAAATGAAAAGACCAATAAATGTTGATACATAACCGCATTTTATCGAATAAATGTTGATACATAACCGCATTTTATAGGCCTACAAAGGATTCGTGAAAACAAACCTGATGTTATCCTCGAAGAGGCCATACAGATCCAACTTAACCAAATATCAGAAATAAAATACAGCAATTTTTGTTATGAAACCACAGTAACTACGCAGCAGCCTGGGCATCCTTAAATTCAATTCCTTATTCATTACACTCAGAAAACTCCGAATTATGCACCCAAAAAAGAAATTCCTGTATTTTGTCAGCTAATGATTACAGATTATGTCTATTTGAAAAGATAGTAACTATGCAGTAAGTATGGATATCTTTCATAATAATGTTTTCGTTCTATTTCTAATTTATTATACTCAGAAAACATATATTCCAGTTCTTTTTTTCTTCAGCTACTGATTGCAGATTCTTGTCTGTATCACGTTAATCGTGTTATGATGACCGAAGCAGACAACACCAGCGAAAGATCGACAGCCACCTAGATTTCGTTCCAGCAGGGCATGTCTGTTATTGCCAGCATTCCAGTCGTTTTTACGCAAACAAACGAATCACACGTTTGATTTGGTAAGTAGATATATATAGTAGTAGAAGACTTCGTAAATCTAAAGATTTTACCACACACTTCGGACAACACGACCGTGACATCAGAATCAAAAGAAACCACAAATAAAACACTTTATTTTTTTTCACGTTGCCTCTTATCAATTTCATTTGCTCCTTTACATCAAAACAGACTAATACTTATCGTTAGCAATAATTGATTATATTATTCTACACCACATTGAAAATAATATGGAAAAAAAAAATAATAACTGCAGTGCAATGGATATCCGTTTGTTTTTTTTGGCTGTAGTTACAAAGAGGAAGATAATGCATCTTTTACTTGGAAGGAAATTCTTATGATTTACAATAACTTCGTACTTTCGTCGTCTTCACAAGACTCACACAGGCTAGTACACTCCCATCACCAGCGAATAAACACAAGAGCAATCATAGCGGCTTTGTTGGAGGGGAAAGAAGGGAGGGGTGGGGGTACAGAAAAACGAAGAGTGTGTTGCATACAGGTTGTAGGTTAAATCATTATTTCACAGTTCATTTTTTTAACTCTCAATTTACAGCTCACGTGCAAAGTAAACTTAGCTGATGAAGTTGTACGAATTAGACAAGGAGGTTTCAAATATTGTGTGCTACAATTATGGCAGAATAATATTGCTCAAAGGGTCCCGCGATCGAGTTCTAGATTCCAGCCCCGGGAAATAAAAGCAGAAAGACACTTGAGAGTCATGACTTAACCATGGCATAGCCCAATAGCATTGATGACGTTAAGCCCTTATCTTTAGCCAAATATTTAATTTATTCGATTGTGGGGGTGTTTTTCTTTGAGAACAATCAGCTTTATCACAAGACTATTTTGTTTTTAACAATACTGTAATGAATTAAACTATTGATTTTCTACGTATCTTAATTATATGTGAAGAGGTTTTTTATTAAAAAAAAAAATGATTATAAGTTACCTACCATTTCAAATTAATATCAACTTAGAATAAAGTGATATACGAGCTTTAATTTTGTTATTTGCAATGTAAGAGAGAGTATAATTTACTCTCCTTCACAATGAATAGAAATTAACCCAGAGTTTAATATTGGTAGATAGACATTCAATGTCTAGAACCTGGTTCACCCTGCCATTTTATACCGCTTTGATACAAAGGGTCACTAAGTATATAGCATCCCTAGAGATGCAGTCCTGAATTAAAGTTTTCAGTTTAATGGCACCAATTTGATGATATGAAAGTCCCGAAAATTTCGTGTCAACACTTTGTATATACGCGGTAATGGTGGCCAATTTACACGGCCTTCATTGTTGTAGTCCGGTTTCATTTATGGACCCTGCCCACCTTCATGACAAGGTTACAGTCTAGTAACTATGTTATACTTTTTATGAGGTTGTATTTTCCTGCCTTTAGAGAATCATTAAGTTGTCCGAGCACAGGGCACGCATTGTTATTCTTCTAACAAAAATAATGCAGTTCCGAGTATCTTAGATCACGATAAAACGAAATCGAGTATTAAAAGAAAAAAAGAAAAAAAAAGGGGGAGGTTAATGATAATTGCAGACGATGAAAGAAGGTTCCGGTACCCTTGTTTATAAAAATAAACGACGAGGTGACCTAGAGGAAAAGCAATTACAACGGGTTCAATGAGCACAATAAAAAAAAAAACCCAAAAAACAAAGTTAAACTATTATGCCACTCAGAGGAACTACAATCGAACGGTAATGCTATTATTGTATTGATGAGGATACTTCCAATGAAAATGGATTAAATGCATCGAATCTAAAACTATCGTCCACTCCAGAATCTCTAATCCAACATTTCAAAGTATGCCACTAAACACTTTTGAAGAATTGCAATAATATTATTACAATGAATCACAACGGGATATTACTGTTAAACAATAAAACATGCTGGTTTGGAAATGTTGGCTCAACTCGCATTATAACATTATGTTTTGTTTAAAACTCATCTGAATGAATCAATATATGGAAACTAATCCCATGCTACACAATAAAACATTCGCTGAAGAATAGGTTGAGCCCGAAACATTCCTCTTAACGTACTTGCTTCGTATTTTAATCGAGTTTGTTCATATTTATTTATGCTCAAATTACAATAGTTATATCCTTAAACGAAATTTTGGAAGGTCATGCAGCACAGAGAGGACTTTAAATGTTATACGTTGTAGTGACACATAATATAGTAAAAAATCAAACGTCCTTGTTTATGTGTACTGATATTAAACAGCTGGCATCTTTCCAACTTCATCGCGGGAATAGGATAAGTAGGCAAATTATAAATGACAACCATTTGTGTCGTTTACTACTGGTTCGAGGTCTAAATTTTGGGATATTAGTATTAGTAGCTGAATAAAGGAGATGGCATATAAATGAGACAGATAAACATGAAAGGTACATCGTGGGTGCATGGGAATAGGTCAACCACTATCACTACAGGCGTGAAATGAATCCGTTGCCATGTACTTAGTGGGGACAACAAGCGGATGAGAATCAAAATTAAGTATAGTTTATATTTCTTTCCAGTTGTATAAATAACGATATTACCATAACCATGCTTAACCGTTCTAAAAATTCATTCATTCATTCAGAGAGAGAGAGAGAGAGAGAGAGAGAGAGAGAGAGAGAGAGAGAGAGAGAGAGAGAGAGAGAGAGAGAGAGAGAGAGAGAGAGAGAGAGAGAGAGAGAGAGAGAGAGAGAGAGAGAGAGAGAGAGAGAGAGAGAGAGAGACCCAAGAAAAAACACAAGTAAAAGAGGAAGAAAACAATCTAATAAACAAAACATATCTATTTCCTGAAAAAGCCATCGTGTTAGACAAGCCGAAGATTAACAAGAGAAGGGGGTATAGCGATTGGGGAAAGGAACATTCTTTCCAGGATTTTTTTTCCTCCATAACGATTTGGACTAGAAACGTTCCTATTGTAAAGTGAGAACATTTTTATGCAACTCCCTCTATCCGATAAGGGATGAGAAAATCGAAAACACACGAGCATTCTTCAAACATTGCAGATATTATTTTGAAAAACAAAAACAAAAACAAAAACAAAAACCCAAAAAACTAAATATAGCACACACATCGAGTGAGCCTTGAAGACAAACGAACCCTTCCTGAAGTAAACAATTAGACATTAGGAAATAAAATGAGATAGAATGAAACACATAGGTATTAAAATACACTAGATAAAGAGAGAGGTTATACTACTAAAGTCATGTTGAAACATTACGACGTAGATAGAAGAAAAATGCCAAGGTTTTGTTTTTACCTTTTCTCATTCTTCTATTTGTTGTCTTTTCCTCTTGTTTATCTGATTGTTATTTCTGTTTCTATGAAGGCAGATTTGTTATTTCTCTAGTTTGTTTCTAGGGTCTTATTGGCTCTTTGATTGCGTTCAGGTCATGATAATTTGAGAGAGAAGTATATAATAAATGCCATTGCAATAAAGGCTTATGTCTTTTTACCATTGTTGATTCGGTAGCAACGTAACAGCAAAATGGAATAACATTTCATTTTCATTAATATATTTTACGAATTCAAGACTCTTCCCCCCTTCCCAATTCAATTTAATGATACAGATGAACATTAAATCAAAATTTAAAAGAACTTCGAATTTTAAAACATTTAAAAAAATATGAAACTGGTCATTTTTCAGTCTTTTAATCAATCCACAGAAAATAATTCCAGTTGTAAAACATTTGAATCAAGTATTTATAAATGAAGAAAATAGAAATTGAGTTTGCAAGGAATGCCTGTCTGAATGTTGCCACTAATCAATAAACCATGGTTTGGAAAAATCAATTTCACACATCCAGGTAAAATACATAATATTAGAGACTCTCTTCCTCACAGAGAAGAGGAGCGGAAACGGGAAATATGATCGATAATATGAAGGTTTCAGTCCACACAGGCATTTGCTTACAGTTCATTCATTTTCACCTTTCCATCGTAAAAGTAAAAACAAGCAATCAGTTAAGGATAACGCATAACATGGGATTTTTTTCTTATTCTAAAAGAATGCTAAATAGTAAGGTCTTTTTGACAGACAATTTACATGCAGGGAATAGACTAGGGGTCGTTAAGTTCACGTTTTCCTAAAAGAATCCAGTAAGTCTCTTCAATGTCAACAATATTATGTGGGTTTTTTTCAGTTTTGCATTAATATTTAAAAAACTTCATCTTACTTCATATATAGCTATTTTTTCAGTGCAATGTTAACATAAATAATAAAAATAATTTGTGTTATTCATTAAGAAAACAAAACAGAAAAAAAAAATTAAAGAATGAACTGAAAACACAATGAAGAAAGGAATGATTGTTAAATGAAAGAAATGAAGAAAGAAAGAGAGGAAAAAAAACAGTAAAAAAAGCCACACAGTCAGATATCTAATCTTTCAGAATGATTTTCATGTGCATGATGAAAGAAAACACTGTATAGATCAGCCGTAAGGAACAATTACTTCATAAACTGCAAGGTTTAATATTCTATTAATTTCATAGCAAGCGGATCAAATTCGTTATGGAACGGTAATAACTTCCCCCTACCTGTATTGATTAACATGACCGTCAACCAGACCAGTCAATTACTGACATTACTCATAACAGCGTGTTTGTGATAACTTGGGTTATCAAATGAACCGCAAAACAAATATCCAATCAGCTTTCTACAACATATAAAACTGGGAAATACTGCATATTCTACTCATAGTATTCTCTCTCTCTCTCTCTCTCTCTCTCTCTCTCTCTCTCTCTCTCTCTCTCTCTCTCTCTCTCTCTCTCTCTAGTTTTACTTCCTTGAGAGTAAATATTCTAAATTTTTCGATGAATCAATGTCGATACCCCTAAAACTGCTAAAACTGTATAAATGTTTTCGCACAATTAGGGATGAAATATTTTAGCATCAGTAAAAAGATTTTTAAAAATATGAAAAGAAGACACTATTAGGATCAGACTCTATCTAATCGATCATATCACGCAACAATCTATTCTCCTTAAAAAATAAATTAATTAAGTTCTGTTTCGGTCATGCAATTTCCATGCCAATCTCTGACAGTCTCAAAACTAACAAGAGTCATGACAGGATCTGTCGTTTACTGCAATTTGGCAGGGTCTGTTTACACCGTAAAGGATACGATCTGGCTATGATGTTGACCACATCGAACAGTACACATACATATTATGTACTCTCTTAACTTTGTCGTTCTTTTTTCTTTTTTCCTCTCAATTCATGATATTAAAAAAGACAGCATAAGCCAAGATAGAATTATTCACTGATGTGTGTAGTGACAAAAAGACGTGTTTTGAGCGATGTTATACAAGCAGAGGTACCGCAAATTTTGTAAACACAAGGAAAAGAAATGCATCGGTCTAAACCATTATCATCTATTGAGATGTTGATGGGCTAAACCAATGTTATTTTGGAAAGTTAACGATTGAACGTCCTTGGCAATTAAAAGGTCACCGAGGCCTGCAACAACAGGTGGATATTGTAAGATCAGATAAGGCAGTAACTAAGTGAGAAAGCTGCGTGAGATGAGATATTGATGCCACACCGACTCCTAGACTTAGGAGGAAATCACTAGAATGGGCGTTCTCTCAGATCAAATAAGATTAATGAAGAAAGAGAAGAAAAAAAATGAATCAAGAGGTTAAAAAATCGTATCTCTAACAAGCATAATGACGCACATGAACAAAATGTCACATGATGAAAACAATGTTTAAAAACAAGGTAGATTTATAATCTATTAAAAGGGGATTGTAGATGATAACATACCTGGGAAGAATAGTACGGACACCAATAAATCTAATCTTTCTTATCCGTTTGAATTCACAGATCCATTGTACTATAAATGAAAACATACGAGTATTTATAGTAGAAACTTTGATTAATTATGGAAACAGTGCTAATTTGACCCATGTTTGATATCTATTATCATAATTTAACTCATTATAGATCAACATATATATAAACTTATGGGAGAAATGATATATACAAACGTTGAATTGGGAAAAAAATGACATTACAAGGGTATAAGTCCGCACAGTAGATATAGGAGTATAATTCAATGAAAAACAGGTATTTACAAATTTGGCCACAAAACTCCGTCTTTCAAATATCGATCGATGAGAGAGTTTTTGCCAAGAGTAGGATCAATCGATCGATATCTGAAGGAAGAGTTTTCTGACCAAATCTTTAAAGACGTGTTTCTCTCCTCCTCCTCCTCCTCTCCTCCTCCCCCCCTCCCCCCCCCCCCCCCCCCCCCCCCCCCCCAGAGTATGGCCCACGGCCGTTAACTGGTTAAAAGACGTACCCTAAAATGGGAGGAAAAACGGTCCAGAAATTAAACATATTAATGTTCTCCACGAACGCCCTTAAACCAAACAAGTCAACGTATTTTTATAACTTGCCTCAACCCAACAGGCTATAGCAGCAAGGAGTGTTGAATGTAAAGTAAACAAATTCAATGGATAAACAATTCAAACCTGAAATGAAATCTTTTCAAAACGATATAGATAGAATGGCGAGACGGGTTAAAGGGCTACACAATGTGTACCAACTGCCATCAGCAATATTATAATAAGGACGTGGTGAATCATTGATATTGAATTGAATTGAACATTGGTACGAGGGAAATCGGGCAAGGGTTGGGGGTGTGGTTTGATCTTTCTGGTACAGAATTACATGCATTGCCATAAAATAATATTGCATTTGTGATAGAGTGGAAACGAGAGAATGTGAAAGAAAGAAAGAAAGAAGTGAGAGGGTGAGAGGGAGGGAGAGAGAGAGAGAGAGAGAGAGAGAGAGAGAGAGAGAGCACTGATTTTGATACTTTGTAGTGAATGATAATTATTAGCTAACAGATAAATCGACGACAGGAATATTTCCGTGACCTTGTTGTGTATGCACGAAATTCTAAATTGCTACCATATTATCCCATTAATTTAAGAAAGAAAGAAAGGACGAAAAGAAAGAAAAAAATCCCCAATCTATTGGCTTCGATTTGTGTAAAGTCAATTTGAACAACAATAAATCATGTTTCCATTTATTAGTCCATTTTTATAGCGTCTTTTCCATTGAAGAGAGAAAGAAAGAGAGAGAGAGAGAGAGAGAGAGAGAGAGAGAGAGAGAGAGAAAGAGAGAGAAAGAAAGAGAGAGAGAGAGAGAGAGAGAGAGAGGGGGGGGTAAACTGATATAAAAATGTTCCTTAGGGAATAGAAAAAAAACCTACTGGTAGAAATTTAAAACAACACTATTTAGATCAACATGCTCATGGTAATGTCATGCTCAGCTTTTTGTTTTGTTTTGTTTAAACGTAGAGGAAATAAATGTAAAGTGAGATGTTTGCTGACAATTGGAATCTTCTCTGCCTCACCCCGATGAATCATAATGAAAGTAAACACAGTGACTCACTCTTCAAATCTGATAGGATATTATTTACTTTGAGTTCTTCATTCATCGAGGGGTTAGATGCACAATCGAAATTCGCAAGGCTTAAATCACAGAGGGTTAAAAAAAAAAACTAAACAAAAAACTATTCAGTCCATTGACTTTTACAAATGCATCTTTGGGATGAAACATTCACATCAATCCGTGTTCATAGTTTTAATTATTACACAACATAATCATCGAGATGATAGCATGCCTTATGTAACTCTTGTTAACAACATTGACCCTTGATGACTTTTGACAAAACTAAATATTTTTTTAAAACACACAAAAAAAACAAAAATAAACAAACAAATTAACAAACAAACAAACAAACAAACAAACAAACAAACAACAACAACAACAACAACAACAACAACAACAACAACAACAACAACAACAACAACAACAACAACAACAACAACAACAACAACAACAAATACCCCCTCCCCCGTTCCGAAAAAAAAGAGAAAACAAAACATTGGAAATGTAAGCGTCCATCCTTATGGCGGGCTAGCACGATTCATTAGTTCTATTCAAAATAAAGTATTACTCTTTAACTAATTTCATATTAAGTACCAGACAAATAATAAACCGTTGAAAGCTACATTAATGACAAACTGATTGCATTCCAGTATTACGTGGTACCTTGAATATGAATGACACAGTCCTAATGTCGTCAGGAACAAATTCCCGGTGGCAATAAAATCCTTCGGAAATTACTTAAAGTCCACTTGACATTGCCCACAAATAATACACCAGCGAAACATTTGCACACTTCATTTAATTTCAAAGGAAAGTTTGCACAATATAAGGTTTTATCTATTCTCAATCATACTTCACCAAAACTCTAAATTCTACCAAAAGTTATTATTTTTATTCCACTCTCAGTAATTATCGAATATTGCAGTAACCAAGAACAAGGCAATAAATAATATGTACGTCTGCCCCAACACAGCACGTGCCAACTTCGACTATTTAACACCGGTGTTTGGTATTTGGAGACCTTTTAACAACATGTGAATACGTGTGTTGAAAGGGTGGGTCAAAGCTTGTGAAACTTTCGCTTTATCCTGACCATGAATACGCCGGCAAGGACCTGTTTGTAACGTAGTAGGTACAGTCAGTTGGCTTACAAATGAATACCAATGTATCGTAAATCTACGACAGATTTATATTTCACAAATTATCCGTCTTTACGATAATGAGCAATTCATGCAATACTTTTTCACATTTTGGCGTCACACAACATATTTCTCGTTCATGTCACCAAAACACGATGCTGTAAATTCTGCTGTCATAAGCGTAGTACGTATCATTAAATTCGGCATGAAAGCAATGACCACGTTTACATTATTCACACACGTTCTTGTCGAAACCGCTATTATGCTCAGTGGCGGTTCTAGCCTATTTACAGTGGTTGGGCAAAGATGATCCGGTCATATATATATATATATATATATATATATATATTATATATATAATATATATATATATATATATATATATATAATATATTATTTATTTATTTATTTATTTATTTAATTATAATTTTTTTTTCACCTTTAAAAAAATATTTCAACCACAAATAATCACATTCACAATGAAATGACAATACCAGTAGATTTTAATTATTCCAAACGTAATCAAAAAATAATCACGAAAGAGAATACAACTAAAAAATAAAGCGACGAGACATAATGCGACAACACCTTGACAATACAAGTCCCATTTCGTTCACTCGAAAAATTAAAGAGATGCTTTAATCCCTCAACGGCGAGATTAATATTTCTGTTACATTACTGGTTTTCAGTAGTATGTAGTAACCTTAAAGTTTTCATCGAGAAACAACAACAGCGATATGACTCGAGTTTCATTCAGAGCTGAAATTGCATTATTTTTACTGCTGTCTTGGTGGTTAGAATGATTGTGCCGGTGGTGGTAGTGGTTGGAATAGTGGTAGCGGTGGTGGTGGTGGTGGAGGAGGAGGAGGAGGAAGACGAGGCGGTGAAGGAGGATGTAATTATGATAGTGGTTTTGGTGGTGCTGTTGGTTAGAATGATAGTTGTGGAGACGATTGTTGTACTTGTTGTTAATATTGTTGTTGTTGTTGTTGTTGTTGTTGTTTAATGATGATGATGATGATGATGATGATGATGATGATGATGATGACAACCACGATGTCGTCGACAATGATGGTTACCACCATACGATATTACAAAGTTTATTTAATCTTAGGCTTTCGCCAATAATTCACACAATACAATTAAGACAAAAGAATGTTATCAATCTCTCCTCATGCATTCGTTATACTATCACAATAACGACCGTGTTATCTTTACTCCTTCCCAATGCTATCTATAGATAGAATGCGCTTGGCCAAGGAGTTCACAACATTGCCATCCGGAAGTATAACGGACCAACACACAAACTCTGTGTAACCATGAACTTTTATAGTCTGGTTAATACAGTTTAGTGAGAACAACTCACAAACGCGGATGGCAAAAACAATAACAAAAGCCTGAGTGACGTCATCTGCATACTATCTATACAAGAGTGCTATGCTCCTTCCCCAACCAACCCCTAGCTTCCCGCCTCTTCGTCGCGAACTATCTTATGTATGTATTAGCTTCAGGACGGGCAAGTACGGAATCTGCCCACCCTTCCTTTAAACGTCTTTATTTCCTCTATAACTTAGAATTCAACTATCTCCTTACTCAGAAGAGTATTTCTCGTATACTAATTCAATTGTTGAGAAAACCAAAATGGTGGTTGTATTAATATTTATTTAGTCGTGACTTTTGAATAAAATGTTTTGTTTTATTAGAGGAAATACAATAGAAAATTACATTGTTTTGCAAAATTATTTAGTCTGGCAATAAAAATACAGCGGTAATTACTTTAAGAATAATAAAAAAAAGAACTAACAAATTAATTTGTTAAAAAACAAAAACAACAAAAACAACAAAAAACAAATAAGAAAACAATTTAAATAAATGAGTTTTGAGAAGTACTTAAAGAAAACGAGAAAAAAAAAAGAAATAATTTAAATGGATAAACAAATATATAAAAACAACACAAATTAATACTAAATTGATATAATATTAGTAAGTTAATAAATTTAATTCAATACTGGAACCTTCCCAAAGTCATTACATCAATGGTACCAGCACAAGTAAGGCAATAAATAAGAAAAAGTTCGTTTGCCAAAAGCTCTATTCAGTTTTCACTGGTTATTAAGGTGGGCTCATTTGAATTAGCCCGACCTAGTACTAGAGAGGCCAGACAGCAAAAATCGGAGTTAGTTCACCGTCAGGCGACGTGACGATGAGATGACGATGTGGGCGGAGTGGAGTGGAGTGGTTGGGGAGGGGAGGGGGGGGGGGGTTGATAAAAAGAACAGGAGCGTATCCTGGTTTATGCATTACGCGGTGCATGGTCATTCGCAATCTATCAAAAATACACACAAATTGATTTCAGTACGAAGTATCAAGTTTAAGTAGTAACTTTTGAAATTATCTAATTTAGATTAGATTATTTCGGACCTGGTAATACAGCTTATAACTTGAAAAAAACAGGCTGGTATTTGCCCACCCTGCCCATTATTACCAGCCGTCCCTGATTATGCTGTACTCTGGAAAAGAAAAATATATCAAAATTTGGTCAGAAAACTCGTCCTTCAAATATCGATCGATTTAAATGACTCTCATCGAAGTCCCAGGTTTGAGAAGTTCTTTTTTTTCCAGGATGAGAGTCATTTAAATCGATCGATCTTTGAAGGACGAATTTTCTGACCAAAGTTTTAAATATGTGTTTTTCCAGAGTACAGCAGTATTGGGTTTCGCGACAAGATTGATGGCAGAGATAATTCCATAATTCTGTAATAGTTCACAGCGTTATCTGCCGGTACAAGATATAAACGCTCTACAAAGTGAAAGCCGGTGATAAAAATAGGACCTATAGGTCTGAGGAATGACTGGTTGATTGTGTGCCATGATAAGCTTTGCTCCGACTTACCCCCTTAATTCTTATATAATGAATAAGTCCGCTTTGCCACTGCCATTTAGAAGTTAATTCTAGGATTAAGTACTCGCCTTGAGCCAGTTGCCATGAGATCAGGATAGCCACGAATTTCAAAATGGAAAACATCAGTTCGGATTGTTTTATTTTTGGCACTGATTATGTTTATGTTGCAAAGCCAAGTAGTTGAAAATACTTCAACTTGTATAAACCCATGCTCCCCCCCCCCCCCCCCCCCCCCCCCCCCCCGCCCCAACCCTTTTTTTTCAATATCATTTTTATTTCAAAATCATCGAATAAAATAACAAGCTATCGACTACCATCTTCCCGTATGTCTTTCTACGGTCCTCTTGCCAATTCCTTCCGTTCTCCACAATAGGTTACTGACAAGACTTTCTATGGCGGTCACTGGTTACTGGTCATTCATCCTTTGTTCGGGGGGAAAATTGTGTTAATTTTCTTTTCTTGTAATACAACTTGAAACGACAAAGTGGCATGAAGACGTTTACAATGTTTTATCAATCTGGTCCGAAGATTGTCCTAGAGAAAACTATCAGTCATTTTAGCTCAGTTGTCTTGGGACAGAAGTTTTAACAGATTGCCCAGGACTAATATAGTTTAAATAAACACTAGTTTTTTGTTAGTTTTTTTTTTTTTTGGGGGGGGGGGGGGAATTGTCTTTTTTGTTTGTTTGTTTGTTTGGTTGTTTTTTTTCATTTGTTTGTTTTTTTTGTTGTTTTTTTTTAATTTACATATAATTAAGTTGAAATAACAGACATTAACATTAGCAAGAGAGAGAGAGAGAGAGAGAGAGAGAGAGAGAGAGAGAGAGAGAGAGAGAGACAGAGAGAGTGAGAGAGAAAGTGTGAGAGATAGAAAGATAGATAGATAGATAGATAGATAGATAGGGACACACACACACACACACAGAGAGAGAGAGAGAGAGAGAGAGAGAGAGAGATAGAGATAGAGAGAGAGAGAGAGAGAGAGAGAGAGAGAGAGAGAGAGAGAGAGAGAGAGAGTAGAAAGATTTGATAATCAAGTCATACCTGCTACTCGCTCCCATCCGAATATTTCGCACAAGTAAGCAATACTATAACTATAGCTTTATAACATTGGAATACACTACACAGTCAGTAAATTGCACGGCTGTCAAACAACCAAACAGAAAACATACTGTAAACCCCGATAAAATCTATTTTGTCAGTAAAACAAATAAATACATCAATTCAACAACAGACAGCGATTGTCAACATCGACCTAAAGCTTGTCATGGGCAGTACAAATATAAGCGACAAGTACACAATGGCTCTTTTACATGACATATGGAATGTGTAGACAACGTGATATACATTTCCTCTTATCAAAACAAATGTTCCCTCAACTCCGCTCTGCTTCATTTTTGAAAAAAAAAAAACAAAAAAAAAACGTGCGGGCTGTAAAGAGATTACAAGCAATTTGAAAGGGGAAAAAATGACTAATATAAATATTTTTCCAACCGAGCATGAAATATGATACAACATAAACCTATCCTATGTAAATGTTATAATTAAAACGTTTGACAAGATGTGGGGAATTATTTAAAGTGAGTGGGTTGCGTAAAGACTCTCAATTATCATGAGACTATTAAAACAATAAAAGATAACACGTATTATTATTATTATTATTATCATCATCATCATCATCATCATCATCATCATCATCATCATCATCATCATCATCATCATCATTATTATTATTATTATTATTATTATTATTATTATTATTATTATTATTATTATTATTATTATTATTATTATAGCCCAAGTTTCGACAAAAGACAGAGTTTCACAAAACCCTTCGTCCTTCTCAAAACCAAATCACATCTTCTTGTTGACAGGAACACGTTCCGGATGGAGGTTCCTGGTAACTGTTCCTGGTTGGGCTGTGTTCCTTGTTGTTGAGAAATAAGATCCGTGTGGCACTACTACATGTTAGTGTGACAATTACTTTGATATGGCTAAATGTTCTTTTGCACATCGTTAGATCTAATGAGATATGTCTGCATTGCGCTGTTTGTAATTGGACTTTCTATTGAAAAAAAAATGTCAGCTGACCCGACAGAGATTTCAATCATAACTCACTCTTGTGAAAAGAACGAGCCAAAATAATAATCTACACTTTCTGAAATCGGTCGATATGGTAGATTTGAGATGCATTAGGAAAAGAAATTGAGACTAACACTGGTGATGGTACGCCGTTCTGTTAACTTATTATACACTAACATAAAAGCATGTTTATAAATTCCTTTTTGATACGAGGGACGGGTTTCTGGCTCCATGTATGTGTCAATATCATTTGAAATTTATAACAAGACAAAATAAAAAAACAAACTGATAACCTCTTGCTTACCTCACTGACTTGATATGATAATTGCCAAATTCACAAACAAATCCAACCAAGTGAAAAATGAACAAATACAGTTAAATTCCAAAACTCTAATGGATCCCTAAAGAATTGCACATAGAGCCGGTTCGCGTTCCACTTTATTAGCAAGTTAACGATTACGTTCCCCGAACTTAAACGATCGACCAACGACGAGGAAAAAACCAGGATCTGTCCTCAGACGTCGCCACACGATGCCCGGTGAACGAGTAACTTGGGTACCGGGCATCGTGTGGACCGATCCTGGTTTCTTCCTCGTCGTTGGTCAATCGTTTGGAATTAGGGAACGGAATCGTTAACTGCCTATTATCCACGTGCCAACTTGTTCTGGATTATGGCTTGTCGTCAATAAATTTTCATAACATCCCATCGTTGGTTATGACAACAATGTTGTACAAAACAAGATTGGTTTTGTTAACAAATAAGTAAACATCTAATTATCCACTCGCCTGCTCGAACACTGGAACGCTTACTTAATCGTATTAATTATATACTCAAAACAAATTTTCTCTTCGGTAACAAAGGTCGAATCTAAAAGAAATCCACAAAAGAGCTAATCTAACCACATTGCGTCCTAACAGAACACTCTACTCTTTAATTATCTGCTTTATTCTCCACTAGTTGTATGAAGAAAAAATATACTATATCCACTGTCACAACTAATCTCTCAAGCGATGTAATGAATGAACCTCAACACTTGACAAGACTCAAATAGAAGGAGAACAAGGTGTTGCAAACGTGATTAATAGTAACACTGAACCTGTCTACACAAGGGACGGCTGGTAATAATGGGCAGGGTGGGCAAATACCAGCCTGTTTTTTTCAAGTTATAAGCTGTATTACCAGGTCCGAAATAATCTAATCTAAATTAGATAATTTCAAAAGTTACTACTTAAACTTGATACTTCGTACTGAAATCAATTTGTGTGTATTTTTGATAGATTGCGAATGACCATGCACCCCGTAATGCATAAACCAGGATACGCTCCTGTTCTTTTTATCAACCCCCCCCTCCCCTCCCAACCACTCCACTCCGCCCACATCGTCATCTCATCGTCACGTCGCCTGACGGTGAACTAACTCCGATTTTTGCTGTCTGGCCTCTCTAGTACTAGGTCGGGCTAATTCAAATGAGCCCACCTTAATAACCAGTGAACACTGAATAGAGCTTTTGGCAAACGAACTTTTTCTTATTTATTGCCTTACTTGTGCTGGTACCATTGATGTAATGACTTTGGGAAGGTTCCAGTATTGAATTAAATTTATTAACTTACTAATATTATATCAATTTAGTATTAATTTGTGTTGTTTTTATATATTTGTTTATCCATTTAAATTATTTCTTTTTTTTTTTTTCTCGTTTTCTTTAAGTACTTCTCAAAACTCATTTATTTAAATTGTTTTCTTATTTGTTTTTTGTTGTTTTTTTTGTTTTTTGTTTTTTTAACAAATTAATTTGTTAGTTCTTTTTTTATTATTCTTAAAGTAATTACCGCTGTATTTTTATTGCCAGACTAAATAATTTTGCAAAACAATGTAATTTTCTATTGTATTTCCTCTAATAAAACAAAACATTTTATTCAAAAGTCACGACTAAATAAATATTAATACAACCACCATTTTGGTTTTCTCAACAATTGAATTAGTATACGAGAAATACTCTTCTGAGTAAGGAGAGAGTTGAATTCTAAGTTATAGAGGAAATAAAGACGTTTAAAGGAAGGGTGGGCAGATTCCGTACTTGCCCGTCCTGAAGCTAATACATACATAAGATAGTTCGCGACGAAGAGGCGGGAAGCTAGGGGTTGGTTGGGGAAGGAGCATAGCACTCTTGTATAGATAGCATTGGGAAGGAGTAAAGATAACACGGTCGTTATTGTGATAGTATAACGAATGCATGAGGAGAGATTGATAACATTCTTTTGTCTTAATTGTATTGTGTGAATTATTGGCGAAAGCCTAAGATTAAATAAACTTTGTAATATCGTATGGTGGTAACCATCATTGTCGACGACATCGTGGTTGTCATCATCATCATCATCATCATCATCATCATCATCATCATCATCATCATCATCATCATTAACAACAACAACAACAACAACAACAACAACAACAACAACAATATTAACAACAAGTACAACAATCGTCTCCACAACTATCATTCTAACCAACAGCACCACCAAAACCACTATCATAATTACATCCTCCCTCACCGCCTCGTCTTCTCCTCCTCCTCCACCACCACCACCACCGCTACCACTATTCCAACCACTACCACCACCGGCACAATCATTCTAACCACCAAGACAGCAGTAAAAATGATGCAATTTCAGCTCTGAATGAAACTCGAGTCATATCGCTGTTGTTGCTTCTCGATGAAAACTTTAAGGTTACTACATACTACTGAAAACCAGTAATGTAACAGAAATATTAATCTCGCCGTTGAGGGATTAAAGCATCTCTTTAATTTTTCGAGTGAACGAAATGGACTTCTATTGTCAAGGTGTTGTCACATTATGTCTCGTCGCTTTAGTTTTTAGTTGTATTCTCTTTCGTGATTATTTTTTGATTACGTTTGGAATAATTAAAATCTACTGGTATTGTCATTTCATTGTGAATGTGATTATTTGTGGTTGAAATATTTTTTTTAAAGGTGAAAAAAAATTATAATTAAAAAAAAAAATAAATAAATAAATAATATATATATATATATATATATATATATATATATATTATATATATATATATATATATATATATATATATATATATATATGACCGGATCATCTTTGCCCAACCACTGTAAATAGGCTAGAACCGCCACTTGTCTACACAATGTGAAATCAGGCTTAAGGTAATTGGCCTGAACCAAAATGGAAACGACAAAACTTTGTGGACAACTCTCGACTGTCGACTCCAGCAATAGTATTGCTTGGCAATCAGCTAGCTTTACTTGACAGCGATGGCTACGATAGCTATCTACGCGCTTACGAACCACTGCAGCTCAAGTACATAATTAAGGGGATAAAGTACAAACGCGATTTAGGATACAACCTGATCTAAAATCTATTTCTATGATTGTTTGAAACCAATGAAGAAAACGTAATATTATGGAAAGGCATCCTATCATGTCTTCACATTGGGCACACTCCTCAGCAACGAGGTTATGGAAAGAAAAAATAATAAAAAAATAAAATAATACTCGTTATCTAACTAAAGCATCGGTCATCAGAAAACTCAATCACGGGTAACACCACTAACCCTTATTAGGAGAATGAACATCCTCAGTTTGTTGGAAGGAGTACACACATACACACACACACACACGCACGCACACACACACACGCACGCACGCACACACACACACACACACATAAAATATCAAATATTAAATATTATTTGCGAAACAAATTACAACGCTTATTGTCGTCATTACTTTTCATAAAATCGATCATTCCGCACACAATTAACAACTCTAGAACACCAAGGCTTTACATAAATGCCATTCAATATGACATGACATTATTATCATCATAGCGTGTTGAAATAAAAAATACTTTTCAACGTCCCCATTGATCGATTTGCGATATGTCATGTGACGTAGATGCACAAATTACCAAGTCTGATAACCGAACGCAATAATTATGGGCCTGATTTAACATTGTTGGAATAGACAATATTTTACGTTTGGAGTATGTCCATTACAACAATGAGACCAAAACAATTTGGGTTATCAGACCTGCAAAAAAGAACTCGTCGCATGTGTCTCCTCGCCTTAATCTGGTATTATGTCGGGGTGGCCCAAACACACACAAAAAAGTTTATTTAAGTATGAATTTATGAGAAATATAAAGGTTTAGTTGATCGCACGCTATGAAATATTATATTCTACTTAATAAAACATTAACTTAACTAAAGTGTCATACTATTACAGAGAAATATAATTTTCAACATCTGAATAGCCCTCATATATCATACCGATATGAGGCTGTGGGTCACATAATTGACGAGTGAATTATATAATTTGTCTCTGATTAAACTCTCTCTAACAGAGGCGGACTGGTTTAGGAAGTGTAAAATATAGTAGGATTAATTAGCGCTTAGTGACGGTTTATACTGAGTAAAGTGCTATAATAAATGCTATTATTGCTACATTGTGGCTAAATGCTGGCCATCTCTTTCTGATGTTATGTAGACGAGGATGACAACGACGTTGATGATGGTGATGATGATGATGATGATGATGATGATGATGATGATGATGATGAGGAGGAGGATGATGATGATGATGATGATGATGATGATGATGATGATGATGATGAGTAGGAGGAGGAGGAGGAGGAGGGGGAGGAGGAGGAGGAGGAGGAGGAGGAGGAGGAGGAGGAGAAGGAGCAAGAAGAAGGAAAGCTTTTAAAAAGGAGAAGGAGGAAGGAGGAAGGAGGAGGAGGATGAGGAGGAGGAGGAGGAGGAGGAGGAGGAGGAGGAGGAGAAGGAAAAAGCGGAGGAGGGTAAGGAATATGAGGAGGCGGTGAAGGAGGCAAAGAATGGACCATGTAGAAAGTTTTTTATAAATCATATCTCACTCAGTGGACAGGCGAATGACATAACAGATAATCACTTAAGTACATAAATATATCTATCATATAATTATCAACGCATGTGTACAATTCATGCCCCATGAGTGTTGCTGTGCTACGAAGCGAGCTATTATTATCCATGACTCATTTGTCTGATCCCAGGCTTTAGCTATAGCTGGCTTAGCGTAAAAGCAAGGGGATTCCCCAAACTTCACAAACCAGCGTGTGCATAAGGAGCTTGAGCTTTTATATAGCGCAACATCCACTAAACGAGCTCATAGCGCTTTACAAAGGGTATCTAACCAACAGCAACACGTAACATGTAGAACGAGCTTGGCCTACCAGAGTCACTATGCACTATAGTTACGTCATGAGAACGTGACATGATGCCTGTTAGGCGATATTACAATTTTTTTCTTCCGACAGAGACAACGCTGTTAACGGCCAGGTACTCATTTTACACCTGAGTACCGAGAAGAGAATGTGAGTAAAGAGCCTTTTAACAAGGACTCAACTATGCGCCGAGCGAGGCTCGAACCCAGATTCTTCGATCTGAAAGCGAGTGTCGTACTGCAAGACCACATAGTCGCACAAGAAATGCAAATCGTTTGGACATTAAAATGAGTAGTAATCGATACGTTTTCAGAGATTAATTTCAATAAAGACTCATTTGATTATGCTTCCTCGCATAACTAGCATAGAATCGAAAATGGATGACGGTGTATAAGGTGTGGAATTACGCTTGTTTATGTGTTAGTCTGTGATCGTGTGTGTGTGTGTGTGTGTGTGTGTGTGTGTGCGCGTGTGTGTGTGTTTGTGTGAGTGTCTGAGAGAGGGTGAGATATAGATTAAGAGAGCGGCAGAGAGACACATAGAAATATATGTAGAGGGGAGAAAGAGAGAGAGAGAGAGAGAGAGAGAGAGAGAGAGAGAGAGAGAGAGAGAGAGAGACAGAGATAGAGAAAGATATAAAGATAGATAGATAGATAGATAGATAGATAGATAGATAGATAGATAGATAGATAGATAGATAGATAGATAGATAGATAGATAGATAGATAGATAGACAGAGACAAGGAGAGGGACACACACACACACACATAGATATATATATATATATATATATATATATATATATATATATATATATATATATAGAGAGAGAGAGAGAGAGAGAGAGAGAGAGAGAGAGAGAGAGAGAGAGAGAGAGAGAGAGAGAGAGAGAGAAAGAGAGAGAGAATTGGGATACGGGAGAGAGGGAGGTGTTGAAATGTTAGAAAAACAAAAGCAAATTTTGGAAGCGATATTAGTTTTACACATTATACCGTAAACTGCCGTTCTTAAACTGGGTGGATTATTCTACAGAAGATACCGCCTTGAACAAAGGAATATTGGGTCTTTTTATACTACTTGGCAATGAGTTATAAATGTTGATCTGTCAACATTGTTAATTTGCAGTTGATTTACAAAGACTGCAATTCTATAGATCTCACCTGCTTTAGAAAATGGACTTTTACGTGAAATCCTCTGTGCATTCACCGCAGCTGCATTTAAGTCCGAGGTACTCCCATTGCATACAGAATCGTCAAAAGACACAAAATACATGCCAGACATTGGTCCCGCGGGCTTTGCCTCAGATCCGTTGGTTGACGAATCGTCAGCCGTTTCTGACTGTTGAAACAGTGTTGCAACATGAGGTGCCTGCCGTGCCCGCTTTCTTGGCCATGTGTTGCGACCAGGTCCAGCACTACCATTGTTTTCAATATTATTTTCGAATTCAATGTCTTTTGGTCCTGAATCCGTATCACTCTGTTTTTCACCTTCTTGCGAATAATACGAGGAATCCTCAGGTCTAGCAATTTCCTGATGTTGAGGATGGTCGGAATAATCCTGATAGTGTTGTTGATGGTGTTGCTGTAGCTGGTGATGGATGTCGACAGAGTTTGGATTTGGACTTTGACTGGACACAGAATGCCCTTGGTCAAGCTGTGATTCTGGTGGAGGGTATGAGGGTTGATGAGGTGGTGGATATGGATGAGGTTGCTGATATTGCTGAAGGTTGTGATGATGATGATGCTGACAATGATGGCACTGGGGAGGCGGTTGATTGTACGGCTGTTGGTTGTTTTGATTTATTGGGGGTGGAGTGGGCTGGTTCCCTCTATACATGCAGTGGTTAGGGTCGTTCACGAGAACACTGTCTGTCGTTGGCTTTTCTGTATGAAGACCACAACTGTGCTCAATACTCTGTTCGGCAATGCATCCCTGGAAAATCAAAATAATTAATCTTAACAATCAAAAATAATTTTAAAAATTAGAGTAACTTTGGAGAGCTATTGCAGCAAATAGGTATAAACTTGTTTTGAAAAGCAAGTATTGGTTGCAAACAGAGAATAAAATGTTATATAAATCCAAGGCAATCGGTCTTCAATGATAATTTCCGATTTATGTTCGAAAATAAATTGAAAATATGGTAAAGTGGAACTCTATAAGATATGAACCTGTTAAAAACAATTCATTTATATTGAAAACAAGAACGTCTTACATGCCTGCTTTAAGCACTTATATTTTTAAAAAAAGATCATAACCTATCAGCAATAAGCTATGTACATGCCTTTGATGATGGCCAGGAAATATGAATAGCATAATATTGATTAAGTATCAAGTTTAATGCAAAAATCAATTTTTGCCATTATCCACGCTCTTTCCATAAAACGAAATGCCACTCACTATCAACAACTTTGCTACAATGAGTGTCGTTGTCGTGAGCAAAGAAAAAAGAAATAAGTATATAAATTGAAAGTAGTATGTGTCGTTATCCATTGGCATGATACGTTTAACAGAATGGATCGTGAATAAAAAATCGTCTAGTCAAACCCCATGATAGCTCTCTGCTCACATTCTATTAATGAAAATAAAACCTTATTACATTTAGTTTTTTTCCTTCAAATGTTGGAATATTTTAACAAAAGAAAAATATACTTTAAAATATCAAAGTGAGTAGTAAATAGTAAAACTTATCACAACAACTTTTCAAAAGCACACATGTACAACAAGGAAATAATTCAAACTTTTGTTTTCCACAACATCACAATGTAAATAAAGTAGATTTGAATGATACTGTAATTTTGTTATAATTCCGAAAATAAAACAACAAAATAAAAAATAAAATAAAATAAGGAAAAAAAAGATGTTTACAAAAATAGAGATAATCATAATTTTAAAAAGAAATAATTTCATTTACGATTTTACTTGCAAACAATAACATGCAAATTATTCACGCAAAGTAAGAAGGAATTGAAGAATACATCCTCAAAACAACCAAGGCGCTAAGTACCAAATTGTGATATTACCATTGTAAACATCAAATGGTAATGATTAGAATATACTATCACCACAAAAGCAGCACTACATCAAAATAATTATGAGGGTTTTTGTTACCATTGGTCAATGACTAAGTGCTTAAATAAAATATAACACATTGGGACTTTTAATCGATAACGATTCAATGAGGAACACAGACACTTACGCATAAAAATTGCACCTGGAGTGCGCCTGCGCGCGTGTGTGGTGTTTGTATGTTTGGAACAACCTCAGGTATATTTTAATAAAAAGAAAAGGTTAAAGATAACAAAAAGCACGACAATAAAAGCAGTATTGAATTTAAGTAAGACATACTCCTCTAGGGTTTGCTGAAGGAAATGAGTAAAAATACATAATTAAGCTGTAATTTAAATGTGCGAGCAGAACCTCGAGACCTTTTACAGTAGGTCTTCAAGCAAAGTGGCTGATTTTTCCATGGGAGTTTGAGCGATTTAGGTAATCATAGCGCCGTAGGTTCAGGCAATATTTCATGGAAAGTAATATTGTTTGGGTAAGGCATTTTTTAGTTCCGCTTCTGGAATCTTCCTTTTCCCTTGAGATAGAAACTCAGCCCCTATTGTTCACTTTGCGGCGCTGCAATGCTCTCGATCTGTTCCCGAGACAGACTATCAAGAAGAAAAAAAACTCCCTAAGGATGAAAATTCGGAATCTGTTATCTTATTTTACTTTTCACTGTTAATAATTATACAGAACAGTAAAATAAATATTTTACCGAATCATAATACATAGAGTGTGGTTGTCAAACAAGCAGGAAAACAATGATGTACAAAAGAAACAAAAAATACAAAACACTCATGCAAAATACACCATCGACATACCAGGGTAGGAAACCATCCGTACAGTCCGATATAGTGCAGCTCAAAACAAAATTGGTGTATAGACAATTAGGCACACAATGGTTAAATAAATATTGTTTTACATCTGAAGAGAAATATTTTGTTAGAAACTTCAAGAGAGACACTGCTATAAATGCAATCTCCTTCATTCGTTCTCTTTCCTTTCAAGAATTTAAAATCGCCATCCTTTTTGACATTTTTAAACTTCATTTTACAACTTTTGCATTCTTTTTTTTGTATGCTTAATGCTATGATAATATGTTATTACTTTCAGCACCATGTAATTATTAGTACTTACTTACATAGTAATTTAAAAGGCTAGTCGACTCAATGAATACGTAATTCAAACATATTTTGCTTTAACGCAATAACCTTACATTTGTTTTTGTTTTACAAGTAAAATTAATTGACCGATGACGATAAGGGATTATCTCCAAATGCTAATCATTTCATCCATTGTAAAACATGAAAAGTGCTACCTCATGCTGAATAATTAATAAGAAAACATACAAGTGTATGAGAAGCCATGCTTAATATTTCAAAACCCAATTTAAGTGCATATGATCAATCCCTACATGTTCCATTTGTCTAAAAATAATAACTAAAATTGGAGTGGGAAAATGGATCTATTAAGGTCAAATGGCTGCTTGCTTATGCTACGCAATGCACTTCATGAGGTTTGGGAAATTAGTCTGGATACCCACTTTTCGTTCCAGGAAGAACAGGCGGCTAAAAGCAGGTGTGGTAAGCATTTAAGGCAATTAAAGGTATATTTAGCTAATTTAGGGGGGATGCAAGTCAATCTAGGATCATTTTCAACAAGCGTAGAAGCCCAATAAATCATAATCAATTCGAAAAAAAAAAGATTATCAATCAAAATAGCTACTTTTAAAATTGTAAACAATGTAGCCTGAGTACAATGTAGAAATAATAACAATGTAAGTAATTTTTAAAAAAATATTTTGGTACATCTCTTTTTAAAAACCTTTGACGTTTAGAATTTAAAATAAAACAAACAAAAACAGGACATACAGTGTAACTATCAATCCACTTTTCTGTAACGTTGCCAAAATGTGTAACCCATCACCTCAAACTGGTATTATGTCGGGTTGAAGCCAATGTCAAAAATAAAAATAACTATAAAGTTTAATTGATTAGGGATATGAAATTTTTGGATTTATGCCGACACGTACTTATTTGCAGGTCTGACAACCCAAATTGTTATAGGCTCATTGTTGTAATAGAAATACTCTCAAACCAGTGGACAATATTGTCCATTACAACAATGTTACATCAAGCTCATAATTGCGCTCGGTTATCAAAACAGAAAATATGTGCAGGAAGTTTATGCCCTTTTTGACATTTAATCTATTTGCCTCAATAAAACAAATAAGTTTGTTTTTCTTTTTGACTATAAATTCAAATTCCAGCTTCAATACTCATCACCCATCATGTCTTGTACTCTTGAGCACGTTGCCGGTCAGCTGTCTCCAATTATCACAATCCACTCCGGTGCCCATGAATTCTGCATTGTTTTTAAAATCACTTTTGGTCATTATTAGGTTATTCAAATATGCCATTCTCTGTCTTCCTCTAGCTCTCTTTCCTTCGATCATCCCCGATGTTACCAACTTTTCTTTTCCGTCTCTCCTCCACACGTGTCCCAGAAACCATTAACTGCCTTTTTCTGATTGTATCTCTCAATATTCTTCATTTTCTCACCGTTGCCAGCACCTCCTCGTTCGTATACTTGTCTGTCCATGATAGCCGAAACATTCTTCTGCAATACATCCACATCACAAATGCCTCTAAGTTAGAGTCTAACCTCCTAGTACATTCTTTGTAAAGCGTCCAATTTTCACAACCGTATAAAAGGGACTCATAAAACATATGAAACTTATATTATAAGTTCAACTGCGTGTTATAAGCATCAATACTACTCCGACATAAAAACCTTTTTGAGATTGGGTCACATGGGGGGGGGGGGGGGGGGGTGGTCATGATTTCAAACACAAAAGTTATTACGGAACATTGCAAAATTTTATATATTTTAATCTATGGACTTAAAGTTGTATAAAATATCTTGCAAAGCTATCATCTAAAACCTTACCTGACATTCAGCCATGGTGTGTGTGTGGACGTGTATAGCAGGAGCCTCGTGATGGGCCCTTCTAGTGGCCCACGAAGGAATCACTCTGTGGTCTGGTAAGTGCCCACCCTGACTTGTAATCTGACTGCCTTGCTCAATGTGGTACATCATGGTATGTGAGGACAGTTAAGGGTTGCAACAATAATTGGCTTGCCGTTCTTGGTGACAACTATTAGGGTACATAAGTGTGATGTCAAAAACATGGTTCCTATCTTATTGGAAGTGTAAAACCACTCTTCTATAGGACTGGATACATACCTTTTGTAAATGATCTTCTGGTTTCAGAGTGATGGCATCTTATTTTCTAGTTTTATATAATATGCTGGTCGCCAATAAAGATCGTCCCGTAATCCATAGAATCTACTATCTGCTACTAAAATAGGTATGGCACCTTATGATTTAATATGTAACCTATTCATTATTAGTCCCCCGAAAGAGACATAAACACTTCCAAGGATTTTGGAATCGGAAACGTGGGTATGGCGTCACAACCTCTCTTTCCTATTGGTTCTTTTTAGAAACAATCCAGTTGCCCAAAGAGGTAATGCCCTGACTAAAATGAAATAGTATTTGTGATCAACAAAGCTGTATGTTTAGTTTATAGAAGGAATGAAATTAATGCCACTGAGCTCTTTGATATGGTTTTTAGACAGCCATTTTGCTGATTACTTCTCAGAAAAATATATCAATCAGACTATGAACGTTCAAGGTTAAACATAGTCTAATGTGCTGATTCCTTAGGCCTGGGTGGCGGTTGATATGAGTATATTACCTAAACGCATAGCATCAATATGGATTTGTTGTTAGGATGACAAAAATAGTGTCATGATTTTTACAAAGAATTCTAAATTCTCAAAATACCAAAATCATACCTCATAATTTTCACAACTCAGTGTAAGGTGCTGTGAAAAGGTCAATACATGCCTCAGTTATGCAGAGAAAAAATACTCGTATCTTACTATAAAACTACTACTAATCAAATTAAAAAAAAACAAAACAAAACAAAACAAAAAAACTCTCAATAAAACACAGATCAAACTATTATTCTGTCCCGACATAGCATCTATAATCAATTGAGACTAACTTTGTCCTCCATACTCTGCTTTACCTTTGGTATCGTGCTCTGTCTCAAACTATGAATCATGCGTTATTCGTCACCATGCAAATGCGGTATAATTGATTTTGGCAGAAAACAAAACAAACAAATGAAACTGATCTTTCGTCTTTAGATAACATCCAGCACAATCTACCCCCCCCCCCCCCGAACACCAACATTTTAAGTCGACAATACTTTCCATAAGTAAGTATTTTGTGCGCTTGACACCACCATTTTCATGGAGAAAATGGAACGATACTCAGAAAGAAGCAAAAATTATGCTCGCCAAAATGCATCTTAGACCAAGTCAAGATCTGGAAATTATCTGGTTTTACAGTAGGTTCTCCGGCCCTATATTTGGTATTTTCTTATAACTTTTACCTAGAAAACGTTGTTATGTTCTATAGATTTCAATATCACTTACTATTATAGTTCACTGTCATTCATATAATTTAATAACAAATTGAAAAATCAAAACATAATACATACTTTTTATTATTTTTTCACATTTTTTCCTGTGGAAATATTTTCTGTTCTGAATATCTTAAATCTAAAACTCTAACAATCATACGCACAAAGTTCAACAATTTAATAACTTTTGATAGAACAATTCAGAATCAACTTAATTTATCACGCCTTGCTCTAATGATAGAAGAAAGCCGTCTTCTCATGTATGACACACCAGGAGTTGTGGGATTTAAAAAATATACCTCGTAAAACCGGCAAGTCTATAAAAATCATATCATAACAAAAGAGGGTGTGTTTATATGATATAGGATGACAGGATCTGAAAAGAAAACCAAAATTTGTTCTTAAATAAACATCAGCGAAACACTTGGTGCATAATAAGAATGGAATGTTGTACGTAACAGCTGGAGATGATAAACTGTCCGACGACAATCCAATACTATGTGTATTTATTGACGACATTTCACCTAACTAATCATTCCAACATTCGACTAGGCATATTGTGATGCACGGTGGCGACCATTCAATGTTCATTTTCAAATCGGTTAAAGAAAACCTAGACTTCAAAAGACGACAGCTAAACTATAATGCGATATGGTGTCCTTTTTATAAAGAAAGTCAAAGTACAATGGTTAGAGATTGGAAACTAGTTAGCACGTTCGCGTCATGAAACGCAACTGTCATAATACATGAAAAACTAATCTATCACCATTTCCTTTCAAAATGGCAATTTCTCAAAGCAAAACTTCTCACTGAGTCCAATTAAAAGAACAACAGTGTTATTGTTATCAAATAATGGGAATTTCTGATTTACTGGTGGGTAAGAATAACCACTCTTGTTATGTAGTATTCTATCACTTTTTATCCGTTTCCCCTTCCATGTAACTTTTTGTCCTGTATGAAATTACTTGCTTTTAATCAAAAGGGAAATAGGCAGATGTTTAGATCCGTTTTATATGTGTATATGTTAATGTATGAATGTG
Organism: Berghia stephanieae; assembly: GCF_034508935.2. Classification (NCBI taxonomy): domain Eukaryota; kingdom Metazoa; phylum Mollusca; class Gastropoda; order Nudibranchia; family Aeolidiidae; genus Berghia; species Berghia stephanieae. The sequence continues at coordinate 36,994,349 of NC_088360.1, forward strand.
TAAAAATTTGTCCCCTTTAATTGTTATCAATTGCTCGTGTCTGAGGTGGTCTCTAGTACTAAGACGTATGTTCCATATTTTAACTCGTCACAAATGTCATACTTCTAATTGGTTGCTTTAAACTGCAGACAATTAATTGACCATCCCATCTTCTCCCATATGTTGAAATGAACCAAAAGGTGTCTCAAGTGTCGTAAAACTTCTCGAAATAAATACCAAAACTACAATTATGATAGGTGCAAGGACCCTTCTAGATTTAAATCTTCAGAAGAAAAAAGGATATCATTTCCCAAACGTACGGAGTCCATGTGGTTGAGCGTGACATACTCTTGTTCTTGGATAGGACGATTGTTGACATATGTCTGAAAGAGAGCAATGGAAAAAATGATTACCTATTTTTAAAAAAAAATATCAAATCGACAATGAAATAAAAGCAGTCAATGACAGACAAAACTTGGCCATGTTCCAAACGAAAACCTCTCAGGATCGTGTTGGTCTGCGATTTCTTCTTTTTAACCTTTACTCAATGGCCAGGAATTGAAACTCTCGTTCACAAACACCCCCCTCCCTTCCATTCCAATTAAAATTTATCAGACTGACACAAGAGAGGACCATAAATTGGAAATAAGTAATTGACGTATATGGTTGAGTTTGCATTGAGTCGTCTTGCAATAAAGAAAAGTCAGGCAGGTAGATAACAGTGGTAGTAAAATCAAGGACACTGAGTACGGCACTTTATACATATAACCAACTCAACTCAGGCGTGAATGAGAACTAAGCTACTCGTATGATTGGTGTTGTAAGAGAACCAGGCTCTGAATGAAATGAAAACTCATTTTAGTTGAGGGAATAATAAATTACGCTTTGTGCAGCACTGTGAAACACTGATAATGACTATTTAATGTGCTCTTTTGTGTTAAATGAATCTCCAAACCCATAATATATATTCAAATGTGAAATCTATGACTTTTTAAGATATGAAACCTGGAGGTAGTTGAATGATATAAAGCAAATCAAGGCCTGTATCAAATTTCAACTAAAGACAGATCACAAGAGATTTCTCTAATTCTGAATAGATCTTTTCAAAATACTGCGGTAAAAACAATGCGATGCATATGTAAGCCTAGAAATTATATGGTTAAATAACTTGATCATGTACCCTCATTAATATAAATAGAGGGTTTAACTTTTTTCAAAAAAAATTCCGAATTAAAAAGAAAGAAGGAAATTAAATAAACGCACAAAATCGTTCTCTGGTGTGGAATTTAGGGAGTCTCTGAAAACATCCAAATGGAACACTATGCCTGTAATATTCGCATCAACAATGTTCCACAGTTACATTAGATGATTTTTTAAATTAACAGTATTTAATATCGGTGTAAAAAAAATCAAATCTCAAAACATTTACTCATTTGATCTGATCGAAAACATTACGAGTAAAGTTGAACCTTTGAATATAAATGTACATTAGAATATTTCATTGTGAGAAAGAAAAGAAAATGTCGAAATATCCGATCTCTTTATTTTGGCCGTATCTTGAGAACAAACACAACTTAAAACGTAGCATACGCAGGTCATTCAACGTAGGGTTAATTATATTTCAGAGGCAATTAGTGTCTAAAGCGTTATATCTATTCGCAAGTCATCGCTTTTTTTTCTTTTAATTTTTTAAACATTCTCCATCCTATGTAGGCAGTACTCTTGACTCGTAAAAGTGTGAATTTTGGTACATTTTCCAGATACCACTTGAAGATAGCATACGGCAAAATGAATGTTGACAGTCTTTGCATAAATAAACATTTTGTTTGATAGACACCTAGCAAATTTGTCTTTGAAAGAACATTCAAAAACTGAAGAATAAAAGTGAGATACTGTCAATAAAGGGATACATTGAATTAGATAGAGGGAGAGAGAGAGAGAGAGAGAGAGAGAGAGAGAGAGAGAGAGAGAGAGAGAGAGAGAGGGAGAAAGAGAAGAGAAGAGAGAGAGAGAGAAAGAGAGAGAGAGAGAGAGAGAGAGAGAGAGAGAGAGAGAGAGAGAGAGAGAGAACAAAATGTATTAGTAGTTGCGCTTGGATTGTAATTTTCCGTCTTGAATTATGCATAACACTTTTCTTTGACTGAAATGTGACCTTTCTCACAACGATATTATATCGGAATTACGTGTACATAATATGCGCAGGTTTAATAGCCGATCCAAATTAAGGGCTTGGTTTAAGATTATTGTTATGGACAACATGTTGCGTCATGTTCTGAGATTTCCATTACAACAATGAGCCCATATCAATTTGGGTTATCTGACCTGCAAATAAGTGCACGCCATATTGTAATGAATCTGGTGCCGAAAAATGTATCCAAATTTAAATTGATCGAAAATATGAAATTTCTGTATTCGCACTTTAAGATATAATGGTTATTGGGGGTTTCGATAGCTCAGTTGGTAGAGCACTCGCTTCACACGCAAAAGGATCGATATGGATCCCGGGTGCAGTCGATATTTTCTTCCGAACCCTCTGTCCAGCCAATAGTGATCGGGTAGCTGGGGCTGCTAGATCTGGCGGACAGTGCTTTGCGACAGACTAGCATCCTATCCAAAGGATAGCAGGCTATTGTTCAATTCACGCTACAGAAACCAGGATAACCCCCGGCTCCATGGGCCTAATGGCTTTGAGGGACTACTTTTACTATAATGTTTATTGTCCTTAATAAAACTTACAAATTAATGTGACCCAAGTCTTATATTATTACAAGTTTAAGCATGTGTATCTCCATGTCATTGTACCGTTTTGAGACGATGGGTCACATGACAAAGAGTCGTATTTCTATTGTAATCAATTCCTTTTTAACAGTTTGAGGGTGTAAAGCATGGTCATTACAGATGCAGGCGTGTGTGTGTGTGTGTGTGTGTGTGTGTGTGTGTGTGTAAAGACGAGCTCTATACGTAAATGACCTCTGGTATTTGATTGCCTGGAATTTAAATGATTGACAAATAGCAACAGGGACCCGGAAAGATGTTTTCAACTCAACAAATACGCACTTTCTGTGGGTTCGATGATGACCATCAATCGTGTGTGGTTCACGGTGATTATTTCCTAGCAAATATGGAAATCGTTTTTGTTTTTAGTTATTCAGCGGAGAAGGTCCTCTCGTTACTTCGTTTACATTTTTGTGTGTGGAGATAATAAGAAGACTACCTTCTTCTCCTACACTACATTATATTATATTTTCCCATTGCCTCCTGTTCGATCCGTCCAAAGGAAACCCGAATGGTTAATTTCTCAAAGTCTACATTATGAAGTTTACCATTCCCATTCATCTTTTGTTTACTTTCCCATGCCCGGGGCATGTCTGCATTTTGTTAATATAGAGATAATGATAGATAATAGGATAGATAGGGCTCCGATTTTTAGGTATGCTTTATGTTATGGGTTGGCCATTTAACATTGTAAATACACAAAACAAAAACAAAACAAAAAAAAAAATGGGCAAAATAAAGACATTTTGCAAACAAGGCACTTACATAAACAGAACAAAATATTTCAGAGGCAAATAATCAATTTTTTTTTTTTTTAAAGAACACGAACCACCTCGATGGCCATTTTAAAACTTTCATCGTCACATTAAAAAGACCATGGGCTTTTCTTAATAAAACAAACATCACTTTGAGTTCTCATTAAAGTTGAACTACTTTATTTACTCGCACTCTGCTTTCTTTTCTATTCCGAATTCGCTGAATCGCCACATCCAAATTTCTTCACGTCACAGTATTTAATTGATGGAAATTCCAAGACACATCGTGATTAACCCTTTAAGCGCCTGGTTTCGATTTTATTCTAACAAGACATCATAATATTTCAACGACTCCAAACAGAAAGCTAAAACATCATCGGCGTAGCAGCTCTATTTCTGAAAGTATTGACTCATAATTATGACCCTCTCCCCAACCTTCAATTTAAAAAAATAGCAGAATTTATGAATTTAAAGCAATTCACATCGCTGTTTTAGGTCAACCCTAACACGATTGTCAGTCAGTACGCTTCCTTAAATTCAGCCATAACTGACTATAATGAATAGGATTAAAGCATCTCTGCATGAAACGGTTAATGTAGCCTATGGTAAATGAAAAATCTAATCACTGGCAACATTGGCATAAAGATGAAATAAAACAGCTTTGAAAAAATAACAATTCCCTTTAAAAGATTAAATCTCAAACTAATTTGCAATCGAATCACGCAACAATCAAGTTACGCCGACTCCAAAGAAGATTTTATAATTACGTGTACAGACCTGTTTTGATACTTATTAAATTAAAGGGTTTTTCTTTTCAATTTTTACCCATGAGGGGTTTTGTTATATCACAAAAAATAAGACGAGATAAAAATCTAATTTTATTCCTCCCCCCCCCCTCCCCCTTCTTTAGCACAAATGGATACCTGAACAATAATGATAAGCAGTAAACTCGAGTAAATTGAATCCAACGTGATTGACAAATGTCATGAAATCGACACAAGAAAAAAAAAAGATCTATCAATGTCTTTACAAATATTTCGGCAACTACCTAAAATATATATTGATATTAGTCAAGCTTCTACAATTTACAATACGGTTACTTTACTGTAACAATATTTAAAATTTGTGCATTATCGATACGGATATCGTTGTGAAACATGATGTTTTCATGTGTGAAATTAGGCTTGTATCAATAATTCAAATTGAAAGCTAAGTCTTAGGCCTAATTTGCCAAAACGTCATTTTACAGCTAAAAAATATAAACAACTTCAATAAATAACTTCTATTAAATTATAATACCACCAGGGAATATATTTTAAAACTAAAACGCCCCGTTTATAGATAAAGAGGCAATGTTGAGAAGATGTTAAATTTGGCACAGAGACAAATACAACGATACGGAGATAAAATAATGTTGTCCAGCCTCAAGGGGCATGGCATGGACGGACGTGGTATCTACTTTCTGATCGTTAATAAAATCTGCATCCAAAATAAATTTCTATATACACCTTCAGCAAGGCTTGTATTGGATAATACTGGATACTCTACGTTTCACCTATATATTTTGTTTATGTTCAATTGTCATAGTCTTAATCAAAATAATAGCATGCAAGTTACCTAAAAAGATATTCGTCTGTGCCGAAACACAAATTTATTCCACCACTGGGACGATAATAATAGTATTATGACCTGCTATACGAATGAAAACATTCGTCAGTAATGTGCATAGACTATATTCATCGATTATTTCAACATTATGATGACTGAGGTCTTTCAATCTCTATTGGAAAGCGCTGATTTTGGGAGTAATGAGTGCAATAAAATACAAGCGGTAAAAAAAAAGGTCCTAAGACATGCGACGTGAACGGTAGGATCGAAGCCTATTCATAAGCAGGAGGCTTTATTGCTATAAGAATATGTGTTGTTGCACCTAACTGGCTATAACATAGGTAGTCATGAAAAGGTTATTTCCCTCTTTATTTCATTTCAGTACATTCTGGTCCCTTATGTAGAATGTTAATGTACATGCTTATCGAAATAATTTTCATCAAATTTTGAGACAGATTTTAAAGAAGAAGAAGAAGAGGAAGAAGAAGAAGAAGAAGAAGAAGAAGAAGAAGAAGAAGAAGAAGAAGAAGAAGAAGAAGAAGAAGAAGAAGAAGAAGAAGAAGAAGAAGAAGAAGAAAGAAGAAGAAGAAGAAGAAGAAGAAGAAGAAGAGAAGAAGAAGAAGAAGAAGAAAGAAGAAGAAAGAAGAAGAAGAAGAAGAAGAAGAAGAAGAAGAAGAAGAAGAAGAAGAAGAAGAAGAAGAGAAGAAGAAGAAGAAGAAGAAGAAGAAGAAGAAGAAGAAGAAGAAGAAGAAGAAGAAGAAGAAGAAGAAGAAGAAGAAGAAGAAGAAGAAGAAGAAGAAGAAGAAGAAGAAGAAGAAGAAGAAGAAGAAGAAGAAGAAGAAGAAGAAGAAGAAGAAGAAGAAGAAGAAGAAGAAGAAGAAGAAGAAGAAAAGAAGAAGAAGAAGAAGAAGAAGAAGAAGAAGAAGAAGAAGAAGAAGAAGTCCAGTTTTCAGGTCTGTTTGTTGTCTGGACATGGACCTCGATTTCATTATCAATAAATGACATTCAATGATTGCAACTTAATATCTATTAAAATACAAGGCCTTGAATTCGAAGTTACGGTTGTCATGGGTGAGAATCAATAAAATTTGTAAAGTTAATCTATTTTTTCAAAATATTTGAATGAAAAAAATATTTTCCCTTAACTCTTATAAAAAAAATAAAAATCATTATGTTAAGTTCTATTGACATATAAACATACTCCTGACCAGTTTCTTATTTTATTGTAATTTTGTTGAACTACAGTTATGATAATATATTTGGAATAACAGAGAGAGGAGCAGTTATTACACAGTTAATCTCGCTTTCATATATTCAGTCACCATTATTTTCCTTATGAGGGCAACCATTTTAGTGGGCAAGTTACGTGATCGGAAAACATTGTGATACATATGTGTCTTTGAGCTCGTTATTTCAAATTTATGAATTTATCACGTACATGATTGTAAAATTACACTTCAAATGATAGAAATGACATTTTTCAGTTGTTTACTTAATTTTGCTCTATCTTTTACATATTTACAGTTGATTCATCAGGACAGAATAATTTCAAATGAACAAATTAAATAGTTTCATTAACAGTTTTGTGTGACAACGAAACGAAACAAATAATAATATCTATTATATTTGACTGTAAAATTTATTAATATAGGCGTAGCAGGTAAACAGACAAATTATACTTGATTTCGTTTGTTTTTTTACTGATATCCCTTACCTCTCCATCTGTATCGTTTTGTTTTGTTTCCAACATATTCAGACAATCATGTAAATCATCCCATTTCCTCAATCGCATGTTGATACACCCGAAACTATGTCTCGAGTTTTTACATCGATTTCCAAGTCGTGTTCCTCGCGTGACCATTCACGATAAATTAGTTACTTTATACATTCTATAATATCAATTAATGTGCGATATCAGCATTCCCACTAGCTCAAGGGGGTCGTTTACCTGCTAGTAGTGACGCACCCACACGGCCATAATGCCGTGTTCTTGTAAATAGATTGACTCTGGGTTCCAAAACCACAACCTGCTTTTGGCACGAATCGCAATTAATGGAGCCACTGAAGGCATTGATTTACTTATTGACCTTTCCTGCTTTTCATTTGAATAGCCAGGCTGTGCAAAAGTGCACAAACAATTATCCGTTACCTTGAATGTGTGATATGTCAAAGTAATAAGTAAATAAATATAGATACATGAACAAATAAGTAAAAATAGATAAATCAATCAATCAATCAATAAAGAAACAAACAATAAATAAATACATAAATTGATAAATAACTACATAAATAAATATATAAACAAATAGTATGTTTGACTATGTTTCTCATCGCATTGAGCAGATCAAAACGATACATTCTTTTTCATGTTGCAAAACGGTCCACTCAACCCGTTTTCATGGCCTTGGCTAATTCTATTAATCCGATCACGAAGTTGGAGCCACTTGCTATGGGTGTAACATAATATAACTCTGTAATGTAATTAGGTTTGTTAACACAATCCGTCAGCCAACTCTTATTCAATATTAGCTTTCCATAATTCTTATCTTGGCACAAGATGGACACATCTGCTGATTTGAAGGTATAGTGTGACGTATGGGCTTGCCAATATGAACAATTAAAATATAACACAAGTGTATCAGCGGCCTTCGTCCTTATTGATAATGGTGCTAAGATCGCGTGAGCACAAAACAAAGACGGTTTGAGAGATAAATTTGCAGGACATGGGAAAATTGAAACAAATTTTGAAATATTTATAGATCTTTTGGAAGGAGTGAGTGGGCACAATTGGCAATGTTGAAAAGACATTTTAGATTTTATATTACTTACTGTAGAATATTGTTCCTATTTTTTATGACAACAAAGGAAAACTTGTAACCGGAATACAAACAAAACATGATTTTGAACGGTTCTTGACGACGTGTTCTTGTATAATGTGCACATCGATACTTGGCAATGTGCTCCTTGCAATTCGATTATTGGGCTTTTAACGAAATCGGGTCGAACGAGACGCCGAACGCCGAACCCGAACGGATATAGCCTTCTCACGTGACCATGAACGAGATCTGGATAGTGAAGACTCTCAAGCGGTATGCAGCATCGGATCTAAGGTCACGTGATAGAGGATAGCTTGGGTTGCTGTTGGCTTTTGTTAGGGGAGGGGCAAGGTCAGTGTCATTCAATAGTATATAATTGTGCACATGGCGCTCTATACAGAGAGAAAATTATAAATTGATTACGGGCGAAGGTGGGGGGAGGGGGGGGGGGGGGGGGGGGGGGGGGGGGTTGACCCACAAACGATCGAGGTGTTGGGCTTCGGGTAGACCATGATACGAAATCAAAGAGAAAAGACCGCTGGTACTTGGATGGTGGAAATGGTTGGGGGGTGGGGGGGGGGGGGGGGGGGGGGGGGGGGGTAGTGACAAACAGCATGGGATGTATATATTAACATTAATAATATAGGCAATAGATGACCAGGGATGTGTATTGTTTGTATATGTTTGTGTGTGTGTGTGTGTGTTTGTGTGTGTGTGTGCGCGCGCGCGTGTGTGAAAGAGATTACACAAAAATACCTTTCTCGGGAGCTTCCAAATGATTACGTATACGATAAATTTGAAAACCACATTGTTGAATCAGCTTGCAAAAAGGAGAACATTTATCTTTGTTTCACAAAATAGGTTTAGAAATAAAAAAATTTTTCTAGTAGATTGATTTTGAAAAAAATATTGCTCAATTTTTTAAATTTAATGATAGTTTCTTTATTTTCCGGTCGGTTTTCTTGATTTATATCTCATTTTTCAATTCTCAATGCGACGAGCACACTGATGTATCTCGTGTGATTCAAAAGCGTTGTTTGTTTTTTTAATATATATATATATATATATATATATATATATATATATATATATTATATATATATATATATATATATATATATATATATATATATATACTGAGAGTCCTCAGTAATTAATTCCTGAGCGTTGATATGATGACGCAGTTATTACATACAAAACCTTGCAGCCGAGTCGGCAGGGCTTTTAGGTTACACAATCACTATTTACCCATCGGTCAGCGGTACTCTTTGATGTATACAACACTCACCGCCTTTACGCAAAGCCGCCTGCCCATAAATCAAGAGATGGTCTCCTAACTGTTCACAAGCGAACTGTCAAACGAGCAATCGATGATTGGATAAGAATCTCAAGATCTCATATAATAAGGTAAGTTTTGGAGAGGTGATATCCCCCCACCCGTCATCGGACAGAACTTTCATTGCGTTATATCATATTAGCTCCGCCTCCTCTTTCTATTCCGGAGTGACGAGATTAGACGAGAGGACGCGAGAAAAAACTGATCACGTGATCGGTAAGTCGTTCGTTCGGTGTCCGTTCGGTGAGCAACTATAACTCTGTATTGTCTGATCAACTAACCTCTAAACCATAATATACTGATTGGGGCATTTCTTATTAAGATAATGATATAACGCGAAGTGAAAGACAATGTTAAAGATACCTCTATTGTGAAATAGGCTTAGCTCTCTTTGCACAAATAATAATAATAATAATAATAATAATAATAATAATAATAATAATAATAATAATAATAATAATAATAATAATAATAAAAAATAATAATAATAATAATAATAATAATAATAATATACTCGTGGTTTAAGGCATAATAACGTTTCTACATTACACATTGCATTGCAAATAATGGAGGCTCCTTATATTTCAACGCTATGGAGGCCTATGGTGTAGAATATCAGCTCACAACTTCCTATTTATATATTCGTTGAAACTGATGGTACACATTCCTCATTGTTGGCTTTGCTACATCCGCGTGCATTTATCGAGGCAATACTATTCTCTACGTAATGAAAATAATGGGAAATTAAAGATTTTACAAAAGAAGCAAATAAACTATTAAATTTCTATGTTTAGAAAAGGAGGGATTGTCGAGACCCATGCGGCCAATAGTCACTGTTAACCCGTTTCCATACAGCAAGAATGGGTCGCCTCTGGATAGAGCAACACTGGTTACAGCAAAGTGAATTCCACCAAATTTAAATTTATCTTAATAGTTGGATGGAAAAGGGGGGAGAGGGGCGTCCGATATATTGCGGGTTTGAACCAATGTAATTTGTTAATCATGTCTAGTCTACGCTTTACGTATTAAGCTACTGAACCTTTTGACATGCTCCAGACTATTATCATTTAATCAATACAACACAATGACTACTTACCCCGTGTGTGGTACTCAGATCCTTCACTTTGAACCGGTTGAGATATATATCAAAGGTTAGAACAGCGTGCCTCTTGTCCACAGACTGGGACTGTCAATGGAAAGAAGAACAAGGATGAAAAGATAAACTTTAATCAATTTACATTTGAATTTTAAAAAACCAACAAAAACAAGCAGCATAAACTTCAAAGTATTTCATCAAACTGAAACCCCACTCTTAAACCATTTAGATTTATAAAGATATGAATATGAATAAGTAGACAGTTCAAAAGCGGACGTCTATTTATCTAGCTTCACTAATATATCAAAACGCTATTACGTGTTTACCCCTCTTCAAATATGCTATTTCAATAATGTATTTACAATTGGTTTTATTTGGCATGCGATTCATTCGATTCATTTCAAGCTTGAAGAAAAATTGCCCAAGACAAAAACTATTGTTGAGATACAGAATGCTTACATTACGCAATTTATTCCTATTGTCCGGTTTGGGGAGGGGGGGGGGGGGCATGGACGGAGATCATTTAACATTCTGCCAAAATGTTTTATAATGGAGTCAGCTCTTCCCTGCTGCCCCTCTATTTATTGTCCGACAGAAGTAAACATTGTTATGTTTTATTTAAAAGATGAGAGTGTGGTAGTGTACTTTGAAATTAAATATACAATTTCATCAATCAGTTTTGAAGAGAAAAGCAAGACATTGAATTTAATTCACCATTGAACTCCGTTTGAACTTTAAAAAAAAAAATCCTTAATACATGGCCATGTCTTTTCAATTTCGATAATATACATATTATGGTGATCATCCTTTTCTCTCTTTTCATTGAGTGTCACGTTCTTTTATTTCGCAAGTTACTGGTATGTAGTTTTCAGCTTTTGATTTACATATTCAGTTAATCTAAATCCGAGTCGAAATGTTAATAATTGCCCAATTTGTGAAAACTGCAAAATACCATGTCAGAATAGCGTCAACACGGATCCCGCCATAAAAAGTTAACATCGAGATGAAGTTTTCTCTCTCTCTCTCTCTCTCTCTCTCTCTCTCTCTCTCTCTCTCTCTCTCTCTCTCTCTCTCTCTCTCTCTCTCTCTCTCTCTCTCTTTTTTTTTTTCTCTCTCTCTCATATCTATATATCTATCTATGAATCTATCTATCTATCTATCTACCCATATATCTATCTATCTTCCCTTCCCCCTTTCATCTTCCTCAAACAAACACAATATTATCATTTCAGATGTGTCAAAGGCACCTATCATTACGACACGAAAGGTTTTTCTTTTTTTTTATTGGGAGTAGGAAGGGAGGGGGGGGGGGGAGGATTTGCATTTGCCTATTTATTTAACCACTGAACAAAAGCATTGATTCTTTGAAGTTGTTTACAAACCAACGAATTTTACGGAAACGGATTTCCTTTGAGAATGTAAATAGAAGAGGGTCTCTGGCGGGTTTTCGTGTCGACTCGATATCATAGTAGCTTTTACAACATGAATTATATTATGAATACTATATGTCAATCAAAGAGAAAATGTGTTAAGTCCAGCTTTTTACTCCTTTGACGATAAAATTCCGGCCCGTGCCTGGTCCGGAAGATAATGGTTGTCATCTAAGTATTAAGGCAGCTACTGTGACCTGCCGATTTATTAGAGGGTACGTCTTATCACTTGATAAATGGAGATGATAAATGCATAAAAGTGATAATGTTAGGGTCTGATATTCCATGGCGCGAATTGTACCGACCGTGACATAAAATCTCTCTGTCTTTTCACCCAAGCTTGCTTGGTGGTGACATGCCCTGTTATATCGGCTGATTGTAAAATTGCGATCTTCTTTTTATATAAAGTTTAGTTAAACCTTGAACTACGTAATGCCGACAATTTAACAAAAATTGTTTTATATAAAGTTTAGTTAAACCTTGAACTAAGTAATGCCAACAATTTAACAAAAAGTGTTTTGGTCTATAATTCAAAAGACCTATACGTCATGAAAAAGTCTAAAGTGTAAACATGAAGTTTGGCTCAGCCTTTTGTCCATATTTTAAAGAGAAAACAAATATATGAAAGGTTTGACGTAAACGAATGGAAAGTACAAAATAGATATAATAGTTTTTAAACCTTTTACAAACTGGTCTCGGCTTTCAAAAGCTAGTTGATAATAATAATAATAATAATAATAATAATAATAATAATAATAATAATAATAATAATAATAATAATAATAATAATAATAATAATAATAATAACAATAACAATAATAATAATTTTAATAATAATAATAATGATGTACATTTAGTATAGCGCTTTCTATGCAATTGCATAACAATCTCAAAGCAGGAGTCGAATCATTTCACATACGTTATTAAAATCAGTGTGATTACATAATATTTGTCTCAACAGTAAAATGCACCCTTCTGACAATACATTGTGTTTCTTTACCTTGTCTAGTTTATACTTGACATTATGTTGTTTTTTTGTCGGTACTTTTTTTTTTTTTTTTTTTTGGGGGGGGGGGGGGGGTAAAAAGACAATGCAGTCGCTGTTAACCCATAATTATTATAAGAACATATCCACGGTAGCAGCAATGCCCCTAGATAAGAGAAACCTGCTGGGTATAAGATTTATGGTCCATATTTGGTTATGATGAAACTCCAGGCAACAAAGAGTGATATTGGTTTATTTGCTCTTTGATAGAAGTACATAATTTAAAAGTACAAATCGATATATCATGAATGATATCAGAAAGCAGGGGCGAGGGGGGGGGGGGGGGGGGGGGGGCTTTTGAAGCCTGGGATCGTAAAAATACTTACAAGGTGGAAATGGAAAGGCTTCATACTTCATATAGAAACAGCACTGTTTGCTAACGAACGAAGCCTTTCCATTTTCGGATTCTTGCATGTATGATATTGTACTTTTACCCCCAGTTGAGAGATTGAACTTTAACACATTATACAGCTTTTTAAACAAGGGATTGAAATTTGTTTCATCACCATGCATACATGCATGAAAAATTTCATGTTATAACCATTTCGCGTCCTTGGTAGAAAATGATACATACATTAAAACAAAACAAATAACAACAATAACAACAACAACGATTTTGCTTGTTTATTGACCTAAAACCCGTTTGCAACATATCGTGTTTATCTAAATATACAGTGTAACATTGCCAAACAACTTTTATTTTTCTCTTCAAAATACATTTTTCGTATTCGTGATTCACATTCCCGACTGCAATAAAATTCCTATAAAATAGACTCTCATATAATACTGTCGTCGATCTGGTCTACTTTTGTATGTGTGTTTGTGTTCTGTGTGTTTGTGTATGTGTGTGTGTGTGAGCATTTTTATAAGGTTTTCTTTTTAAATGTTCGTTTTGGATTTTTGTTTGTTTGTTTTGTTACCATTAAAAAAACTGCTTGTTTAGTTTGGGGGGGGGGGGGGTTGGTTTGTTTTATGTGATTGAGGTTTTTGTTTTTACATTTTTATTTTTTATTTATGCATTTATTATTTATTTGTTAGTTTATGTTTGATTTTCTGTTTTTTTTTCTTTGGGTTTTTTGTTTTGTTTTGTTCATTTGTTTGTTTTTCGTTTGTTTTGTTTTTTTGGCCAAAAAGTGTGATACTTCCTTACTCCATATAATGGTGACAGTTGAAATCTCAAAATTACCCCTCAATATAATTAACGAGCTCGAGGCTGAGAAGTGTCCCTTTTGCTTGACCCTCTTCTTGTCACAGAATTTACGTGAACCACTTTTAAATGATTTTTCTTGCGCCTCGTTCTACGACAAAAAAAAGACCATTAGAGAGTCGTTAGCAGAAAAGGCCTTTCTAGCCCCTTCCAAGTTTCCAAAGAACCCAGGTTGAGCCTCTGAATATGATTTACGGTTGTTTATCACACGAATCCAAAGCTTTGATAACTAAGAGCATGAAACAGTTACAAGTACGTAGTTAATTCTGACACCTTTTGTTGCTCTAACTTATGCAGGCACCCTTATCACAATAGTAGCAGGAGAGCCAGCCATTGCTGCTAGAAGCAGTGGCAGTCTTGTTATTGAAGATAAGCATACTGACTTGCTACCTAATAATAATCACGGGTAGGATCAAGTAAATCATTGCTTGAGGAGGAATTACTTGTTCGTACTTAATACGGTTGTACAAGCAAAGTGAAGATGGCTAATTTGTATCATGATTGTTATAAGCAATGGTTTGATGTGTCCACCTATACAATTAATTAAATATACAACAGGAAGAAGGGGTTGTTCAGCGACTTTATAAGATCTACGTAAAACTTTCAGGCTAAGACATTTCGTAAAAAGAAATTGCATCTCGATTTAAAATATCAAGTGCAACATGAATAAGAGGTTTCTGCTTGATATGAGATCAAACAGGTCAATATAAGCTTATAAAACGTTGATTCGCTAGGACATACAACCCCCAATCACGTTAATTTCGATAGAATGGGGGGGGGGGGGGGAAGATCACTTTTAAAGAATTTTTTACTATGAAAATATTTTTAATAATCTGGTTCTCTTTCTTCGTTCAGGGAAAGCGATCTAATAATAATTGAGCGTTTTGCAAATTGCTGAGTAGGTGGAATCAAAGACTTTCCTCAACGAGACAAAATACCAAAATAAAAGGGAAAGATTGTTATCAAAGCATACGTGCAGTGCAGATAGATGACCATGACCCAAGGTAATGTCTTGACATGGCGGTATATTGACACAATCTCAAATACATGTATGCTGAATGTATACAGCACATGACCTTACGGTCAAAGGCAGTGACCGTCCATGTTTATACAAAATCGTT
>NC_088360.1:37014516-37042016 GCF_034508935.2 Berghia stephanieae
TTGCTTTATAAGATATAACGATAAAAGGCATCAAATTCAACATACATAATAAGTTGAAATAAGAGAGAGAGATTTCTAAAAATAGAACAGTTCATTCCAGTAAGTGTAAATAAATAAAACAGTCAGTAACAGTATCCTGTCAATATAATATATATAAAATATCGTAACTAATTTATTGCAAAAATGGAAGCATATAAAAGATACTTAAGTCTCGCAAAGGACTTAGAAATACCCCAGGAAAGAATATTTTCATGGTGCGAAGAGAAAATAAAAGAAGAAAAAGAAGAAAGAATTCGTAGAGAAGAAAATGAAGAAAGAATTCGTAGAGAAGAAAAAGAACACGAAGAAAGAATTCGTAGAGAAGAAAATGAAGAAAGAATACGTAGAGAAGAACGAGAAGAAAGAGTCCAAGAAAGGGAACTAAAAAGACAAATCGCTTTAGCAGAAGAAGAAACCAAAAGGACCCAAATGATGCTGGAAATTGAAAAAACAAAAACCGGTCATGAAAGAAAACATAATAATAGTGATGAATTTTTCGTGAAACTTCCACGCATGCCAACATACGATGAACGCTCAGACTGTCTAGAATCCTTCTTACACCGATTCGAAGTTCAGGCTAAAGGTTATGGTTGGCCAGAAAGCAAATGGGCCACAGCCTTGATTAACTGCTTATCTGGAGAACCGCTAAAAGTTTTCTATACCTTAACAACTGAAGATGCAGATGACTATGGAAAAATTAAAGACGCTCTACTAAAAAGATTTAGATTAACGGAAGATGGTTACCAGGAAAGGTTTCACACTGCAAAACCGGAAAGTGGAGAAGACTTTAATACATTCGTGAACCGAATTACTCAATTTCTAAATCGGTGGCTTGAGTTGGCAAACGTAAAACAAGACGACTTTGCAGGCCTTTACTATCTCACGCTGAAGAATCGAATCTATCAAGCTTGCAACCCAGATTTAGTCGCATTCTTTAAAGAGAGAAAGCCAGAAAACTTGGACAAATTAAAAATCTACGCAGAAAACTTTAACAGCGCACATCCATTGACACCCCTTAGCAGAACATTGAAGGAACCATACTACGCTGCCGCTGCTCAGAGTCCAGGTACACCTAAAGTTCAGTACTCAAATAGAACGAGCCGATCAATCACTCGGAACACGCAAGTGAAACAGGATGACCATAGTAACAAACCATGGAACAAACAGTTCAATAGAGACCATAGCCGACCCTATCAAAACAAAACAAGAAATAGCACTGACAATAATACTGAGTATAAGAAAACCAACAAACCTATAATTAAATGTCAATATTGTGGAATGAAAGGCCACACAGCAGACAAATGTTACAAAATCGTGGGATATCCAAAAGAAACTGCAAATGCATCACTCCAAACAAGTGTAAATAATCAGACACGAGTAATGTCAGGAGAAAATATAAATGTGTATTGCGTGAAAGGTATGTCACTTTTAACACAAACTCACAAGTCAGGATCGCTATTTTTTGTGAAGGCAAAGCTAATGGAACTGATTGCAAGATATTGAGAGACACAGGATGCAGTACAGTAGGAATAAAAGCATCTTTGATCAATGACGAAGACAAAACTGGAAAAACGGTACAATGCATCACATTCAGTGGCACAGTCGAAACCTTTGAAACAGCTAACGTGTACATAGAACACGGCGTCTAAACTGCACTATAAATCTGACCGTTTAGTTTCCCGCTGTTCCGAGCGCCGACGCAACCTCACCCGACAGGTAACCGGGGTCAACAGCGGTCAGCCGATATCAATTCCCAGAACGTAGATTTGACGTGCATTGGGTGATACCAATGGATGATTTCCGTACCAATTAACCTCACGATCTTCGTGACGATGCAATTACACCCAAATGCAAAGAATTCTCGCAGACCTCCTCTTTCCATCAGTCCAACTTTTATTTCAATACCTCCAGTACTTATTCCACAAGCCGTGATTCAAATTCACCTATTTTTCTATAACATTTAAATAAAATTACTTGTAATTACCTCAGGATTATAAAAAAACGTTGCTATAAACTTCAAATTTTTTTTGGTGTGATTCACAAGGCACAAGTTTTACTACGAAATGAGGTAAGTTTCATTTACTCTTCAGTTTTCATTATTTTGTAACGATTATTTTTCCGCGGTAGGTCAGGTAATAATGATATTACTTCTTTAGCCTTGTTATTGAAACGTAATATTTCGCTGCGGTTTTATTGTTAATTAGATTTTTTTTCTTTTTTTTTTCAATGATGAGTTAATTTGATTTTTAAATTGCATAATTTAAATTATCTTGCTAATGTTTAATTTTAAATGACATTGTGTGTTGGGCCTCAACTTAGCTCAACTGCTAGAGCATTAGACTTACGTGTAAATGATCCAAGTTCAATTTCAAAATATGTTAGAATTTTCCTGCTCCCCCTTCTTTCACCAAATTGGGTGAATATGGTTTTCTTGTTCCAAATTTTATGTACGATGTTATGTATACATGGATATGAGAAGTAATACAGAGTGTTTTAAAACTCATTTTAGTCGTTTATTCACTATATCATTTCTTACATCACTCAGTCAATTTTGAATGTTCTCCTACAGCATGGACCACACAATTGGAAGTCATAACCAAGCAGTGAATTCATTATGTAGGACATGTGGTATGATTTGTTTAACACAGAAAGAGAAA
Source organism: Berghia stephanieae (assembly GCF_034508935.2). Lineage (NCBI taxonomy): Eukaryota > Metazoa > Mollusca > Gastropoda > Nudibranchia > Aeolidiidae > Berghia > Berghia stephanieae. Next base: position 37,017,213 of record NC_088360.1, read on the forward strand.
CGTGCCCGCAAGAAACCATTTAAATGTTCAAATTATTCTAATGACATTCTTTTAGTTTATGGGACTGACACGGCATTGGACAAGCAAGGAACACACTCAGAATTTATGTGTAAAAAATGTTACACGGCTATGGGAAATGTGAAAAGAAGGAACAGTTCAGCAGCTCTTAGAACGGTTAGAGGAAAGTTTGAAAAATCCAAGGGCATTTGGTGTGCTTATGATAATTGTAGTCCTTGTTCAGTGTGTAAGCAACATAAAATACAGAGTATGGGATTCCTTGGAAATAGCAGCAATTTACATTCCAGTTTCCTTCAAACAACTAGCATTACATCTAACGCCATCCCAAACACTTCCTCAATAAATTCACCAACAGCCGACGAAACCTTAAACACATGGTCATTACAACACGTGCAAACTGAAATCACACAGATAGGTAATATAGCATGCACGAGTTTAGATAGCGCACACACAAACCAATCAGCACATCAAGTATCAAACCACTCTCTATTATCATCTCAGTCAACATGTACATCAACACAGATCACAGACCAAATCTTTCCATCTACCCCGATTGCTACATCAACACCAGCAAAAAGGAAACAAAAAACAGACAGCACAACATCACCGATGATAAAGAAATGGACAACCGTTAGCGACATATTGAATAGGTCACACAGTACACCATTATCTAATGATGAGGAAAAACTGACAACAAAATTAATAAAAAGAAAGCTCTACAGCCAAGCAAATGAAGGTGTAGTTAGTTGTAAAACTGGAGGACAGCCCTTTCTTCTACACAGAATAGTGAAACAGAGACGCATTTCATCAAAAGCTAGCAACACAACAAAACGTAAACGTAAGCACATCATACAGAATATTAGACACAACATGACAGGCTTTACACAGCAAGACTCCGACGTACAAATTGCATCAGAATTAAGCTCAATACCAATACAAAGAAGACAACAAATAATCACACAGTCAGCGACAGAACAGAAACTCACAATTAATAAAGAAAAGATCTTAGTCATGAAGGAGGCACTAGGACTGAGTTGGCGTCAGGCAAGAGTATTATCCCGTCACCTTAGAGATGTTGGGATTTCCGTTGATAACGAGAACGCTGTTAGGGAGCTAGGAAAAAGTATAGCATCTGATTTCACACAAGTGAGAATGAAAGAGTTTAGTTTGAGTGACACGTCTGATGGCCAGGTACCATTCGGGAAGATTGACAAACTTGTCAACTTTGTGGATAACCTGTTAGATGGATATGATGCAAATGGTGCATTGACATGGCATGATAACACGATACCAGAAAATGAAATTTGGCTTAAACTTGGAGGAGACCACGGGAAGAATTCAATGAAAATGACATTACAGATAGCAAATCTAGAACGACCCAATTCACAGAAAAACACTAGTGTAATAGCAATGGCAGTTATACAGGACACACACAGCAACATTGACAGATTTTTAGATGAAATTAAAGAAGACGTTAGACAGCTCATGGTCCATTGTTGGCGAGGAAAATCAATTAAAGTTTTTCTAAATGGAGACTACGATTTCCTCTGTAAGATATATGGCATTTCAGGACCACAGGGCACATTTCCATGCATCTTTTGTTTGATGCCTAGAAGATATATGAACACAGATAACAGCACATCATCATTTGAACAACGAACCCTTGACATATTACACAGGGATTACAACTCTTTCATATCACAACACAAAGGTGACAAGAAGCAAGCATCTCAACATCACAACTCCATTCACGCACCCCTACTAGACATCCAACTGGACCAAGTCTCTCCTCCATATTTACACATACTTTTAGGGATAGTTCTCAAGCACCACAAACTGTTAGAAGACGCCGCCCAGTCTCTCGATAGACGCATTGCTACACAGCCAGACACATATCTTACAAGTTTAGGGAAACTAGTAAAAACCTTTGGCAGTTCTTGGAAGGAATATCTAGAGATACAAGAAAAAATAGAAGAATTCCAGGGCTGCCTTGTTTTTGCAGAGACAAATAACGACAGAGTAGAATATAATAACAAACTCCAAAACGCAGAGGAGAGACTTTCAAATCTCATGCACGAGCCACTCACCCTCAGGGATGGTCCTATTGCCTCTGAATTGGACAGAATACTTAACCAGCACCGCATTACACCACAGGCTTACCACAGCAGGTCATTCATTGGCAACCACTGCCACAAATATTTACAAGAAAAAGTCTACACACAACTCACACTTACAATTATCCAACAAACAAAGAACTGCACCCACGACCCACTCATCATTGACGACGCATGCAGTGTTGGATTAATTTTCGACAATATAAACAAGGCCTATAGTCATGTGCACAACTTTATTTCACACACAAAACCGATCAAAGCAGACACAATCCAATATATTCAAAGCGCAATAAAACATTACATGGATACATACAGAAAATATTTTCCAAACAAAATAATCCCAAAACAACACCTCCTTGAGTACCACTGCATACCACACATCACTCAATATAAGTTTGGACTTGGACTTCTTGGAGAACAAGGCACAGAGAGCTGTCACCAAACAACAGCAAAATTGGAAAAAAGAGCATCCGGCATTATCAATGATATGGATAAAATGCGATTTGTCATCAACGCAATGCAGTTAAAGACCAGCCCCAAACTACACTGACGAGTTTGAATGCCCGTAGCGGATATATTTTTGCTGAGGACTACTATGTTTTTTGTGAGTAGAAGTATTTACATCTTGTCTTTATAATACTTAAAATTCAGACAAATCTATAGCAACGTTTTTTTTTCTCTAATTTTTTTAATGTAGCACCCACTATATTCTTTGTGTAATTTGTTACCGTTCTTTGATAACTTATATTGAGAAATCTAGTAATACTATGAAAAAATAAAAAACACACAGTAAAAGTAGAAAATATAAACTTTTATACCAAGTAGTGATATTTCAACTCATTCAATATGGTTGTCTGACAGACAATAAAACAAAACATTGTTAAATTGAGCGAAACGGCAATCCCCGTTAGGTAAATTCCTCTCGGTGATTGACCGCTCACCGTGACCGGGTCAGCAGGTGTCAGGAACGGGGTACTGTCTCAACTAAACTGTTATCGTTATGTACGCTGTGAGAAACCCCATATTATACAGGAATAGTGGAATGCTGTATACTTCCCAACCCCGTCGCTGATGTTATTGTTGGCAATATAAAAGGTCTTAAAGACAACCCAACAGATGTAAAAGAATGGTCATTAACCCAAGAAACAGCTTGTCTAGCAGAAACAAGAAAGATGACTAAGACAACAGAGAAGCCAATGACTATTTCTCTAGAACCACAACAATTTGACAGGAACAGGTTCATTGAAGAACAGAAAAAGGACCCGACTTTAACTTCATATTTCAATATCGCAAACAAAGGGACGAAATCAAAAGTTGAATACATCATTGAAAAAGATATTCTGTTCAGGTTACATAGGAAAAGAAACAAAATAGCTAAACAACTGGTCACGCCGAGTATTTACAGAAACAAAATCCTTGGAATAGCGCACGATTCAATAACTTCTGGACATCTTGGGAGCTCTTCCACTGTAAGGAAATGCCTTTGCGTTTTAAGGCGCTGTAGGGAAATACCTGTGGTATGCACGACTCAGGACATCCAACCTTATCTTGATTTATTTCTTTTGTCACTCTAAAACGTGAGGGTGTAGCATTTCCGTCGTGTCTTAGAGTCTGATCTTCGACATCCCCAATTTAATCCCTGACGTTATCGGAGCTGCGAATGGCCATTGTCTCCATAGACCATGGTTGACTTCGTGACGATCCATCCATCGTACGCGCTTTGTATTCATTTAGGGGTGAACACCCACCCCCATTTCGCCTCGAGTTTTTTCCATGATTCATGCGAATAGGGATGGTAAAGATAGTGACTTTTAATTTCATCTTCAGTTCTGCTGTAAGTCCGTGGTGGAGAAGGACGTTTTGTATTTTCTGTTGTGAAAGTCCATAGTAACGTTCTATCACGGCCTCTAACTCCTGTCTCTGCTGTGAGACAGTATTACCAAACAGAAATTAATGTTGTTTGATTTCTTTTGAGTAGTGCTCTGTTGAGATCTGGCCTTTCTTTAACTTTTTTGTGACTTTACCTGACCATCAAGTCACCTTTATGTGACTCATTGTAACATCAATGAACATTGACTATAACGTATAACTTTTAGTAACAAGAACTGAAACCTATTACTTAATGAACAAAAACAAGAACTGAAACCTGTTACAAAATAGACATAATTACATACTGTGACCTATACAGGATTTGAAAAACAATCCATTGTTTGATAGCAGACATTGTCTGGAACCTAATACATTGGTACTGTGTGTCATTCATCTGGACATTTAGCTCATCAATAACCCACACTTGGAATAACACACAGGCAACTACAGCACGTAGAATATCATCTTCACACAGACGGAGATAAGTTGGGGACCCTGAGGTCATACAAACTAAATAATCATGTTTTTCTATCATTATTCATATATCATTTAGCTTTATATTCACATCATTCAATTCTATCACCAACACATCATATCTGTCAATCATTAGTTTCATCAATATTATTTTGACATTTATCCTTTTATCACTGACTAAATTATCAATATCATAATTCTACTTAGAAGCGTCATCTTGATAACATTCATTACATCAACATCATCATCATTATCATCATCCACCATACCATCTTGATTCATCTGCTATATTCAATCATATACATTTCATTTATATCCAGCTCATTACATTAATTAATAAACACTTCATATCATATACACTTAAATCTCGGACTTGTTGTGTTCATAATTTGTGAATCTTTGGCAGTCAGCCTCACCCCCCTTTTTATTTTTTTTCTTATATACGTGTCGCCGTCTGGGTCCGAACCGTGCACACTCGTGCCCTGACCGTGTGACATAATTTGGTGGAGCTGCCGGGTAGGATATCTGATTGCCATTGTTTTTGCATATTGTGAATTGATAAGTTTTGAGACACACATACATCTATACACACCAAGAGTAATTGTATAATTGCAGTTAAGCTAGCACTTCGCCACGAGCTGTTTTAAGGACGAACAGTTTTGAACCTAGTTCCTCTTCATTCAAATATATTGTTTCAATCGATAACACAGGTTATATTAATCTTGTTACACCCCCCCCCCTCCTCCTGTTTCTATCTATTATATAGATAATCCACTTTAATCGCTCTAAACACCTCTCCTCATTTCATTGTCATCCACAGTCTCGGTGATTATTCAACCTTATCAAAGTTATTCTTTTGCTCTTCCCTATAGCGACGCCATTGGCTGTCTACGTTTTCTCTTTTGATTTTTCATTGCATAACATTTTAGTTTACTGCCGTCTCTGCCGACATTCCAGTTCCAAACATGAGTACTAGCATTGAAAAGTTAGCTAAGATTGGATCATCTTTGGGTCTCTCCGGAATAGATTTGAAAGACTGGATAGAGAAGACTATCAAAGATGAAGACGACAGAAACACAGAGAGAACTTGATGCAGAGGGGGCAAGGGCGGAAAGAGATATCGAAATTGAAAGAGAGAGGGTTAAATTAGAGACGGAAAGGTTGCGGGAAGAAGACGACAGAAAACAGAGAGAACTTGAGGCAGAGAGGTCAAGGGCGGAAAGAGATATGGAAATTGAAAGAGAGAGGGTTAAATTAGAGACGGAAAGGTTGCGAGAAGAAGACGACAGAAAACAGAGAGAATTTGAGGCAGAGAGGTCAAGGGCGGAAAGAGATATCGAAATTGAAAGAGAGAGGGTTAAATTAGAGACGGAAAGGTTGCGAGAAGAGGCAGCACTGATAACTTTGCGATTGGAATTGCAGCAGAGGAAAAATGAAGGCAGGGAAGAGGGAGCAATCGGAGGTCAGGCGGAAAGTACTAGTCACATGAAAACTATTAGACTACCAAAATTACCACCTTTTCATGCTGCCAATGATCATCTCCACGACTATCTTCAAAGATTCGAAAGGTATGCGCGAGTAAATGGATGGGAGGAGGAAGATTGGGCCACCCATCTCAGCGCTCTCCTTACTGGCAACGCCTTGGAAGTATACAGTCGCCTATCCGACGATGAGTCCAACGACTACTCTATCCTGAAGGCAAGCCTCCTCAAGCGATATAATTTAACGGAAGATGGATTTCGCGAAAAATTTCGCAAGTCAAGACCGGAGTCGGGAGAAAGCATTGAGCAGTTTAGTAACCGGATTAGCAGTTACTTCAGTAAGTGGGTGGAAATGGCAGGAAAGAACAAGGAAGATGCCGGTGACATAATTGACCTCATTATTAAGGAGCAGTTGACGGACATTTGAGGGCGAGAGCTGCTCGTGTTTGTCAAAGAAAGAAAGCCCACAAATGTGAGATCAGTCGTGGAACTGATCAGTCAATTTATAGATGCTCACGGCTCAGCAGGTGCCTTCACGAGATCAGCACCAATCAGAACAAGGCAAGAGATGGACTCGAATCAAGTAAGGCCAGAGAATCTCAACCAAAGAGAATTAAGCGGACCGCCTAGGAACGGTCCAGTCACATGTCACATATGCAAGAGAGCGGGACATATTGCCAGAGATTGTAGAACAAAACCCGGACTGGCCGCAGTAACGGTCAGTATATGTGACTACTGCAAGAAACGGGGGCACACTTCGATAGACTGCCGGAAGAGGCAGTTTGATGAGAAGAGGCTACAACCTCCACAGGTCGCCTCAATGTCAGCACCTAACTACACTAACGAAGATTCAAAACAATGCAGCCATGGGCACATGCAACTAATGTGCGGCTGCACACTCCCAGTAACGTCGGCCTTATGCCTGGGCCACGAGGGACGAGACAAGAATATGCCGGTAGCCAACGGCTTACTAAACGGCCGACCGGTGACTGTGCTCCGGGACAGTGGATGCAGTTGTGTGGTGGTCAAGAAGGGCCTAGTTGACGGCAGTAGCAGGGGAACACGGAAAGTCCCGGTCCTACTTGCTGACGGCACTGCTAGAGGGACCACGACGGTGGACGTCACCATTGACTGTCCATATTTTAAAGGTGAAGTCAGTGCGGGGGAAATGGAACACCCACTATTTGACGTCATCCTTGGAAACATACCAGGGGCGAAATGTCCTGGTATGTGTAACAAACGTTCTGTGCGAGCAGTCGAGACACGAGGCTCAAAGCACAAGAAGACGAAGAAGTTAGTGACGTTACCTGCCCCGAAAATTGACGTGACGCCTTCATATTTAAAGGCTCAACAAGAAGCTGACACATCAATAGCTAAAGCTAGAGAGTTTGCAAGCAGCGGTGAGAAGAAAATCACCAACAAGATAAGTAAACAGTGGTATGCATGCGAGGACGGAATCCTGTACCGCCACTACACTTCGCCCAAGGTACACCATGGAAATCCAACGAAACAGGTGGTGCTACCGAAGGGACTGCGTATCACAGTCATGCGGCTCGCGCATGAGGGTGTCTTTGTTGGACACTTGGCGGCCAAGAAGACAACAGAACGCATTCTAGAAGCGTTTTATTGGCCGAGCATTGGACTGACGTGCGCAAATTTTGTCGTTCATGCGATGTATGTCAAAGGTGCGTACCGAAAGGTAAAACACAGAAAGTTCCCCGTCAGGAGATGCCCTTAATTGAGACTCCATTTCCGCGTGTTGCTGTCGACCTCGTGGGGACGATCATGCCGGCATAAGACAAGGGAACCAAGAACCATGGTCCGGACTATTCAGCCAGGCAAGCTGATGAAGACATTGCTCAGGCATTTCCTGGTCTTTTAGACATAATCCAAGATTTTGTCTTAAGTGGGGGGCTGTAAGGAAATGCCTTTGCGTTTTAAGGCGCTGTAGGGAAATACCTGTGGTATGCACGACTCAGGACATCCAACCTTATCTTGATTTATTTCTTTTGTCACTCTAAAACGTGAGGGTGTAGCATTTCCGTCGTGTCTTAGAGTCTGATCTTCGACATCCCCAATTTAATCCCTGACGTTATCGGAGCTGCGAATGGCCATTGTCTCCATAGACCATGGTTGACTTCGTGACGATCCATCCATCGTACGCGCTTTGTATTCATTTAGGGGTGAACACCCACCCCCATTTCGCCTCGAGTTTTTTCCATGATTCATGCGAATAGGGATGGTAAAGATAGTGACTTTTAATTTCATCTTCAGTTCTGCTGTAAGTCCGTGGTGGAGAAGGACGTTTTGTATTTTCTGTTGTGAAAGTCCATAGTAACGTTCTATCACGGCTTCTAACTCCTGTCTCTGCTGTGAGACAGTATTACCAAACAGAAATTAATGTTGTTTGATTTCTTTTGAGTAGTGCTCTGTTGAGATCTGGCCTTTCTTTAACTTTTTTGTGACTTTACCTGACCATCAAGTCACCTTTATGTGACTCATTGTAACATCAATGAACATTGACTATAACGTATAACTTTTAGTAACAAGAACTGAAACCTATTACTTAATGAACAAAAACAAGAACTGAAACCTGTTACAAAATAGACATAATTACATACTGTGACCTATACAGGATTTGAAAAACAATCCATTGTTTGATAACAGACATTGTCTGGAACCTAATACATTGGTACTGTGTGTCATTCATCTGGACATTTAGCTCATCAATAACCCACACTTGGAATAACACACAGGCAACTACAGCACGTAGAATATCATCTTCACACAGACGGAGATAAGTTGGGGACCCTGAGGTCATACAAACTAAATAATCATGTTTTTCTATCATTATTCATATATCATTTAGCTTTATATTCACATCATTCAATTCTATCACCAACTCATCATATCTGTCAATCATTAGTTTCATCAATATTATTTTGACATTTATCCTTTTATCACTGACTATATTATCAATATCATAATTCTACTTAGAAGCGCCATCTTGATAACATTCATTACATCAACATCATCATCATTATCATCATCTACCATACCATCTTGATTCATCTGCTATATTCAATCATATACATTTCATTTATATCCAGCTCATTACATTAATTAATAAACACTTCATATCATATACACTTAAATCTCGGACTTGTTGTGTTCATAATTTGTGAATCTTTGGCAGTCAGCCTCACCCCCCCTTTTTATTTTTTTTTCTTATATACGTGTCGCCGTCTGGGTCCGAACCGTGCACACTCGTGCCCTGACCGTGTGACATCCACATTGAAGAGAATATCCGAGAATTTCACATGGCCTGGAATTACTAAAGACGTCCGAGAATATGTGAAATCGTATGACACATGCCAAAGAAGAGTCGCAAAAGGCAGAATACCGAGATTGCCATTAGAGACAACCCCAGTTATTGAAAAAGTTTTTCAAAAAGTTGCAATTGACATTATAGGCCCTTTAACAAAATCAGATAGAAACCATACACACATACTAACACTAGTCGATTACGCAACCAGGTGGCCAGAAGCGATAGCATTGAAATCAACTACATCGGATCACATAGCTGAAGCATTGATGACAATTTTTACTAGAATAGGCATACCAAATGAGATACTGTCGGACAATGGACCCCAATTTACATCACATATGATGCATGAAACCATGAAACTCATGGGAATCCAACACTCATTCACAACTCCCTACCACCCCCAAGCAAATGGTCTTTGTGAAAGATTTAATGGCACTCTAAAGAATATGTTAAGAAAAGTGTCAGCAGAAAAACCAGATGATTGGGACAGATACTTACCAGCAATCCTATTTGCATATAGAGAAATACCCCAAGAATCTACAGGCTACTCCCCATTTGAGTTGATGTATGGACGATCACCTCGCGGCCCGATCAATATAGTAGCCGACATTTGTAAAGGGAATGAGGAGGACAATAACGAAATTATGTTTGCTTACGAATATGTAAGAAACCTGAAAGACAGAATAGAGGACACATGTAAGCTAGCACAGGAATCCGTCACTAAAAAAGCAGAGAAATACAAGGAATACTCTGATCGCAAAAGCAAATCAAGAAAATTTGAGATTGGTGACAAAGTATTAATACTCTTACCCGATGACTCGAGTAAACTTTTAGCTACATGGAAAGGACCATTCAGAATAACAGCAGTAAAATCTAATGTTAATTACGAGATTCAAATTAACAACACAACAAAGACATTCCATGCAAACATGCTAAAAAAATATTTCGATAGAGACAGATCATCACAACCAATATTTAACCATGTTGAAGCTGCAAATGTAGGATTAATCATCGAAACTCACAGCGATGATGTCGAACTACAACACACCCCACAACACGGTAACTCTAAAAATAGTACAATTAATGACGTCACAATCAATCCTCAACTAAACGAATGTCAGAAACGAGAAATCAGGTCATTATTAGAAAAGTACCAGTCAGTCTTTACAGACGCACCCGGACATACAACATTAGTGGAACACGACATAAAGTTAACCACATCTACCCCTATCAACGTGAAAAACTATCCTATTCCATTTCACGCACGAGAACAAGTTGAAAAGGAAGTTAAGGATATGCTAGATACAGGAATAGTTAGATATTCTTCAAGCCCATACTCATCACCAATAGTAGTAGTGAAAAAGAAAGACGGATCGATAAGGCTATGTATCGACTTTCGCAAATTAAATGAAGCAACAGTGTTTGATGCAGAACCAATACCAAATCAAGAGAATTTATTTGCTGCCTTATCTCAAGCAAAATACATGACAAAATGTGATCTTTCTAGAGGATACTGGCAGATTCCACTGAAAGAATCATGTAAGAAATACACAGCATTTCAATCACCATTAGGATTGTTAGAATTTAACTATATGCCATTTGGATTATCGACAGCCGCATCGACATTCCAAAGAATGATGCGTATGTTATTAAAAGACATCCCGTCTACACTCTCATACTTCGACGACGCATGTATTTTCTCAAACTCATGGACTGATCACATGACAACCTTAGAATTAGTGCTTGAAGCATTAAAACGTAATTCTTTAACAGCAAAACCGTCAAAAACAAGCATTGCATTTTACAAAATTGATTTTCTCGGTCATTCCGTTGGTCATGGGACACAGACACCCGAGACAGAAAAACAAACAAAAATCGCACAATTGCAACCACCTAAGACAAAAAAAGAAGTACGCAAAGTACTTGGGCTCCTAAATTTTTACAGGAAATACATTTACAACTTCGCGCACATCGCGACAACCGCTAACAAATCTGACAAAGAATGGGTCACCGAACAAAATTGTTTGGACAGAAGCGTGTCAGAATAGTTTTAACCAATTAAAGGCATTACTCTGTTCAGAACCAATTCTTAAATTACCCGACATGTCAAAAGAATTTGTTGTAAGAACTGACGCGTCTGATAAGGGCATCGCAGGTGTACTATTACAGGAGCATGAGGGAACTCTAATGCCTTGCTTATATGCAAGCAGAAAATTATTGGACAGAGAATCACGATACTCTGTAATAGAGCGTGAAGGACTGGCCATCGTCTTTGCTTTAAAGACATTCAGCAGATATCTACTGCTAAAAGAGTTTGTGGTCGAAACGGACCATAAACCACTCACGTACATAAGAAATAACAAAATGAATAATAGTAGAGTACTAAGGTGGAGTCTATTTTTGCAAAATTACACTTTCAGTATCTCTCACATACCAGGCTGTGAAAATATTCACGCCGACCTACTTTCTCGATTAGTGTAATGACGTGAGAAGGGTATAACTTAACCTCTCATGCATACTGTTAGTTACCTCGAAAATTATGCCAAATCAGAATGCACAATTTCGATAATTTTATTAGTAAACATGATGACCCAACTTAATGTAACATTGAGTATTGTTTGGATATATATACCATACCCATTCATGATTTGGGAAATCTTCTCTTTACTATTATTGTTATGAATTTTCACTCATTTATGATTAATAATTGAAATGTCAATATTCCATTTACATTTTCATTCATTTCATTCAGTAAATTACCTTCATATCATCGACTTAAATCATGCTTCATTGCCATCACTATTGTTTATCACAATGATTTGTAATCACATTGCCATCATGTTGTTCATCACAATGATTTGTAATCACAATCTTTCATTGTTATTGTCACCCATTCATATACCTACGTTAATATAAACATTTCCATGTCTAGTTAATAAATAATTTAATTGTAGCACAAATCATAACAATGGATTAATGCTAGAGTATCATGATAGTAAATTTACTTCCGTTTGTAAAATCTATCTTTCCCATAATGGTTAAAGAGTATATTTTAAACGTGGGTGGGGGTGTCACAGTAAAGGTTGTTCACAATTATCTTATTAAATTTTATTTTATTAAGAACTGAATTCATCTCACTCCAGTTATATTTCGGTAGGCTTAGATAAACTTTACCTTCTAATATTAGATCGTCTTTCCTTTTATAGCCTTCCCTCGAATTAATTTCTAATTAGTGAATACTTTTCGTTCTACATTCTGTCACGTAGCCACTTATTATAAAAGCTGATAGGTCTAACATTTGACACTCACTTCTCTCCACAATCTATGCCGGACGGCCAGTCGCTCTATTCCTTCTATATACTGTAAGATTTTTATCTTTTGGGACTTTGTAGATATTATATCTACACCATTAAGACGCCGGAGCTTTTAACTTTGATTGTATAATCTTCAAGGATCAAACGAGCCCGCTGTCAAAGGATTACATATTAACCCATTACCAATTGCCTGGAAGTGGAATTTTACGAGTCCGATCCTGTTATCAGAGGAATAGATCATCCAAGCCCATCAACTGCCTGGAAACGTAAACTTACGAACCTGACATATTATCATAAGTTACGTAAAATATTCATATCTCTATTTGTAACTGCCACGATCACTGTTTATCTCTTTTAATTAAATTTCATCATTATTTTTATTTCATTGTAAACAAATCGTTAATTGTTTTTCATTTATAGTAACTAGTAAATTCTGGGGCCTCATTCTACATATATCTTTATGCATAGTCGAGTAGCTCTTTACTCACTTGAGACCATGACACCCCTAGTCTAGGATGCTAGTCTTCATAATAGTAGTCCACAATTGTTGTATGTTTAATCCAAAGGTTGTAATGCAGTAATTTGTTAAGTTTCTTGTCACAAGTTGCACAATTAAAAAAAAAAAAAATCAAATCCAAATCGCAAAAAGCCGGCGACGTTTTTTTCGGTAATCCAATCGGCCGGGGGGGGGGGGGGGGGGGTGAGAATAGAGGCAGCCAATAAAATCTTATCAGTCATTTCATATCATCTTGCTTTACAATAAAATTTCAAAGAAGATAATGAGAGGCAATAAGTACGATATGTAATCGCTGACCCGGGGAATTGCTGAAGCCGTGAAATAAAGAATTCTAAGCCGGAATTTATGGAAGTTTTGTAAAGGTAGGGAACCACTATTTTTTTTAAGTCGCGCCTCTCTAATATACCCAATCCCACTCCTCACCTCTCGTAGCTTTTTAAAAAGATTCAGTCTCCTTCGCCTCTCTTCCATCGACAGCCTACCAGATTCAAATTTTAGCAACTTTCTGCTTGGTGTTTTTAATAAAGGTGGTCCATCATGGAGCTATAAGGCGTTTCTGGACAGTGTTAGAAAACACTATGTGCTTTCACCTGGATCTAACCCAAACCTCATAAACTGACTAGGGTCAGGAAAAAGAAATGTCAGCTGCACCTTCCTTTGTTTGTAAGGCGAGTGTTCTGCTAAATGATGCATGGGGACTGTTAGATGTAGTGCCAGTTTAATGCCCTCCTCCTCTTCCTCCTCCTCATCATCATCGTCATCATCATCATCATCATCATCACATTATCACTACTGTCATAATAATAGATCCTTTGAAGGAGGTGTTCGCTTTTACTTTGACATGGTATCATTTTTCTTCGGTTTTCATGAAGTGAGCAGTAACAACGATGTGATGCTGTGACTCTCTATTTTGAAAACGTTCCTGTTATTGTAACCGGGTAATCAATGGACGACGAACGAAATTTACTCTTGCTATTAAGGGCTAACCGAGAACTGTACAAGAAATTTCATTGAGTCCAATCACCTCCCAGATAACCCAAACGCCGGTTCCGATAAAGCATTGAGCTTCAATACACTTCAATAACCCAGAGGCAAGCGGGAGGCGTCACGCTGTAATAAATGTTATATTCAGATGATTTCAACTTACCTTTATAACCAGTTTGTAAAAATACCCAAATCCTAACACGTGAATATCGATGAAGAAATCAAATAGTAAAATTAAACGATTGGAAAACCACAGAACTAAAACTATTTGTGGATTGGGATATGATTGAGGTAGCACCACGCCTTATTCTCATTGCGTTGACAAAGTTAATATTATGTGAAAGAGGGATTGTTTACGTCTGGGTGCGAAGCAGCAAGGGAAATCACTCTCGTCTGGTGTGTAACACTTCGATCAATCATCAATGACTGAACTCAAGTGTCGCTTAGTTAGCAGGTAGAGAGGGGTTGAGATCGATACATTTAAAAGCGTGAGTGGTTCAATTAGGGGAATGTGTTTAAAGACTGGCAATAGCACGAATAAATGTAACAGGTGTGTTGATATGAAGGTAAGAGTTTGGGGGTAACTGAGCACTTAATCATGGTAACGGTACAATTTATTTGGGTAATTTTTAGTGTTAGTAATTTGGAATATTAACCCATGCCCAGCTGTATCTATTCGTTTGGTATAGTAGTCGCCCCCCCCCCCCCAACATCCTAGACGAAATGAATCTTAAGTCGCATTTTGGGGGACAGATAAACTTAACTGGTTTGTTTTTTGTTTTTTTTTCCTTAAAATAAAATAAAAGCCATATTCCACCTCAGCAATTAAAAGATATTATTCCAGTTCAGATTATAAACCGATCTATAAAATGTGAGGATTGCTGCAATGGGAGTAATACCCCCCCCCCCCAACAAAATATATTTATAGTTTAAAAAAAATAAAAATCCACTACAACCACAATTGCGCATTGCTTTGTCCAACACTTTTATCGTTTGTTTGTTTGGTTTTTTTGTCATTGTTGTTGTTTTTGTTTGTTTTTTTCCCTCCTGTTTGTTAGTGTCTGTATGATTTATTGTGCCACTTATTCCAGGCAAGACGTTTCATCACTCAATCCCATTTAATTCGATCACTTTCATCTGATACCTTTTCATATGCCTATCTTCCTATTTTCTGATTTAATCGCGCTACACAGTAAGCATCTTTATCTAGTTTGCGAGATAACCAGATCACAACACCAGATTTCACGGGAAACTAGTTTATTTTAAATTTCTAGAAAAGCGAGGAGAATGGGGTCAACTAATCAACAACGAATTGGTTTAAATTCTTATCATGACCACTGTACTTACAGCCACGACCACATCACACTCCTCCCGTCCGAGGAACAACATAGTCTTGGGCAAACGGAACTTCTGACCATGGGCGTCCACCAAATACCAGTGGTCTTCAACCCCGGATTCCTCTCCCTCCTGGAAATAAATAAATAAATAAAAACCAAGATTCAAGGAACCTGACAGTTCGAGGGAAACATGAGAAATGATTAATGCGTTTTAAAAAGAAAAGATAAGGGTATAAGCGGTTGGTAAATCAAAAAAAAAATAAATAAAACGGTGTTCATTGGCTATCGGATACATTCTGGCGAAAAACTGAGATTCGACCAGTGGGGTGGGTGGGGGGGGGGGGGTTGGTGTTGAAACAGAAAACAGATAAGACACATAGATATTTTTTTTCATGGCCACTCAAATTTCAATCACTCCTCTTACCGTTTACTTTACCATTAACAATCAATCTTGCCAAAAATGAGCGATCATTACATAAACCAACTGGATTTTGATGTAATATACCTAAACTTTTGTTTTTGTTTTTTGTCTTATTTGCTTGTTTTTGTTTTTGTTCATTTTTTTTGTGAGTCTTGAGAAAGGGGGGGGGGGGGTGGAGTGTTAAAGCTTTGAAAGAAATAAGATACATAGATATTATTTCCATGACCACTCAAATTTCAACCACTCTTCTCATTGTTTACTTTACCATCGACAACCAATCTTGCCACAAAATGAGAGATTATTACATACACCATGGCCAACTGGATTTTGATATATACCTACACTTTTGAACTTAAAACGTAAATATTTGACATCTACTTATTAAGGTCAGGTGGAATTCAAAAACACTGAGGAAATATTCTCAGCTTGTTTATTTGAGTAAATAAAAAGGCCTCCCTGAAATTGGATTAAAGCACAAGGATCACGATCAGTTCGTGACCCACACAATAAACGCAGTGAAGGTTTTCAATTGAAATTTCTTGACATATATTTATTCACTGTTTCTTTTCAAATTGTTTTTGCACAATTATTGGTATGTCAACAAAATATCTTCACCAAGGGGTCCACAGTCAACTATTTTGGTTGCTACCAGGCTTATCGGGAAGAATTATTTTAAAAAACAAAAACATTTCATTGTTTAAAACCAACATTCGATTGACGGTTTCCCTTGCCGGAGGGACAATAACAGTTTGTTTCATTAATTCGTTAAGAAATGCAAATTCTTTCAATTCCATTTGCATTTCTATACGTGTCACCTTTTCAATAAACCAACTTGTTGTTGCTTATGATATTGGTTAGAGATATTACGTCACACTTCGGCACCCGAAACGAAAAATGGGAATTGTCTTTATTTTCAATTTTCATAAAGATGTGCGAATGAATTGTATTAACTCTCTCAAAACAAGTCAATTATACTCCAAGAAGCTGATTCTAGATCAACTGAATATGACATTTATCATAGCGTGACGTCTCTTTCAACATTATGATTAGATATGAATGCCTCAGTGGTAGGTACAACTTTTAAAGAATGATATAAAAGCAACTTAATGAAAGTCAAATAATATCGTTAACAATTATAATTATAATAATGAATAACCGAACGGAAAGGTACCATAATGAATTTGAATTTACATAACCGATTATTGGCAGTTTCAAAACTAGGCCCAGAGAGAATGGAGGGAAAACGGCAAAATAAATGTGCAATATCACTATTCTTAAAATCGTTTAAAAAGAAACCATTCACAAAAGAAAAAGCCATTGGGATACCATTTTGCTAGACTTATTTGAGGTATTATTACGCTAAGGCAATTGAATCCGTAATGCCATGCTGTTTACACTAGTCCTAATTTGTAATTCACAGAGTGTTTTCCTTATTGACATGTTTTCGTCTGGACATATTATATTACACCACTAATGAATATGAATAACCTTTGCAGTTGCAAATCAGCAACTAATGAATGCCTTTTTTTCTTTGAGGATCTTTTTTTTTTTATGTTGGACATCGATCTGTCGTAAAGCATTTCTTGTCAGAACTAACATAAACCAATCACAGTTGAATGCAGAAAAGTGTCAGAAAAAAACAAAAAGATAAACAAAGCACGCATTTAATATTGATCGACGACATTCTCTTCAAGTGAGAGTGACTCAAAGTTAGTAAATTTAATTTCTTATCTCCCTTTCACCCTCGTGAAAATGATTTGAATGTGTTCAAGTTTCTTTTGAATAAAAGTTTGATAGTTCAACACGTATGTGGGTGAGAGTTGGCATGTGTGTGTGTATGAGAGAGAGAGAGAGAGAGAGAGAGAGAGAGAGAGAGAGAGAGAGAGAGAGAGAGAGAGGGCGTGTATGAGCTAGCGCGAGTATGTCTTTGCGTGGATGATATGAACGGAAGGGCACAGGGGAGTGTTCTCATGTTCATTGGAATCTGAATAAATAGGAAATTATAGGTATACAAAACATGTGAAATTACCCATCACATTTTTTTAAAGCACTGATCACTCCACAAGACGGAAAGACCACAATGAGAATGCCTTAAGCCAATAATACTCTTTTCAGGTCGTTTACTATCAATGCAATAAAGATTCGAACATCAGGCAACCAGGTGGCAAATTTTGTGATAACAATATATCTCTTAAAGTATCGAGAATAGAGGACGTTTCACTCGGAAACTCAGGAATTGGGTGCACTCGTAGACATAACGTCCCCGTGAGTTAAGATAAAGTCTGACAGGCTGAGATATGTCGAGATAGTGAAATGTGCCACCTTTTTAACACCAAGCAGTCCTATGCTGCATTCATGGTGTAGTGATCCTAAATACCCCCCCCCCCCCCCCCCCCCCCAAAAAAAAAAAAAAAAATCCCCTCGAACAACTGTACTTTTCTGTAGGAAGGCAAGTGTAAAGATAATGAGAAGTTTGAAATGCAATTGGCATACTTACTCTACTATCTATCCCAAATCCAAATAATGGCATTTTTAATGGAAACCCAAATAGCATTCTGGTGAGAAATCGACGTTATGTAGTGTGTTTATCTGACGCAATGATGCACTTTCGGTACATTTCTACGCTTCAAATATTATTGCTTTGATATTAGACCATCGTCATTTTAACGCAAAGTGCTCGCTCTACAACTACATGGTTGACATGCTGTGGCCTGTGTCGACCAGACGCTCTTTCTTTAGCCAGAAAGCAATCCGTTTAACCTATCAAGAATAACACTCCGATCTTAAAAAACAAATATACATATTTGAACTCAGCAGGTCCAAATTAACAAAGTATACGCGTAAACGGCTTGATTTTAAAGCGTATTTATAAGGGTGTGTGTGTTTGTGGGGGGGGGGGGGGTATTTATTGTGATAGTTTACATGGGTAATGGATGCTTTTTTTTGTCCGATAGATAATGTTTCAGCATGGCATCGAGGTCTCGAAAATTAATTGATCTGAGTTCAAAAGTTTAATCAACATCATCATCATCATCATCATCATCATCATCATCATCATCGTCATCATCATCATCATCATCATCATCATCATCATCATCATCGTCATCTTTACTCACGTCACCACCAGAATCAATATTCCATCCACCAACGCTGCGATTTATTTTGTTTATTTTAATTTCTATTTTCTGCAGTTCACTTCACTTTCAGGTCGCCGGGATTATTTCGCGGTACACCTGTGTGGTGTGGATTGCACCAATACTTATCACGAAGAATTGAACTACATTCTTTAAAAGATTTAATTTCAATACTTGGTATTCATCTTTCAATTTGCATTTAGCCAAAATACTGACAACATTCGCTTGCCGGGTATAACGTACCAACACACAAAACAATGTATAACCTTAGACGTTTATAGTCTGATTGCTGAGAACTACTCATAAAAATGGCTAGCTATAGACAATGACAAAGAGCTGAATGACGTCAATTTCGTTCCTTTTATATTTGAGGGCAAATTTACGAACGGTAATAAAGTCAAATTTTTTGACCATTAAATGTTCAAATGGCAGAGCCAACAAAATAATTTTAATGCCTTGAAGTAAGAATTGAACATTTCATATTATTTATCATGATGGTTAACCTTGATGTGACAGAATTAAAGAATTTTAAAGTATTACGTGGATCAAAATGTACCTTCTGTTTTATAACCTTCTGGGTTAATTTTTCAGGAAGTAATTTTTGTCAATTTTCGTCCCTCATTGTAAAGAGATTTTAGAAGACATCAATTCTTTGTACGTATCATGATGATTTTAGTTTGCTAGGGATGGTTATGGCGGAAATCATTGGGACAAGCATGGTTTCGTCACTCAGCCATAAAAATATATTAGTTATAGTTATGGGAATAAAGCAAGAAGTTACATGCAGAAGCATGTGGGCTATTAAATGACTACAAGACAATGGTGACTGTGCATATTTCCGAAGAAAAAAAAAAATTTTTTTATTATAATAGAAATAAACGGCCATTATGCTTTCGCCTAAGGCTTCTCCAGAAGACATTGACTCAAAGAAGCAAATTATGTGAAAGATATAGCGCATTTTGAGTTACGTGGTTTTGAACAACAAATAAACACATTAAACACATTCTTGAAATATATCTTTAAAATATTGGGTCAACAGATCATATTATTATTGTAATGAACGCGGGGTATCCATTGAACAAATATCTGACTATCATTGAAATGTAAAGTGAAAATACTACCTAAATGTCGCAGTAAAACTTTCACTTTTAACCATCACTCATCCAGGAGACATCGATCTCGAATAATGGAATACGTCTATACTATATTACAGGTAAAAATGAAATACGAAATTATAGGGCAATTAAGACGCAATAGGTCAACCCTTATCCTATGAAGCAAAAACAAGTAAAAAAAAAAAAAAAAAAAAAAAAAAGGAAAAAAAAAGAAAGAACACCTCAGACATTCCTTTTATCGACCTTGGCTAACATTACTACAAATGGCACCAAGTTTACCCGGGTTAGTAGCGTGGTTTACACGGGCAGTCGCAATTTCTTACTACTCTTTAGATAGAACGCGACTATATGGCAATTTTTTTTTCACAAATCGTAAAAGCCCAACGCGTACAGAATTCGAATAATAATAATTAAATATAGAAAAGATCCTCTGATTAATTTTGCATTTGTCAGGATATGTTTATGTTCTGATGTAAAGATTACGTATATTACATGTTATAAGAATTCTATAACGCACAAAATAAAATATGAATGAAACATGAAGAGCTCTTCAGATATATTTCTTTTCACAAAACCTAATGGGGTTTTAATAACCTATATGAAGGGCGCAACGACCTCTATATACACCGTCCGTATATTCTATAACTCTCTTCGACTCGTGTAAACAATTCAATGACAGCTAGTAATGTTTAATCTACAGTAGGTAGGATTGATTGAGATAAAATATATAGATTGAAAAATGCATGTTTAACATAAGGGTAGAAATAATGGCAAATAAATAAACGCGGCATGTTTAATGGACACTAAAAGGGGACGGGGGACAGAGTAAAGAGAAGAAGAAGAAGAAGAAGAAGAAGAAGAAGAAGAAGAAGAAGAAGAAGAAGAAGAAGAAGAAGAAGAAGAAGAAGAAGAAGAAGAAGAAGAAGAAGAAGAAGAAGAAGAAGAAGAAAAGAGAGAGAGAGAGAGAGAGAGAGAGAGAGAGAGAGAGAGAAAGAGAGAGGCGGGGCGGGATGAGAGGAGAGAAAGAGAAGGAGTGGTATGCGATGAAGAGTAGAGATCAATACGTTGACCAGATAAAACTGTTTTTAGGTGTGACTGTCTTTTTCCGTTTGGAAAGAAGGGTGGCTGAAAGCATGCTCAAAGCCTCTTTCCTGTGAACGTATGGCTAATTGTAAGGGAAATGGCATTATCCCTATTCATTTTAATTCTTTTTAATTTTATATATCAGTTGGGGGAAAGTACAATATTTACATAACACTGGCTTTAAAAGAACAGTGTGAAGCAGTCTTTGCCAGACTCGTCATTTCTCCTGCCACAAACGAGCTTTGATTTCCATTAAAATGGATAAGCATGAAGAGATCAAATAAAACATAAACAAATCAAAAGTGGATGGATAACTAAATAAAGTTATCAATATGCTTCTTATCGGGGGTTTTTTGTCAGGAAGGGGATATGACTGCATATAAGCGTTTGTTTTGTTTTTGCTTCCCTATAGAATTCGTTTGCTAAAGAATGAGATAGGGCCATGGACATTAGAACACCTACAACAAATTACATTATAGTGATTAAACTAAATCTTTATGTGGATATCTAGGTAGTCTAAGATTCAGGTTTGGTAAGTTGGTAAGCAGGCATTTCACTTATTCGTACATGAATTGGTTCATTTCATTTTTTTAAAAAAAAATACAGCCTATATATTTTGACCGTTTGCAAAGAAGAGATTTTCAATCTTCTGATCGACCAGATAATTGTTTTGACGACCTAGTTTAAGACCAGGAATGCCTATTGGACAAAACATGAATGCTGTACCTTTATTTGGATTCCCATTCCATTCGTAAAATGGCTCGAAGTTCGAATCTAACACCTGTGTTACTCAAGCATCGTTACAAAGAGGATATTTGTAGTAAAACATGTTAACCCCATTATTTTGGGTCTCTTTCAATCATTGAAGATCTTGCTCCGATTGATGGTGATAATAATGCTATAGCATTTCCCTTCGTCATTTGGGATAATTGTACAATGCTAAAAAGAATCAAACAGATGATAAACACATAGTTACGTAACTATAAAGTAAGCGACGATATCACAAATAAGGGGTTTGATCATTTTAAAATTTGCCCAAACACTAAGAATATCGCATTATATTTGTATGGGCAGCAGAAGTACTTGACGGAAAAATCGTTTCACTATGAACAGAATGGCACCTTATAGAACCCTTTATTCAATCATGTTTTTACTCGTGATGATGACCTTTGAATTTCGATCATCAGATATATAAAAATTAAAGGTGAAGTGTACTTAAGGAAAATTAGTTGGGTTAAAAAAGAAAAGATTCGGTAAAACTGTAGATAATTTTTTATACTAATGACATGATCACACACAAAAAAAAACAAAAAAACTATATGTACCAACCTGTTTTTCAACAGCCAAAATAAGATGAATCTTATGTTTGGGTTGGAGACCGTATTTTTGATGAAGTTTTTCCAGAAGGCTTTGGGCCTTAAGGCGAGTTTTATCCACCATCGTGCCTACCGATCTTACACATTATATTGTCATATCCACACCTGAACAAAGATAAATCCACTTGTCCCACATTCACTTTGAAAATCCACAAATAGTACTAAAATCCTTCCAGCCTTCATCCAATTCGATCACCAAGTCTTTTTTAAAAGGTTCGTAAAATTGCTATTCAACGCATTTGGTGATTCTCTACTACAAGAATATCGTAATATCAAACTCCTAATCTCCAACTCAACATTAGAACATAAACATAACTGTTTACACACTACAAGATAAAAAGGTATATGAAATATTTCAAGTTATTGATACTGTTAATGAGCTATCAAATCACAATATTACATTCAATCCCCAAGCATGAACACAGCAGTGAAGACAGCTTGGGTACCAAAGTATTATATACGCAAATGATGTACTTACGCTGAAGTTATACAATCATCTCGCTCCAAAACCAACCACTCGCGTCAATTTTTCACTTATATCAAGCATATTGACACTCAATTACCGAACCATCGTTTTCGTCTTTCATTCCTTTGATGTATTATAAAGGGAAAAGATGTCCAACAACCTCGAAAACTGAAAAAGAATCTACTTGTTTGCAGTCTTTACAACAGACTAACGTTTCAGGGTATGCATGTTTTCTTTGTTCTGGTTGAGCCTTTGTTTAGTTTACCAGTTAACGGGATAGACACGTATTCAAAGATTTGGCCAGAAAACTCGTCCTTCAAATATCGATCGATTTAAATTACCTTCACCTTGGCAAAAATTCTCAAACCTGGGACCTGTTAAAAATGGTACATACTACAAGAGCAGTATAACCAAGAAAATGTAACTGTCAGTAGCTAATGAGGGTAATGACAATTCATTGAAACATGTGGCTCGAGGATTAAAACACTGAATATCGATTGGCTGTATAAACTGTCATACTCTGAAAAAAAAACACAATTTGAAAAATTTGGCCAGAAAACTCATCCTTCAGATTTCGAGTGATTAAAATAACCCTCATCTTGCCAAAAGCTTTCAAACCTGGGACTTCATGAAAGTCATTAAAGTCTCGAGTTTTAAAAACAATCAACAATCGATATTTGAAGGACGAGTTTTTGGCCAAATTTTTTAAAACACGTTTTTCAGTGTACGGCAGCACACGACAGCACACTGGGTTTGTGTTGAAGTATGACCTGCAATATCCGATTAACTAGGGTGATGGTAGAAACATTCATAACTAAAACTAATGGTGGTTGTGAGGAACGTCACTAAGCCCAAATGACAAACGATATTAGGCTTTTATTGCAAAACAAAAATATTTTCATTCAAAGTAAATCATCCCGTTGAAATTTGAATGCGAGGTCGTAAAAATCATGTTGTAAGTATTACATCCGAATAGAATGATCTAATTCACATAAGCCTAAGTAACGAACATAATGTTCACAAAGACCACACAAAAATGAAATGAAGCTTGATTTTTGCCAAAATACCTGACTGACTGACTTGCGCTATGAAAAATGAAAAAGTTCCAAAGAGAAGGGGGAATGATGACGCTCACAATAAAAAAGTGAATGTGTCCTATATTACGTAATATGCTGGATAGTTTTCATATCAAAATTGAAATCCCACACGCTTGTTACACGAACAGAATACATCCATTTTGTCATAGTTGCACTAGAAGTATGAAAACAATGCAGCAGCTGCTTCTCGAACCAAACGACTGCCCGCCACGTATTCAAATCGATTGTTGAAACGAAAAATAAACAAAGTGAACAAAAAAAAAAATGGTTAGCGGTAACACGGATGCCCTTGTATGTGTATATTGTACCTTTAAAATATAAATAAAAAATAAAAATAAATTAAAAACTTCTACTGCATTGAACTTCAGTGGGGCCTACTTTTAAAATCTTTTTTTTTTTGGGTGCTAATTTTGTCTTGGCATATTCAATAAGGTTCGTTGCGCCATAAAATGAGATGATCCTCAATGGTCTGTAAACAAATATCCTGGGGGGGGGGGGGGGGGGGGGGGGGGGTACAGGTTAACACGGCAGTTATATCATATCGCAGCAATCCACATTTCCGCCCTATGTCAACAACTGATCTGTAGGTGGTGGTGTATTTTGAAAAAGACATTCCGAACTTTCAGAGCACGATATATCCATTTAACGATATAATAATCATCATAATAATAAGAAG
>NC_088360.1:37044516-37049516 GCF_034508935.2 Berghia stephanieae
GACTCAATCAATTTTCCCACTGTTCTATTATTTTTAAACGGACTTATCCACAGTTGTGTCAGGTTTCAGGGGTGTACGTTTATTATCTAGTTAACAAAAGGTTTTAAAAAGTCATGGCTAATTGTATGTTACATAATTTGCTGTCGCTTGGAAACGTGTTAAAAAGGGATTGTTTTGTAAGCTTGAGAGATTGTGTAGAAATAGCACAAATCGTTTGGGCAACTTAAAAATTAGTTTAAAACACAAATTAAGTATGAGTTTTAAATATAATATGAACGTCGCTTTTCTCCGAGAAATAGATTTAATTTCCAGCTAAAGAAAACACGTTTTGATGAGTAAAATCGTAACCATTGATTTTTAAAAGGCCTTAAGCTACAAAATCATTGATTACATTTTAAAATTGCAATGTCAGATGGGCCAGGCTTAGTATACTACACAACTCACAGTGAGTAATTTTGGGACTATATTTTTAATTCATATCATACAAAACAAGTCAGATTTTAGAAACTCTTATGTACCATAAGCCTTACATTTCCCGTCAGCCTTTCGAGTCATATACGTACTATTAGTACAGTCAAGTGAAGAAACTTGTGTAAAGTGCCTCACCCAAGGACTAGAATATGCTATCATTGTCACCCATCCAACTCTAAGCATTCTCAATACTAATTCCAGTCAGTCATCGACGCAAAGATGAGTTGAATTGTCACAGGTAAATAAATAAGTTGATTCTGTAACATGCAAGTAACAAGTGTCAGACGGAAATTCGTCCATAGACAAACCATGGTGTGTATCTTGATTAAATCATGTCGAGATTCACTCAACACCATATTATGATAGGTGCCGAGCGTCAATTGGCTATTTCTCTATAGATTTATATTCCCATATGTGGTCTCAACGCTAATCATTTTTTTTTTAATTGAGCTTTTATAAAGCGCAATATCCACTAAACGTGCTCAAAGCGCTTTACAAGGGGTCCCTGGCCAACAGCAACATTTAACATGTAGGACAGGACATGACGCCTGCGATATAACAATTTTTTCGGACAGAGACAATACTGTTAACGACCAGGTACTCATTGTACACCTGAGTACGGTGAGAGAACGTGAGTAAAGAGCCTTCTCCAAGGACTCAACTATGCGCCGAGCGAGGCTCGAACCCAGGACCTTCCGATCCGAAAGCGAGTGTAATACAACTAGACCACATAGTCGCATTTAAGTTGCATTTATGTTTGTGTTTTGTATAATTCTTTTCACATTCATACATATATTATGTACAAAACATAATTACGCAGACGTACGCACACTGAATATTTAACGCCTATGATTAAATTGTTATATATATATATATATATATCTTGGTTCATAAATTCCACTATCTGAATTTAGTTGACCTTGCAACATTGCAAGGTCAAATAATTTTGGATTATGTAATAACGCAAGTTTTGGGAAACAAAAATTGAGAACGTTGTAATGCTTTAAACATTACCATGGACAATAAACACAGTCCAATATTTGAATGTAACCATTATTCAGTTTCGATATATCGAATTGTATAATATATTCACGCAAGCAAAACACATACACACACAAACACACATACACACACACACACACACACACACAAAAATCGGTAAATCAACCATTCTAAATCGTTCAGGCATTCAAATTGTTTTTAATTTTTTTAAACGTTTAAAAGACACTGACTTGACGCAAAAGAGAAAATAAATAAATCAAAACACTTAAAAACGGCAATATACTTGAATGCTCCAAGACTGGTGGTTTAAATATATATAAATATATATATATATATATATATATATATATATATATATATATATATATATATATATATATACATATATAATATGGACAACCTCAATTAAAGTCTGGAAATATGTATACTGTTAAAAATGAAATAATACATTTTATTGAGTGTTCTGAAAGCAAAGCCACGACAAAGATTGAGATTTTACGAAGTTTGAATCCACGAATCATTTTCCAAAACTCTCATTTTAAAAATTTCCTTTTTGAAGACGAAGTGGTAAAAGCAACGATCCATTTAATAACGCACCTGCAAATTGAATTTCAAAAGATATGTAATTTTTTAAAGATAAAAAATGTAACGGTATATTAAACTTTTATAAGGGTTAAATACCCTTTCAAAATCACTAAAATTATGTAGTCAACTTTTCATTTTCATCAAGTTTTCATGACTTATAGAGATTTTCATGAAATTCTGAAATTGGAGACAAAATTTAGTAATTCTACGACTATTTCGAAATAGTAGGCAGTTCTGTTATAGATCTCAATATGTTCCATAAGATGATTAAACCGCCGTATACTGTCAAAACACCTATTTCATTTTGACTAGCATTTTCCTTTACGTCATATATCGACGAATTAAGAAAACCCCAAACCAGTCAAAAATTCTGTCTTTTTATCACAGCAGGCAATTGGCGTTAATCCTTAATAAGTTTTTCAATAGTTCACAAAATCATTATTTTTAAACATATAATTAATTAAGATATCATTTTCAATCAGTATACTTAAACACCATATGCGTTATCAACACATAGGAGAGAGAGAGCAGCCAAAAGAAAGCAAAAAATTAATTTATCTATAGAGGGCATTCTTGTGTAATAAACAATGCAATAACATATTGATATAGCCGATAATATGGGTATGTCTCATAATATGGCCGATGGCGACAACAATATCAAATGCCATGCTCGGGAGATATTGTGATACATAACGTACACAGTGGCAATATGCTTATTCAAAAGACAATGGCATTTGTTTAATGTCTAATTCAGCGTAATATTGACTTTGAGAGAGAAGAGAACAAGTTACAATAGCCTAATCCAACGACACATGAAATAGGTCAGTTTATACAACAAACAACAGAAATTGCAATCACGCTGTCACACACATTGTAGATATAATCTTGACTCCACATAACTGCAGCTTAGCTAAACGGCCATTATGCTTTCGCCTACGGCTTCTCCAGAAGACATTGACCTAAAGAAGGAAATTATGTGAAATATACAGCGCATTTTGAGTTGTTTTGAACAATAAATAAACCATTAAACACATTCTAGAAATATATCTTTAAAATATTGGGTCAACAGACCATATTATTGTAATGATCGCGGGGCATCCAGTGAACAAATATCTGAATATCATTGAAATGTGTAAAGTCGTGAAAATACTACCTAAATGTCGCAGTAAAACTTTCACTTTTAACCATCACACATCCAGGAGACATCGATCTCGAATAATGGAATATGTAGATCATTAAGCTAGAGGATCGGATAACACAACGTGCAATGAATACTGATATAAACGTGACTCTAAGAGAAATATGGCAAACACACACCATACTGTCAGAACGCGACCATTGGTCAAAGGCCTGCGGCGAGAACAAAGATCAAAGAAGCTCTACAAGGATAGGAAAGAGGTAATATTATTGTAATAATAAACTATGTATGTATATATCTACAATATGGCACGTCTAAGACCACAAGAACCAATACAGTCGTCAGATCATAAAACTTAATTGGCCCAACTTGCCATTAAAGCCTAAGATAAAACATATAAGATTAATATTGACACGTGTCTTGGTCCATTTCATGAATACGCGAAACATGATTTCTCCCACGTAAATGTACAACGCAAATCACACAAAAAGTCACTGAAACAAAAACAAGAACTGCATATTATTGAATCACTTTACCGTTGTTCATCATTAATTAATTAATAACATATTATGGAGTGGCTAAAATACAAAACAAATAAACGATATAATCAAACTTTGCGACACGATTTCAAATGTCAATACCGTGTTTAAACGCCGAAATAGCGATCAATGGAATCACGCACAGTGTTCTTAATGGCAAAGAAACAGCAATTGAGAATGAAAAGAAGTGTCATTTTACAACTTAACAGTCGTACGAGTCTAGACAATTTGATAAAATTTGTCATAAGGACAGGCTTCGATCAAGGCTCGATGAAGTCCTCAATGGAATTCATCCAATGTCTAAAGTAAAATCCATATTGTCTTGATAATAAATCAAATATTCACTCGATGTAACATTCAAAACCAAACCGTTAGAGTAAGAAAGTCAAAGATCACTGTGCCCCGGTGTGGTATTCAACAACAGAAAGACGAGATATTGAATAGCCATACCCTGCTGGAATGAAAGTGACATATCACAAAACTGGACATGACATATTATCGTCAAATACGTAGATATGGTCACAATAATATACGCTTTGTTCCCTTTCAAAGCCAGGGCGGTAGTTTCCATGTACGATACTGGCATAGAAATGTTACGCTAGATTTATTTGTCTTCCTAACCTCGAACATACCGAAGAACCTAGTATTTAACCAGTATAGCTTGGAATGAGATTGTAATAAGTTTTATTCGTAGAAGTATTTAAAACGTTACAGTATTTACCAGGTTCAAAACCGTGTATTTTCAATTAAAAGTCGAGTGAGTTAACTCTTGACCGATTACAGCCAACAAATAGTACATTGCACTCAGTTCTATCATTTTCATAATGTTAAGCCGACCTGAGACAAACATGGAACTTCAGCACTTATATTCACCCATTAATTATTTTCATGATAAAATGAGTCATATTAGGTGAATAAACATACTTTTATTTTTAGCATTCTTTGTTCTATCCCGATTCAAACTTTATATTTCCTCAAAACTGATACGATGTAACTTTGGTAATATGTATTCAAAGAAAAAATGTCTCACACGGCTTGAATTTTTACTAATATTAAAGCCTCCAGAAAATAGCCGAAAAAACGTGAATATCCCTAGAAAGCTGGACAAATACAATTTGGTGTATCCATGGATCGTGTTAGAAGACTAGATCGATTTGATTTACTCGTGCAGAGCCCGCAATATTTGCAATTATGCTACTATATAGTGGAAATTAACATAGATCAAGACGAATATTTTGAGCTATAAACGATAAAATTGGTCCACT
>NC_088360.1:37054516-37082016 GCF_034508935.2 Berghia stephanieae
CCACACTAATGGTATGTAATGACTTAACATCTCGTTCCAGCTGGACTTGCGCTTGACTGCTGATGGCAAAGATCCCCCAGGGGAAGAATCTTTGTCTTTCAGCAGTGAGCCAATCAACGGCAACAACAAATATAATAATAAAAAGTTCAGGTTTAGAATTGGGAGAAAGATGCTACTGCCAGACTCCACTTTTAAATAGATTATCAATACGCTTCAACAGTCGTAACATCACTTCCCTCGTAATGACGCATGATAACTTAGTAACTGGCTCTAAACTATCGGAACAATGGCCGACACCCTTATGAAATATTTCTCCGACGAGCATAAAAGCGGGAAAAAAACCCATTATAAATCTGATCATGTTTTGACTTTTACCCATTCTGATCACAAGACATATTCAAAGTTCTAGCCAGCATGAAGAATAAAAAGTACCGATTTTCTTTGTTTAGAACCACGATGGTCGCCGTTGCTGGGCGACGTGACATCAGACTTTTGAATCCAATTGCCTGCTTAGTTTATGCGAGCCAATCTATTATTCAAGTTTCGGATGAATGGCTGAGTAAAATGATCACAATTCTGCCCGCCAAAACAATCGTAATAAACACACAAAACTGTGTATCCTTTAACATTTATAGTTTATTTTTGAAAATCAAGTGAGAACGTATCACTCCTCTGGTGGTCTATAAACAAAATAAGAAGTTGAGTGACGTCAATATACTATCATTTTATAGTGAAAACGCGCCCGGTTCACCTGACCTGACCTCTAGGCTTGTACCCGAGATCAAACCCTTGTCTTAAACCTTATTTCATTGATGGACGATATTTCACAGGTCTCCTCCCTTTACTAATATCAAATTATCCAAAAAGTATTTCTCGAGCGTCTAAAAAAGCCACGTGTTTCCCTTTTATATGTTGAAAGCGTATTTTTAAAAATAGAAAAAGAAGTAGATATTATGCAACGCATTAAAAAAATGTAAAATTACCGTATATATATATATTATATATATATATATATATATATATATATATATATATATATATATATATATATATATATATATATATATATATACATACATTCTTCATCATCAAACTATCCTGCCAATTGGATTCAGTAGTCTGATGTCACGCGCCCGGCAACGGCGGCCATCTTGGTTCTAAACAAAGAAAATCATTACTTTTTATTCTTCACGCTGGCAAGAACTTTTCATTCCCTTTTCATATGCCTTGTGATCAGAATGTGTAAAAGTCAAAACGTGATCAAATTCATGGGTTTTTGTCCCTCTGGATACGCGTTTAAGCTCGCCGGAGGAATATTTCATACGGCGTCCGCCATTGTTCCGATAGTTTAGAGCCAGTGTTACTAAGTTACCATACGTCATTAGGAAGGAAGTGACGTTACGACTGTTGAAGACTATTCAAGTCACACATTCTGATATAAAGTCCAATAAGGGCGTTTTTTACAGTCGGCTATCATAAAACAGATAATTACGAGTATATCATTAGGGACACGTAGCCATTTGATCATATTTGGGGCTTAAAGTTACGTTACAAATAGTTTCGTTTAATCCTGTCCATGAATCGAAGCTCATAATGCTCCTTCCATACATGATAGACAAGTTGAACTGGTTCTGCCCACATTAATTACAATTCAGACTTCCAGGTATTTAGGACAGTATGGAGATGAAACACTTCTAAATAAATAAAAGGTGGTCAACGTGAAAAGAAACGAGCAATTCGCATTATCAAAATTAAGAATAACTTTGTGCATAATGCCATACTCTATATGTCCTGAATTGATTCGAAAAAGAAATCTTGTTGACATTTGAGATTTAATAAATATACATGATATTATGCTAATGTCCTACTTTTTTTGACATATTCATATTTAGTGCTTTTGTTGTTTGTTTGTTTTTTTCTTTACTTTAATTGTTTTATTTTCTTATAAACTATTTCATAATTTAATACTATTTTTATTGTGGAAAGGGAACACATGTTAGTTCTTTTAGAGAGTTCGGTGGGTTTTTATTTTTAATTATATTCGTTAAGGTAAAGGAGTATGTTTAAACACGGGTTTGAACATACAGCTATAAAATATGCTGACCTTATCGTTTCTCCTCTTTGTTGGATTCTAGGGTCACCTTTTTTTCGTCCAACGTGGTTACTATCTATTGATCTTTTCGGAGACCAAGTGCAGTTTAAAGGCAGAAATAAATTCAACAATATAATAAACTCGATTATTCAGTAAAACGGGGTGGGGTGCTGGCACTTAATTTCATTTCCAAGCAATTAACTTCATTTTAGAGCGCATAACAAGCAATGTTTAACCCGTATGTCCCTCTAAACACAAGACTAGCACTCGAAAAGAAAACAACATTGAAAGGTCATAAAAAGAGGGCTCCACGACGTTGACCCTTTAATTGCCCGAACTTCGCAAGGCTACAGTTACTATCATAGTAATTAATGGGTCACTTGTGAAAAAGGACTACACCTACAATAATATAAGCCCGCGGTAAATCATTTTAGGAAGGGAGCAACAGTCAAGAAACCGATTATCAATTAATTCTATCGATTTTTGGAGATTTTGAAAGAAGCACGTTTCACTCCATTATCGTGTCCATCAGACTAATCGTTACAACAATGTGTCTAAATTCAACATTGCTAATTTACATAAGTGACATGTTGAAACATAAAATTAACTGTTATATTTGGACCGCAGAAACTAAAATTTTAATTATCTATTTAAATTGATTAAAAACTTAAAAAAAAAAAAATTACATAAATCAAATATGATGATTGGAATAAAATATTCAACATTTCCAGATCGAAAGGCTTTTAGTGCATCATATACCTCTAGTTCCCAAAAATGGCATATTATGGTTAGATTAAAAATAATAATGATGGTAATAATGGTTGCAAAGTAGTAGTAGTAGTAGTAGTAGTAGTAGTAGTAGTAGTAGTAGTAGTAGTAGTAGCAGCAGCAGCAGCAGCAGCAGCAGCAGCAGCAGCAGTAGTAGTAGTAGTAGTAGTAGTAGTAGTAGTAGTAGTAGTAGTAGTAGTAGTTAATGATAATGATGATGATGGTGATGATGATGATGATGATGATGATGATGATGATGATGATGATGATGATGATGATGATGATGATGATATGGCAATATACAGAATGACTCTCTCAACTTAAAATAACAAGGCTCTAAAAAAGCAAACAAAACTACACACGTGGCAGTCATGTCGTTGGACTGACAAACTCAATTAACCATTGCCAAACACTGATTGAAATTTCTCCTCAGGACGAAAAACAAAAAACTATCCACAAACAAAAGCGATTTAAAACCAAATCATTAAATCCAATACTGGAAAGACGTCCATGGCACATAGCAGATACGATTCGATATTAATCACGCAAGTCAAATTAGAAGATAACTGTTCTCCTGAATGTGAATCACAAACGACTATACCTACGCACTCATTCAACTTTATCAGCCCCCCACTGTCTCTTTGAGCGCCACCACTTGAGTGTGGTAAAGACATCAACAAAGTGGCAAATTTCACATTTATTCAAGTGGGGCAAAAATGTCTCTCTAGGTAGGTAAAATTAATGTGAGTAAGATCAGCAAGAAAACGAATAAGATGAAGAATAATTTCAAAGTAAGAACGAAAAAAAAAAAAACTATTCCAAGGAAATGAAAACAAATAAAGATTATATTTTCTTTGACTTCTTTTCGACGTGAACAAAAGATTCGAAGTACTTCTTTTGTCCAAGTGGTATTTTAACATACGTACGTAATTAACCCTCGGTGAAGAATAGTTACTCACGTTAAGAAATCACAACATTGCTAAGTGAAAACGAGAAAAACAGATCACTAAACGCGCTAATTCAACGTAATCAAGCGCATCGCTATCGCTTGGAGTAAGGTAAAGGCATTTCACTTGGTGTTAAATAAAATCCTTACAATAACCTGGAAAATTTAGTTGCTTTTTGGTTTTGTTTTGTTTTTATTTAAATCTGTATACTTTTCCTCCACGTTCGTTCATAAGTTTCAAATTGGCGATACAATCAAAAGAAAACTCACGCGTTTTATTGATCCTTGATTTCTAAATTTAACTCTTTTCTGTCTAAAATGCACCTATCTGATTATGTCTGACTTCAGATTACAACATTGCTTGTCGGTTGATGTAAAAAAAAAAGTTAACGTGTTATCCTTGATATACTTCTAACAGGTACCGACGAAACAGCGGTGTCATATCCACTCACACCTTCGCTTGTATCCTCCATATCCCGACAGGCACCATTTTTATCATTCACTTTACTAGAGATACTAATCGCAAACGCAGCAGTAAAAGAAAATACGCATTCACTTCTTGCCTTTCGAGAATGCCATCCCCAGGTTTGTGAGAAATTATTCAGATTTCTAAAGATTACATATCTGTATGTCAGTGTAAAGAACATACTACTGTAGTTGTATGTATTATTTAACATTTCGTGCCACAAAAAAGAGCCTTTCACAAATTACCCGATAAGCTTGCTAGTATTTTGTTCAAGAGATATTTTAATTTCTCTCTTTCTCTTTCTATCACACCAACTCTTATCATTATTTACATTTCCTCTATTTTAGTTATCAAAATGTTAATATTCATAACACGGTTAATACCTGAATCAATCGCATAAGTTTATTACCGTCTGCATTCCATGATCTCGCCAATGCAGAGCGTAATATTGTGATTTACACGGAAAGTATACACCTGGTCTTCTAATAAATATCAAAAACCGACAAAAGAACAAGGTATTCCTGGAAAATTCAAATGTCATTTTTCTGCGAAGAAAAAAAAAAAAGAAAAAGGAATAATATGCTTGAAAGAGAAAAACAAGAACGTCAGACTAATTTCTCAACTAAAATAATATTTCAAAGAAAACGTGATTAAAAACAAAAATTCAATAAGTTAACTATGAGAAAACAAACGCATTCCATCTTAAAATAATAATTTTTAAAAAGAGTTTGAAAGAAAATAACTAAAAAAGACTCCAAGTTGATTGACATTTTGAGTGTCGAAAAGGAAAGCTCGTGGGAAACAACAGGATATATTTGCATTAATATAGAGGACGGTTTAAACCCATGATAATCCAAAAGAACGCTTGTTTCAAATCGCATCATAAAATGTCTTCGTTTCAATGATACAAACAACATTAGGCATGTGAAGGTTACTGACACCATAAAAGACACCCAGCTTTCAAGCTTTGAATGTGAAGAGTCCCTAAACATGAATATTAACACCAATAGGAATAAGCACACAGTGTCATTTTATAAAGAATTAATTTCGCATAAAGCAAATTTCAGTTTTACATTTTGTGATCTTTTTTTAGATAATTCCGCAGGGTTAGATCCAAGATATAACATAGACCTATTCCCGTCCATTGAGTATTAAATCCATTCAAATTATTATTTTATGTTGTGTTTGTTTATTTGTTTTGCTTGTGCACTTTTTTCTTTATCTTGGTAATACATTTTGATGTCTTTCATTTCAAGACACTGGGTTGTACTATGGATTATTTCAAGTAATATAGAAAAACAACGTGTTCATTGAACGGGCATTTTCTCTTATCACAGGTTTATAAATTATGTCCCGTTTATTTGTATTGAATTTTACTTTTAATGTTAATCTTGAGAATGTTATTATTGTTAATCAATGTCACATTTGATTCCAAGCGTAATGTCCCTTTTCATTGTTTATAAGTGTTTAAAGGTGTTTGCGACACTTTAACATAATCTTAGCTACACTAAAAAGGAAAATAGTGGCTTGAGTGACAACTTGTAGAAGCTCTTTGCCAAAATAAATGCTGATATAAGTTTTCCTGTTTATCATAGACAAAGAGTATTAACATTACAAACTGAAAACGATGAGCACTTTCTAAAATAAAAGTTTATAATATATTTATTTTTCTAAAAAATAAAATTAAAAAAACAAAACAGAAATGCCTCACGCCATGGACGTATTATGTATACAGGTAGATATTCGAAATTCAATATCAAAATCTTCAAATAATAAAAACATAATATTTTAAATAATAAAACAGCCATTCTGCTTCACTAGCTGTTTGGCAAGTTATGACTAATCAGTTTTACGCAAAAGTCAAATCTAATTCATTACACTTCGTATGGGTGCTCGGTCTTGCAATGAATGAATTAATGAAAATATAAATAAATAAATAAATAAATAAATAAATAAATAAATAAATAAATAAATAAATAAATAAAAATAACTTTTATCTAGTGTGAATGCAAACAAGCTCACATGCGAGAAATACAAAACTATAAGATTAAAGCATAATAATATGTAGCTGTATACTATATTTCATAATACTCTTCAACAGTCGTAACGTCACTTCCTTCCTAATGACGCATGGTAACTTAGTAACACTGGCTCTAAACTATCGGAACAATGGCGGACGCCCTTATGAAATATTTCCCCGGCGAGCATAAAAGCGTATCCAGAGGGAAAAAACAAATAAATTTGATCATGTTTTGACTTTTACACATTCTGATCACAAGGCATATGAAAAGTTCTAGCCAGCATGAAGAATAAAAAGTAATGATTTACTTGTTTAAAACCAAGATGGCCGCCGTTGCCGGGCGGCGTGACATCAGACAACTGAATCCAATTAGAAAACTTAACAATAAGTATTGTTTCTTGTGATTGACAATCAAGAAATATTTCTGGGTCATATGGCGGGTGAATGAAATGAAAAAGGAAAAATTGAAACAATTAGAAAAGTATGAGAAACCTATTTTTAAAAAATTATTCACTGCCAAAATTTGATGACACCAAAATGAGTTATTGAGGTAAAGAAAATGTTTACTCTTATTCCAACTAACTCACTAACCTTTCTCCTGTGTTTACCCCTTCGAGATAAAGCCATTGAAAATTGTTGAAGATATGATATTTTTGTCCAAGTTATATAATATAGTAAGAACCTCGTTATTGGTTTAGTGATTACTGAGATATACATAAAGGTTGGTGTAGCTACTAATTTATGTTTACCATTAAATTGCGATTGTGCAGTCATGATAACAGCTGCTGTTAGTTTATCGACCTCAAAATAATATCAAATATCATTGATTGATTAGAGTATAAAATCCAAACTACTTCATCAAGGTTGTTTACGTATTAAGTTTATATTACCTAATCTACCGCGAGTTGGAGGGTAGGAAAATTGTGTTTGGTTTGTTTTTTTACAATAAAGTTGAAGTTTTGAGGTTTTAGCAATTGATCTAATTTTCGCTGATTTTGTTTGCTTGTTTATTTGCTTCGATTCGGAATTATTATCTAATTCAAAATTTGTATTGTAGTGGCGGACAATTGTGTAAAGCTTTGGTAGCCAAAGAGCAGCACCTAGATCAAGAACGAGGTTAGATTTTTCTGGCATAACATTCCACACTCATTACGTTTTTTTTTTTTTTAATGTTTTGTTTTATTTTTGTTTGTTTTTTTCGAAAACTATAAATAAACTGCAAATTGGTAGCGTTTTATCAAAAGGCATTCCCGTATAAGTGAGTCTTTCGATGACAGATTAATTAAATGTAATTCAAGCTATAATTAATACCTGATTTTGGAGGGGAAAAAATCTTCTGCTGTTATGATCATTAATTTCAAAATACAGGTTGTTCCAATTGTCACACACACACACACACACACACACACACACACACGCACGCACGCACGCGCGCGCGAACATAAGAAAAGAAAACAAAAGTTAAATGTGCCGAATCATAATCATCACAATTCCAGCACTGTTACAATTTGTTCACCGTATCCAGCAGAAAAAAAATTGCAAAAATAACAGAAATATACCACCAAATCACGAATATGGAGAACAGGAAGCACTATAGAAATAGAATGAAAAGGTAACACTGAGAAAAAGACGACACACAAGGTAGCTATTAAAAGAGATAGTTTATTTATTTGTAAAGAGGTGTAAGCGCCATACCATCCATCCATTCACTATCAGAAAGCCATATATACTAGAAATAGAACTGATAAAGGAATTTCCTGTTGAGCCAAACAAAATGCTTACGGTAGAGTAATCCAGAGGAATTAGAGAACAAACTTCGCTCTATAGGGACAGAATCAGAGGCAAACTTGGGGCTGAAAGACCTGTGATGCAACGCGCAGCTTGACAGGAATATGATATTCCAGTTGAAAAGGGGGAATTAATGAAAGATAACGACGGTATAAGTACATTGGGATTTTTCAGTAAGTCCCTCCCCCCCCCCCCCCCCGCCCTCCCACACACACACACACACACACACACACATACACATACACACAAGCACACGTTCACATACAAGCATTCCATCTTGCCTACCATTTAGTTGAACTACTAACTTTGACTTACTTTCAAGAAAAAGGCAGAGACGATTGGATGGAAAAAGTCTTGCATTGTTTTTGCATTAAACTCGAGCTTTTATAAGCGCAATATCCACTCAACGTGCTCAGAGTGCTTTACAAAGGGTCCCTGACCAACAACAACATGTAACATGAGGAACGAAACATGGCACTTATTACAATTACAATTTTCCGACAGAGACAAAGCTGTTAACGGCCAAGTACTCACTTTACACCTGAGCGCGGTGAGAGAATGTGAGTAAAGAGCCTTTTCCAAGGACTCAACTATGCGCCAAGTGAGGCTCGAACCCAGGACCTTCCAATACGAAAGCGAGTGTCATACCACAAGACCACATAGCCGCACATTCACTATCAATATATCACTATCACTGACAACACTTCGAAGATCAGGGTTCAAGCTCCCCTGTCGGCATTTCGGTTTTTTTCTTAGACATGCCTAAGAACCTTAGTTCTTATAGTTCAGTTTACGGCTCATTACTGTAGTGTTATTTCGTTTGTTGTTTTTTTAGGGACACCGTGGCTCAGTGGTCGGTCTTTGCTTCGTACCCAAAAGGTACCGAGTTCGATCACCCGCCGCTGCGCTGTGTGGTCCTGAGCAAGCCACCTCACCCTAGCTCAATTTGCAGCGCTGCACTGCGGCTGACGCCTGAGTTATTTCAGTCTTCCCTTGGAATAGACCCTAGAGACAAATCTCCTTATGGGATGAATAAAGGGATTTTCTTTTTCTTTCATCTTCTATTTTCTTTTTTCTTAAATCGAGGTAGCCCTAATGAAAATTTTCCAAAATTGTCGTTCGCCTCTTTCACAAAGTGAATTATTCAGTGTGTAATACGTAAGGAGAAAATGAGCATTTATATAGGGTAATATATTATCCACTTATCGTGCTCAAAATGCTTTACAGGGGGTTCCTAACCAATAGCAATCCGTAACATGTAGGACGAGGCACGACGCCTGTTAGACGGTATTACAATTTTTTTCTCGACAGAAACAACGCTGTTTACGGCCAGGTACTCAAATTACACCTGAGTACGGTGAGAGAATTTGAGAAAAGAGCCTTTTCCAATGACTCAACTATGCGCCGCCCTGAGCGGACCTCGAACCCAGGACAATCCGATCCGAAAGCGAGTGTCATACCACAAGACCTTTTATCCGCACAAACCAAAACTTCCGCCTATCTCTTCGTTGTATATGACCTATCCTCTAAGCTCCAAGATATAAAATAAATAGCTTAATCGGTACAAATATGAGGACGAAAATGCACTAATTACAGAGGGGAAATACAGGTTAGGGTACGGTTGAGTGCTTGTGGAGCGTCCCTAAACGGCAAGGATAATGATAGACTTTGTCATCAACATGTCATTCTGTGTCCCAATAACGGGACCCCCGCTTTGAGGTGACGGACAGCAGAACTGATGGTCGAGGACAATTTATCCATTTGAGTGTGAAGAACATTGAAAATTATGAGATGAACTGTCACCTCGTATCGGGACGAAGTAAAAGCAATAGATGAGGAATAAGCTAAGCTGCCAAATGATTTCGTACTCCCTGCGCATTACCTCTTTCATTCTAAATTCTTTATAACTTTTCATCATTTATCAAGCATCAGTAATTTTACGCCTTCCTACTCTTTATAAATTCTATGATTTAATACTAATTTAACTTCCTCCTCTTCCTTTGACTCTCCTCCACCACCTCCTCCTCCTCCTCCTCCTCCTCCATCACCTCCTCCTCCTCCTCCTTCTTCTTCTTCTTCTTCTTCTTCTCTTCTTCTTCTTCTTCTTTTTTTCTTCTTCTTCTTCTTCTTCTTCTTCTTCTTCTTCTTCTTCTTCTTCTTCTTCTTCTTCTTCTTCTTCTTCTTCTTCTTCTTCTTCTTCTTCTTCTTCTTTCTTCTTCTTCTTCTTTCTTCTTCTTTCTTCTTCTTCTTCTTCTTCTTCCTCCTCCTCCTCCCCTCCTTCTTAATATCATTCTCCTCCTCCTCCTCCTTAATCTCCTCCTCCCCCCTCTATTCTTCTTCTTCTTCTTCTTCTTCTTCTTCTTCTTCTTCTTCTTCTTCTTCTTCTTCTTCTTCTTCTTCTTCTTCTTCTTCTTCTTCTTCTTCTTCTTCTTCTTCTTTATTAAATAAAGCGTAAAATTGTATGAAAATTTATTAAGATATAGCAATACATTTTGGATAATATAAAATCAGCTTGTACTTACCAGAACAAACTTGAACAATGGATTCGAGAGGAAAATCATAATGGAGAAAATGTCTTGCTTACGCCATAAATTCCATTCCTTGGTAACGAAATATGAAGTATAACACAGAACGAAGAATATTTTTTAAAAATCCTCCCACCTGATCTACTCCACTATCCAATGACCTATAGCAAATGCATTTCCTCGTTTGTGAATGACTTTTTTCATGAAAGTATGGGAATCATTTAGTTAGGGGAATGTTACACTGTCTCCATGTCAATTTCAATAGGAACCGTATATACAATAGAAAACGGGTATATCATAAAAGAATTCTATGATCGTTGTTATTGTATTGGAAATCGACCAAAATTCTATACACGAACATGGGACTCACGTCAAAATTCAAAAATTTTCTTTTACAATGTACAAAAAATCAAATAGTTATACAGTGAGGTAACCCAAAAGTTACTTTATAATAAATATATCATATAAAGAATAATTATATTATAATATGATTTTATACCACTCACCCATCAAATGAAACATGTCACTATAACATTATTTTCCGTTATCAAAGAAACAAATAAACTTTTTTTTTAAATGCCACTCCTGATTAAATACGGTATTGGTCATTAGTTCGATTAGGTACGCAGTCGCTTGAATGACCTCAAAACGGTCATCATAACTGGAGCAAAAGTAAAGGTCTACCACTACATAACGATTACATAGAAATATTGGTTACTGTTACTACCATTACTATACTATCGGCGATTACATCCGCCCTTAGCAATTTCTTCTGGCCCAGTGGAGACGAAGGTCGGGATTGTTGATCCCCGAGTCACAAACCGGCGACAACTCGCTAACTTCTATTAATAAATAATGCGTTATTTTATTATGACTCCCTTTCATTTACTGTGTTGCTTTTCTTATAAGTTGCAAGACAAAACAAAAAAAAAGAAGAAGAAGAAAGAAAGAAAATACGCATAACTCGCTTCCTAGAAAAAGTAACAAGGTTAGTATAGATTCTAGAGTAAAATATTAAACTTCGGTTAAATTTATAGATTCTTAGATTATAAATAATAATAATAATAATAATAATAATAATAATAATAATAATAATAATAATAATAATAATAATAATAATAATAATAATAATAATAATAATAAGAAAGAAAGAAACAAATACATAGCCACACACACACACACACAGACACACAATTTTCCTTTTTTCCTGACCCCTCTAGCTTAAATTAATATATAGATCTAGATATCTGTTACATCCCTACGTAAATCTCAGAATTTTGAAACTAAATATAATATTGATTAGTAGAGGCGTCTTTCTAAAATTTGTTTTAAAATGGTCTGCCGCTTTAAAAAAAAAACTCTTTTTAAAAAGTGCTTTCAATAGCACTCCCGGGGAATATAAAAACAGGGTAAATCCCATATAAAAATTTAATAACCTTTTCATTGTACAATCACATACGGACGGGAGACCAAATTTGAACACACGAAGGGACGACGGGCACGACCACGTCCAAAAGTCATTAAAACTCCAAGTTGAAGATCACCACTTAATCCGTTAATAAGAGCATGTGTGCATTGTTTCAAGCTAATACACGGCATTTTCTCTATAAAAAAAATCAATGACGTGCGATGTTGTGGCTATCATAACTTAGAAAGCTCCTGATAAGAACTGGTTATAAAATCATGTAAATCCCACGAGAAATGCAACTACGGACACCATGTTTAACTACACTTAAACAGATGCTATTATTAACCAACTGATGAAGATTCAAACTTTGACGTTCTCTTAGTTTCATTTCTTTTCTCTTTCTTTTTTTTTTTCTTTGTCTTTCAAGCTTATTCTCTCTCTCTCTCTCTTTTTTATTAAAAAAAAATAATATTCGGATTTAACGGCCATTTGGTGTGAATGAAAAGGTACAATGAATCCTGTCACAGTTGGGTGCCGCCGTCTCCGACTGGGGCATAGAGATACGAGGAAAGAAAAGATGTAACCTTACCGACCGTCTTAAAAGAAGCACGGAGATAAGTATTCCATTACAAGGGGAGAGTCTAACATTTCCTTCGCACCACGATATCACCGTATCTATATATTTAAATAAAAACACGTTTCTAAATGAATAGATAATCTGGTTGGTGTTTAAAAGCGATCATTTTGTTAGGACATGGTCCGTGCTCCCTTTTATTTTTCATTGAGAAAGCACGATGGAACAGGGTTCAATGTAAAATAGAACAAAAGCATAAAGACCCTCCAAATCCAATATACTAAAGGTATATATTATAATATATCATTATTCTTTGAAAGCATAAGCCAAGTACATCATTTCATCCAAGTGTATAAAACACATGCGATTAGACGCTCTATAAGCTCTATATACAATAATTAGGTTATGTGACATACTAGGGTAAAATAACAGTTCATACTAATTATATAATGGTTATCAAAAGCTGACTTCTTTTCCAACAAAGAAAAGGTCATAATCTAACCAGTTTTCAATTTTAGGGGATGTCGATTATCCATTGCCATGGAAATACTGTTAGAATAAGTGTTCATATAATACGATAGAAGAAACATCAATTGCTATCAAAGGAAATATAATACTATTTCTTGTATAGCATCTCAATCTCAAACACATTGAATATGACTTCACGTAACCATGCCATTCTTTACACACAATTATCTTCATTTGTTAATTCAATATCCAAAAATCAAGTTTCACGTCCTCGAACCAACATGTACTTATATACTGGTCTGATAACCCAAATCGTTATAGGCTCATTGTATTAATATAAAAAAACTCTCGAACTAACACAAAATATCCAACAATGTTAAATCAAGCGCGTAATTGCGTTCGAATGTCAGACTTGTAAATATGCACAGTTTGCCTTGAACATCAAATTGATTCAACAGAATGTAGATGACATAAGCATAATTCGTAGCACAGGCATAGACTAATCCTTTATCTGTCGTGATATCACAAAGACATAACATTGCACAGGTATGAAATACATATCGCTGCCAAAGCCGTATAAATATGATACAAGATACAGATAGATATATATGCCCACTACCGTATGCGACAAGTGATCGTATCTATAATGTCAAGCTGTGTAAATGCCCCCCACGCCTTGTATTTACCTGCTGGGGTCTTGATGATGACCACAAGAGAGCGAAGGTCTTCTAAAGCTAAATAATCAAATGTCGCCGAGGTTATGCTAAAACATGTCAAAAGAGACATTGAAATTTAATTATCGGCCACGATCATGTGAACCAAGCAAGTTAAGATTTAGTTTACGCCCCAAACTAGTCGCATTAAAATAAAAGGCCAATGACCGACAGGGGACGAATGGCATGATTACAAAATGCTGATTCTGCGTTGTGTCCCTGGGTAAGGCACGTTAAAAACATTACGTCATACGAATCGCATATGAAAAAGTGAGTCGATGAATAGTTGTAAAGGGCCATGAGCATAGCAAAGTGTAAATGATCGATAAATGAGCGTTTCATTTATTTCTTATTTCAAAAGGATGCCTTTTTAAGCAACCTGAACAGCATGAAATGGAAATTTGTAAATATGATTCCAAATTGAGACCAGTATGAGTGGGGGATATAAATTAATGAGGCATTAATAAACTTAGTATATTCAGATAATTTTTTTTTCATAAATATAAAAATGGATGCTTAAGAATACTATGATGGAAGTTCTCACAAGAGATGCCAGCAGACTAGAGGAATAGTGCCATTATAAAAGGAAAACACGGGTTAAAACCAAGGATACATCATACATATGACATGCATGGTCAAATTATGCATTTCCAAACATCATGCTGAAGATAAACAAGAAATTGGCAATAAGCCAGTCGATCTAGATTGCATTTAATACAAGGTGAATGTATCATGAGCCGAATGATGAGGGTGACAAAAGACCAGAAAAGTGACCACAGCTATGACAGGTCATAAATCAAGGTAAGCAATCTAGGAGGGTGACAAGGCCGGAAACCTGCTACCCAATGTAATCGCTACCCTGCTCTCTTGTTCACACCATCTATCAAAGCCATTTATTCCATACACACAGACCATTACACTACAGCGTGATGATTTTTAATGTGGCTTAAAATTGCACAGAGATAACCTTTCAAGCGATTTCGGTATCGTTATTATTGCCATTCCCAAGCTTTGGAACATTAATATTCTTCTGAACGACTTGCGATCTCACAATAGAGTAACGGATTACTGTTGTAAATAACTACATTTTAATGTAGACTGAGGGTTGGCTTGTCTGCATGGATAGATAAGTTTTGTTAGGATCTCAATTTACGAAGGCGCACTGTTTGTCTGCGGTTTCTGCTATGTTTCAGAACGCTTGTATAG
Organism: Berghia stephanieae; assembly: GCF_034508935.2. Taxonomy (NCBI): domain Eukaryota; kingdom Metazoa; phylum Mollusca; class Gastropoda; order Nudibranchia; family Aeolidiidae; genus Berghia; species Berghia stephanieae. The sequence goes on from NC_088360.1 coordinate 37,069,491, forward strand.
GTACTCTAATCCATACCTATCTCTGACGTACCCGAATATTGAGGCGTTACTTATGGATTTCATTGATTGATCTATACCGTTTTTATGTCAATTTGAAAAGATAACAACCTCGGGTATTGGCTAAGGTGATAATCTATTTAGACCTGTTCGATTAATTACACTCTGTTCACGTTTATTTACAATAACTGCATCTATAGTGATTTGGCCGACTGTGAAATGTGGCAGGCATTCATTAGCGAGGTTCAAAACTGCCAGAGTTAAACCAGGTGACGTTGCCAACTTTAAGTCACGTAAACACCTTATCAGAGAGGGCGAATCATAATAATATTCCAAAAGACATTCCAAACATATCATTGCAAACACACACACATACACACACACACACACACACACACACACACACGCAGACATACAGACGCAAACAAAAATCATCAGTATCAATTAAATAACCTTTTGAATAGAGCTGAAGATTATTCAAAAGCAGTAACAACTGTCTTATCAAATAACATATAACCAGCAAATCCCATATATAGAGAAAGGTAGTCCGGGCCCATCAAAAAGGCACCCTACCACCTTATAGTGGTAATAAATATCACAGAGTGAATCACATGTTAAAACGTAAATTCAAAGTCAAAAACACCAGAAATGACAAATGTCAATGGATTTGTTTGTTTTTTTTCAGTTTGAGAATCAAAACTTATTCTCTTTAATAGAGAGTATAAATTGTTCTTTATATTCTTACTTCGGACTATATATTATTAAATTCAATTGTCAGCGTTAGTTCACTCTGGCATGATACTTTTTTGAGGTGGTCTGTCAAAATAGTCACAATGTCAGATGACACTTACAGTTACAGCAAACATTTGGGGAAATAAATGAATCTTAAGGTGGAAGAATATATAAGAATGGTGCTGTGCCAAGTAAAGCGGGACTTTGTTCAAGGATTTGATGAGAAAATGAAAACAATATCTCTCCAGCTATAAAAGAGCATTATTCATGTCATAAATTGCTACCTTTGCACAGGTCTCGAGAGAACTTGGGGGAACAATTATCTACGTATTTATACTCAATTCTAGCAACTCGGGTAATTGGAATGGTGGAGGGATTGCTTCGTCACCTTTTCTTTTCGAAACTATTGTCTTTTATACACTCTATGGGGATTTGAGTTGGCAAACCGTTGTAACGAAGCGAAGTGAGATACAATAGTTCAGTCTATAATAAAATAGACAAGATTTTGTGACAAGAGCACAAAACTACAGAAATTCTTTCTTCATTAGAACTATCTCGGAGTGGAATGGGCTGGATGAACTGGTCATCATGGCACCACACCTAAACGACTTCAAGGCCCGACTGACATGGGCCCACGCCCAATGAGGACGCTGCTGAAATACAACCAGACCATTGGTTTCTTCAGCGCCAACCATACAGATACAGACAGATACAGAAGAATTTTGTAAGAGTACTTTTATTTTCGAAACCTAATTAACTATTTTTTGTTCTTGATTGGCTTTTTACTTTGTTTTTATTTACACCTTTTAGGCGTCATTACAATTTTTTCAGACAAAGACAATGCTTTTAACGGCCAGGTTCTCATTTTACACCTGAGTACAGTGAGAGAATGTGAGTAAAGTGCCTTTTCCAAGGACTCAACTATGCACCCCAGAGCGGACTCGAACCCAGGCAAGTCATACCACAAGACCAGATAGCCAGACTCACTTTTTTTTTCAATTTACGCTGTGTGTTTTATTGGTTTCTGTGTCATAAATTTGACTGTTATCAGCAAACAGTGGCAGTTACATCTGTGTTACAGTAACAAACAACACATCCAAGTTGTGTTATTGAGTGTCATAAAAAAGGGTAACTCTTTGATCACCTATTATAACAATAATGAGCTCACTAATTCAAAAGTTAATTAAACATTCAATTAAAGCATTCAATAAATTATATTAAAGTCTGAACTAAGGGTTATAAGTTATATAAAGATTCGAGCAAAGCAATGATTTCTGCTTAAATTCTAATTTTGTATGCAGTGTTCTTTCTTTGTTCTTTTGATTAATAAATATTTCAAATAATAGAATCGAAACAAATACTTAAATGGAAAGATACGTCTGTGTCAGAAGTTTATCAACATTTCAACTGAATTAAAATTGTGATGCTCTGTCATGCTGCCCGCATGGGTTTTTCCACTTAAACATTTAAACAATCTTACACCATCTTCAGACTAGGGAGATTCATAAAATCATAAAAATAGGAAATTTGCTTTTAGAAATCATAGCTAGTAATTGGAATGTCTCTTGATCTTCTTCTTCTTCTTCCTTGTAAGTCTGTAACCTCAACATTTCGAAATAATAATAGTAATACAATGTATTAATTGAGCACTCTATAGCATATCACGAGGAAGTGCCCAGAGCACTTTACCGGTGCATCAAGACACTAATTGAGAAAAAAATACAATCTTAAGATGCTTTTTAAACATTTCTTCTTATGGACAGTGTCGTAAAAAAATCTTTTGGAAGTTTGTTCCAGAGAGTTGAGATGTTTCTAGAAAAACAGTTTCCTCCACATGACACACAAGAGCGGTTTTCCATCGGAAATGAACGAAGCAATCATCGGTGAATAGAACTTCAGTTTGGCATAGAGATAGGTTGGTTGACATGTGTGAAGACATTTAGAGCACACGACCAGAAATTTGTATAATATCCGCTCTTTATTTCACAGACTTTTGAATTATTCTTTTACTGGGGATGTGAGACTATTCCACTGCCTCACAGTTGAAAGCGTAAAAGAGTAGAAGAGAGAATCCGCTCTTGAGTGTAGAAACATAAACTTTGATTACTTCCATTCATCTTGTTGAATATCACCACGAGGTAATTTCACATGGTTGTTTAGGTATTTGCAAAATATTGTCACTAAGTCAAACTTTATTCTCTGCTGTAACAGTTCAAGGTCTAAATAAGGGGGGGGGGGGGAGGGGTTTCTTTGTTGTTTTGGTAAATAATTTTTTTTCTACGATTTTACGATTTTGATTAAAATTGCGTTGCTCTGGGTATTATGTGAGGTGAAAAATAATTTCATTAGAGAAGGAAACGAGGTACTTTTATATAAATCATGGTCTCTGCCGAGCAGAGTAATTTTATCAATGTTTTGATAGCCCGATGTTTTATATTGATCAAGAGTACTAACAGCAAAAAAATCGAATGTAGCAACCTGGTTGCTATTCAAGACATCGGTAAAATCAACTCTGCTCAGATGGCACTACGTTTTATAAAAGTAACGAAAAAAGGATATCTGCCATAATAAAAAATAAATGTCATCTAATGCTAACATTCTCCTACACCCTTCGCAGTGATACAGAATTTAAGGTAAGTTGGAACAGGGTTGATGTGGGAGGAAGAGTAAGAGTAAGATAAAATGCCCTTTGTTTATTCGGCAACCTTTTTAGAATTTGTTCTTTGTTTTGCTATCTTTTTTTTAGAAATTGGTCCTTTTTTGGCAACATTAAATAAAAATTTGGGAGCTATTTTTTTGGCAACATTAAAAAAAAAAAATTGCTGCTGTCTCTCTTAATCAACATAAAACATCTGGCTATCAAAACATTCGATAAAATTACTCCACTTGAAAGGGGCATGGTTTTTACGAAAGTACTGGAAACAGTGTAATATAAGAAAGGTGAGAATAGTAAATATTCTCTTACACAAGAGTATCCAGGTATTACACAAAGTGGGCTACTATTAGCTGGATTGATGGCCAGGACAACTGTATACTGATCTAGTCCACACAAGCACTATTTTTTTAGAGGGCTGATTGAGTAAAAATGATTTCAAAAGTTTTATCACCTTCAAATAAATCTCTTTCCTTCTGGGATGAAACTAAAATAATTGTTGTGCATCTATGTGAACTTGTGGTATTACACTCCCTTTCGGATCAGAAGGTTTTGGATTCGAGCCTCGGTCGGTGCATAGTTGAGTCCTTGGAAAAGGCTTTTTACTCACATTCTCTCAATCGTACTCTGGTGTAAAATGAGTGCCTGGCCGTTAACAGCATTGTCTCTGTCATAAATAAATTATAATACCCCCCAACAGGCATTATATCTCGTCCTACATGTTAAGTGTTGCTGAAGATGATGTTGGTTGGGGACCCTTGTAAAGTGCTTTGAACACGTTTAGTGGATATTACGCTATCTATATAAAAAACAAAAAAAAAAACAACTCAAGTTATAAAGTTGATAGATACCAAAATATTTGACTGGTAAATGAAAACAAAACATGTACTTTTCTGAAAGACAGGTAAGTAAGTTAACTGCAAGGGTTTATAAAATAAAGTAAAGGCAAATACCATATTTTAATCAAACTATTGTTTCATATTCATAGTGATTGCCCCTCGGCACACTTTTCTGTCCAAAAATATTAATGTAATTAATATTCAGGTTCCCTGATTTTGATTAAAAGAAACTCTTTGGGGATTTACAATGTCTAAGGGATATAGGACTAGGGGACAAAAAAAAAGCAAAATTAAAGATCATTCATTCTCTCCGGTGGTGTGAGTGTGAGTGTGAGTCAGCGGCAACACGAGAGTTTATCTTTCATTTCAGTTTCAAGCAACACAACCGGGCATCATAGCTGCATCATGTCATTCCTTTCATTTTCTATCGTAAGTGTCAGATGAGCACACAGGGAAGAAAAAAACAAAACAAAAAAAAAACCAATAACAATATAAACTAAAGAAAAAATGGAAGGGATAATAATTGCTTCCTGTTTTACTCACTTGCACCTCTTCTCTCGATGGTTGATCCATTTTTCTCTAAGTTACGCTCTTCATCAACAAGTTAATGATCACAAAGAGTTCATGCTGTAAATCTAATCATCTCGCCAGATCCACATGTACATCCAAACTTTGCAGAATAAATTGGGCCTACAATTTAGATAAAATTATGTGAGTAAACATCCATAGAATAGATCTATAGCAGACTCCAACACAGAAATCCGGAAGTTATTATAATTCTCGGCAAAATAAAAACTAACATGTCAACAAATAAAATTTCGTTCCATGGTCTCTATTCACAATGGTAAAGACCAGTGACATGTGATGTCTGATGAATATTGGTTTATTTATCTCTTTTTACAATAAATTATAATGTTATATGAAGTGAGTTTACACAGAATAACTAGCAATAAAAACTCGAACTCTTTTAACATACCAATGTGAAAACTGGAGGGTAATAAAGAGAACAAAAGGAGGCAATTCAATAATACATTCCTATCTGAGTAAATGATGGGTTACTTCCCGTTATTATTAGTGGAGAACCCGCAATCTTTGCGAGGAAATAAATGCTATTACTATTACAGACAGGCACTGATTTAATTATTTTACTTATTACACTATCATACTGACGAAATCAACATAGATCTAGACGAATCTTTTGAGCAATCAACGATCAAAATCGGTTAGATATAAAGTGTGTAGCCTCGCTCAAATGAGTTTGGCAATTGGGCGGCCGGCGAGAAAGTGATTCCCATACGTCAAATGACAGATCATAAAGCCCGACTGAGGGGATGCATTTTTTTTTGTTTAATTCAAAAACAAATAATGTATGAAGGTTTTATTCAAGAGCAATGTTTTCTTATTTTGTTTTGTTTTGTATTGTTTTGTTTTGTTTTAATTCAAGGCCTAAGTATCTAATATCCCTTTAAATTAGTATCAGTTATATTAATTGGATTTAATTTCAACGCGTTAGATGTCGTCGAGGCAATGGAATGATTCAAGAGCAATGTTTTCGTCTATTCTTCTTTCTAATCCTTCATACCACATAACCTTCTACACATTCAAGTTGGCTATCTTATAGTTCCAACGCGGCATCTAATATTACTATTAATAGAATCTGCGCCCTAGAGATCCGAGTCTTCTAAAAACAATATTTATTTTTGTACAAAAAGAGATACAATCCCGATCGAGTTGGGTACATCTTCATGATTAAAACAAAATTAATACAAACACTATGACATGTACGAAGGCGCGAATTGGTCTAAACAAAAGAGTTGTGTACTTTATTATTAAATCCGAAGGTCAATGGTTAAGTACCCATGATTACCATCCATCAGATATTCTTAAAAAAAACAACACACACACACGCGCGCGCGCGCGCACACACACACACACACACACACACACACACACACAAAAGAACCACTTGAATCAACGGACAATGTAATTACCCTTAATTTAAGAAAGGTTTGCAAGTTGCTCGTATATCAATCTATGAAAAATAGCCTTATAATATTTAGGTTTGCCAGTAATTCTGTGCTCTATGATAAAAATTTAACATTGGCTGTACCCTAGAAAGAGGAGAGCTAACGCCTCTTTCTAGGGCTGTACTGAACAATGTTGCTCCTCAGCCTATTTTTATTATTATTATTATTATTATTATTATTATTATTATTATTATTATTATTATTATTATTATTATTATTATTATTATTATCATTATGCGTATTATTTTTTGAAAGGGGGTGTTTTTGCCTTGTTTTTGTTATTGTTTTTTTTTTGGTCGTATGCTATGTTCAGGGGCGGTTGCTGGCTGTTTATTTAAGGCGGCATGGATCGAAAACATTATCTCACTGTACTCAGGTGTAAAATGAGTAGGTACCTGACCAGAAGCAGTGTTGATTTTGTTGGAGGAAAATGTTATCTCGCCCAACAGGCATCGTGTCTCGTCTTCACGTTGCTTTTGGCTTAGGAGCCCTTTTTAAGTGTCTTGAGCTCACTTAGCGGAAATTGCTCAATATCAATGTTCTAGTGGGTGTATTTTTTTAGAATGTGTGTATATTGTGTATAAAAATAAAATGGGGGGGGGGGGGGGGGTCATGTGTGGTTTGAATTTTGAAGAGATATACTCACATAAGTGGCATTTACGACGGGCATATATTATGTAAAAGAGGTCCATTTGTCGATTTTCCTCTACAGAAAAAATTGTATAACATCCGATCATTGAAGTCTATGGATCCTTTCATTGTTGTTTCGGTATGGATTGCGATAACGTCTGTTCATCGAGATTTGTGAATATCATTTTTTAAAAAGAACAATATGACAACAGCAATTAGACTGCCATATAAATTTCTTCCTTCGAATATCAACTGTGATAACAGTCATTAATAGAAGGAATAGAAAATCCAACCTCAATGCACTTCTTATCTACTCCAAAGACAATAACATAACTAATAACTACAAATTGAACTGCTGTGTGTCTCGGGATAATGGACTTGGAATCTTATTTATAGCATCATGGGGCTCTACTCGGTGAATGATTTGTGTAATATTCTTATTGATGATTAACATCCGTTTGAGAAAAACGAATAGCATAAGATCTATATTTATTGTAATTTTCTTCATCCGTATGGTTTGATTACAACAAACCTGTTCTTTCAATGATAAAATTGATATGGTTTTGATTTCTCCCAAGTCAGGCCTCAAGGTGTGCAAAATTAAATTTGCCGGCCTGACCTAGTTATTTTAGCAGTCAAGAGTATCCGTTGTTTCTGGTGGGAAGTGGATAGCCGTGGTTTTAAAACAGAAGAAAACAACACTTTTATATAAAATGCTTGGGCGGCCTGGTGACTTTTTGGCTCATGGTAGCCCCATACCCCACCTCAGCTCATTGTCGCACGTCATCTCGCCTCGCGTGGGGCAACAAGAAAAAGAGAGCCGTCCGTGATGACGCACAACCTTCGTACAGTAGTTACAGGTACCAATCATGGCAAGTAATAAGACAGGAGAGATGCGCGAGTGTGAACGAAAATCAGCATAGGCAAAAATTGAGACAAAAAGCAGTATCTGCTAAATTTGAAAATTATAGGGCGGCACAAAACAACTTTGCTCAATAGACCGACCGCCAGTGGCTATGTTTGTTTTGTTTTGTTTTTGTTTTATTTTCTTTTTGTTTTGTTTTCTGTTTGTGACCCCCCCCCCCCCACCCCTAGTTTTAGAACTTTTTAAAAATGTACAAAACAACCAACTGGTAATCAAATTGAAATAGTGAAGGTTATGCGTTTTATGAAAGAAACTAAAGTGGTTGATATTTTAATATTCCATTGAAAGGTTGTTCAGTCTATAATGGTCCCTGGTAAAAGGAGTCTTTACTGTAGTGTTTAAAGCAAATAATAGTGATTATCTTTATTTCATTGATTAATCATAAGAAGTGTGCAGGTAGCTTAAGCTATAGTTTGTTTATCTTATACAGCATCAATAATCTGTCTCTTTTCATCTTGAGTGAAAACTCTTTCAACCTATCTACCAGCTTTTCTTCTCATTTTAAGGGTGTCGTGTCAATTGGATTCAATAGTCTGTGTCACGTCGTCAAGCAACGGCGGCCATCGTGGTTCTAAACAAAGAAAATCGGTACTTTTTATTCTCCATGATGGCTAGAACTTTTCATATGTCTTGTGATCAGATTGTGTAAAAGTCAATACATGATCAGATTAATAATGGATTTTTTTTCCTCTGGATACGCTTTTATGCTCGTCGAAGAAATATTTCATAAGGGCGTCCGCCATTGTTCCGATAGTTTAGAGCCAGTTACTAAGTTACCATGCGTCATTACGAGGGAAGTGATGTTACGACTGTTGAAGCGTATTGGATCCTGAGTTTGGCACCATAGATAACACTGGTCTGTGGTTTGGCACTGACCCCGTGACTTTTCATTCTCTGTTTTCATCTGGCACTTCTCCAGCTCCATACCATATATTTCTCATCATTATCGACACAATTGCCCGCTCCACAGCTTTGTGATCATTTAATTTGTTACCTTAAGCACAATTCACTTTCCATTTTATTTTGATGATCATCGCTTGGTCTTGTGACGTATGCGTAACTTTAAAGGAAGTGTCAGGGTTTAGGTTATTCGTGGTTACGATTAGAGGCTCTACTACATAATATTGTAAAGTTAGTTTTACTAAATTACAACTTTTTAAAAATTGAGCTTTTATATAGAGCAGTATTCACTAAACGTGCTCAAATCGGGTCCCTGACCAACAGCAACACTTAACATGTAGGACGGGAAATGACGCCTATTTTGACATGGATATTGGATTAAAAATAAATGTACTTAATATATACGTTAAAAGCCTCTTTGAACGCATTATGGTGTCATTTTTAAAGACATCAATCATTGAAAATCATAATGAGTAGGACTTTATTGTATCTTTTCAGTGTCAAATTGATGCGTTTTTAATCATTCACTGACACCAGAAAATGATAAAATGGATTGTGATCGACACAACAAAAAGTGATGCGTGTTGATGCAAAGATAACACCATCCAAGCTTGTTACACATTAAAACATAGCCACTGTTTTCAGCTTTGATCCAGTATTATTTATAAGTAACTAGAAATACTACTGAAAAAAAACAAAGAAAGCACTGAAGAATAGGGCAGCAAATAATATGTGTCCATTACCTACAAGAGAAATTGTCAGAGCAGAAAAAGGAAGAGGGGTAATCACGCTGTGAAGTTCAAACTTGAACAATAATATAGACTGTAACTTGATTTGAGCGCGTTAAGGTATTTCAGTTTAACAGAAATAATTGTTTCCTGAAACGGCTTTAAAGACTTTTATGTCTGAAAATAGAATGTTTATATATACATTTTGGCTTCACAAATACAAAGATTTTATAAATATATCTGTCTAAATACGCTTACGATTTTCACACTCAAAGCGAAATAAATTCATAGAATAATATCGCCAACTCTTATTTTACTGTTAAAAAGTTCCATATTTTTTATATGAGAATTCCCAGCAGTTCATTGAAAAGAATAACAGTTCTAAAGAAATATTGAATGGAACTAGAAGACAGAAGGAGAAAGAAATGCTGGATAGATGACATCATTAAAACTACTGGATTGATGATGTCAGAATTAATAACGAAGTCACAATGGACAGACAAATTTGGGGAAGATAACACATTCAGTTCCTGAATAAAAATGAATACCGAATTACTATTTCATATATTTGTTTCAAACCACCAAAATCATCAAACCAAAGGAAACAACTCAATGAACAATTATACAGACTTTTGATAGAGACATTTATTCATCAACCAATGACTATCAATTTAGTGTAGATTAAGGAAAAGAATGAATGAATATAACAGTTTTTTATTCTTTGAACTTCATGTTCTAGCTTATACCAACATTTTATCATCTCTTGTAAGGTGGCCCGTGCTGGTTTACCGCACTCAAAACCATTCTGTACAACCCGCTTTCAACAATGCACCTCTGCGCCCTTGTGATTAATAACCCCCAGAACTGTAACTATTCCTGAAGACACACCAAAAACCATCAATAGCCCATTGATCTACGTGTCACGTTTGATTGGCACATCCCATAGGTTTTAGCCGGGTCATCCCTGGTCATCACCATCATCATCGTCATCTTACATACCGTACCGACGACGGTCTACACCGTATTATGTACACTTGTCGGTTTCTTTTTCATTCCCGTTCTGTCCACTGAAATATTTACTGTTTTTGTACATTTTGGATAAAGAAACGTAGTAGTTAGAGAAACGTTTACAAAGATAGGAGTAAAATGAAGGTAAATTCTTAATATTATTATTGTTTTTATTATTATTATTATTATTATTATTATTATTATTATTATATTATTATTATTATTATTATTATTATTATTATTATTATTATTATTATCATTATTATTATTATTATTATTATTATTATTATTATTATTATTATTATTATATTATTATTATTATATTATTATTATTATTATTATTATTATTATTATTATTATTATTATTATTATTATTATCATCATCATTATCATTATTGTTGTTATTATTATTATCATCATCATCATCATCATCATCATCATCATCATCATCATCATCATCATCATCACCATTATTATTGTCATCATCATCATCAATATCATTATTAATGTTGTTATTATTGTTATTATCATCATCATCATCATCATCATCATCATCATCATCATCATCATCATCACCATTATTAATATATGATTATGTTGTCTTGGTGGCTTACATAGTTTAGCCAAGGTTATATTAAATTAGAGCGAATAGGATAAGTAATCGCAATATTATTACATGGTGGAATCGAGTTTTATCTCCACTTTTGGCATGTCTATTTCTCTTTCCTTGTGAGAAAAACGTGTCTCCCATTGCTCGATTTGTGGTCCTATACTAGGGTTGACGTAAGTGTTATTAAGACAATTAATAACATGGGGTGATAGTTCTAAGTATGACTCATCAAGTCAATAGGGTTTAAAGTTGGAATGAACAAGAGAAAGAAAACTGAGTTACAATCAATCTGATCAAAATTACCAATTCAAGATTTTAAAAGTTTTAAAGAATAAAACTCATTCTTCTTGAGCTTTTTTTTTTTTTTACATATAGTGCAATATCCACTAAACGTGCTCAAAGCGCTTTACAAGGGGTCCCAAACCGACAGCCACACTCAATATGTAGATCTAGATATGACGCCCATGAGGCGATGTTACAATTTTTTCGGACAGTGACAATGCTGTCTAAGGGCCAGGTACTCATTTTTCACCCGAGTACGGTGAGAATTCTGAGTAAAGAGACTTTTCCAAGGTCTCAACTATGTGCCGCCCAGAGCAGGACTCGAACCCGGACATTCCGATCCGAAGGTGAGTGTCAACCATTTCTCAATCAAGGTATCTGTTTTTATTCGAATTCATAGAAGGAATGAAGATAACGTCACTCCTCTCTTTGTTGCTGGTTTTAGACCGCCAATTTGGTGAAAATACTTATGTTACGCGTTAAGGTAAAATGCTCACAACATCCGCCTGCCTGATTAAACGTACCGATACACGAAACTTTGTGTAACCTTTAACGTTTATAGTCTGATTGATATAATTTATTGAGAACAAAATCATCCAAGCGGCTTTCTAAAAATGATAACTAAGAACTGAGTGACGTCAACTACGTCCCTTCTATAGATGCTGTGCGCTTGGCTAAGAAACTCACAACATTGTCATCCAGAACTACAATAGACCAACACACAAAACTATATGTAACATTGAACGTTTATATTCTTGTTAATACAGTTTAATGAAGATTATTTATAAACACGGATGGCAAAAAATAAATAAATAAATAAAAATAAATAAATTTAAAAAATTAATAACAAAGACCTGAGTGACGTTAACCTCGTTCTATCTATATCGATTAGGCAATTGACGTTTTATGTTAAACATGTTTGTTTGTTTTTTGTTTAGTTTTTTTCTTTGTTTGTTTGTTTTTTGTTTTTTTTTGACGTTTAATCTGGTGGGCAGCTGTTATTAGTATTTTACTTAAACGCATATTATTACAAAGTTAAATTGAAATTTTAAAATAAAGCACCAGGTTTATCCCGAAACAATACCGTTTTGAGACGACCGTCCACATTAACTGATTTAAATTTCTTAAAGCGTGATATTCGGTAACAATTTTTAATGATGTCCTCATATTTCTTCTCTCTATCTAGACACGTGCT
>NC_088360.1:37087016-37094516 GCF_034508935.2 Berghia stephanieae
TGAAACGTTATTTAAAATAAAACTAAAAGGCAGATGGATGGCAAGGCGGGAAGACAAGGGTGGCAGTATAATTTATGGAAATAATCATGTTTGTGACGTGTTTTGATTATGGTGTTTTCGTGGTAGATAAAAAAAAAAGATATTAACATAAGAGAGTTGAACTTTTATATAGCGCTATATCCACTAAACATGCTCAAAGCGCTTTACAAGGGGTCCCTAGCCAAGAAAACACTTAACATGTATGACGAGACATGGCGCCTGAAAGGCGATATTACAATTTTTTTCGCACAGAAACAACGCTGCTATCGGCACTCAATTTACACCTGTGGATGAGAGAATATGAGTAAAGAGGTTTTTCCAAGGACTCAACTATGAGCCACTCGGGACTCGAATCTAGAAACCTTCTTATCCGAAAGCGAGTGTCATACCACTAGACTACATAGCCACTAGAACACTGCCAGTCATTTACTACCATAACATGAACAGTTGCTGAATTCCATATGAGAATGTAGACATGGGGATAATAGATTCTCCATCCTATTATAATAGCCAAAGAAAAGCATTTTGTTGCTTTCATATTGAGAATCAAACATCACTGTTTAGTGGGTTAATTAGAAATAATAAAACATCATTACCAGATATTCATATAAAGTTTTTCCATCTGACTCCTTCCATAAAATAAAACAACGTTATGATTGTATACAAATAACCTGAATAACCTTTCTTACCACTGTTTAATTGAAACGTTACCCATTCTTAATCCAGGTATATCAAACTTTAGCGATGGAACCCGATAGCAGCGATAATTCCTCCACGACCACCACGGCAGCACCAACAACTCAATCACCCATTGCAACGGAAGGTGACAACCAACGGCTCAGAGATGCCGTGGCCAAGGGAGCAAGTGTCAGGGTTGGAATCAAAGAACGATACTCTACTGGACAGGTGTTCTTGGATCTTGATAATATCCGTACAAATTTGGAGAACAATCAGGTAAAAAAATGTATAATTTCTTTTGTTTTTGTTTCTCAGCTTGTTGTGCTGTTTTACAAGGCTAATTCGTGAGTTTTTTTTTAATTCCAGGGCTAAAATCACTGTAGGGACATATCAGCGTTATTTGAATAAAGATGACATCATAATAATATTTTAACAACAATGTAGATTGTATGTATTATAAGGGTACTATTGCAATAGTCAATTTTTTAAAAGCATCCCCCCTCCCCCCCCCCCCCAAAAAAAAAAAACAACAAAAAAACCAAAAAAAAAAAAACAAACAAAAAAACAACAAACAAACAAAAAAACAAAACAAAACAAAACAAAAAAAAAACAAAACAAAACAACAAAAAACAAGACACAAAACAAAAACAAACCGAGGCTACGACTTACGAAAGAATATTTGTTTTCTTTTCCGGACACTTTATCTATAATGATGTTTGTAAATGTGCTTAATAATATCATAGTCAAAGCAACACATACTTAAATCTGTTTTTCCATAAAATGTGTATCCTATACTGTTGTCTAGAAAATTAGATAAATTAAATGATTTTTTTATACACACGTGCTCCGGAAAAGAGAATATCTGAGGTTCAATTACAAGTCAATGAAGACCGATTTCTTATTTTTTGTCCTTTACCTCCTATTTGAAAAAAAGGAATGCTTTTTATCTTGCAATCTGTTGATCTGTCTCCATGCCATTCACAAATTTCCATAGGACAATGAGAAGGAGTGCTGTATTGCATATATATATCTAGATGCGACAGCAGATCTTTCAGACGTTCTTGTATCATACAAACAAAGAAACACAACAGCCACTAACGTGTCTAATTTTTGATGTTGAATATAGCCAACATGTTCAGTAAATTGATAGGCACTATCTGAATGCATCTACTTTGTGGATTAAAAAGATAGGCACAATATGAATGAACCTAAACTCGGGGAATAGAATGTTAGACACTATCTGATAGGGAGTATCTTGAATTGAATCAAATTGAGCTTTTATATAGCGCAATATCCACTAAATGTGCTCAAAGCGCTTTACAAGGGATTCCTAGCCAACAGCAACACTTAACATGTAGAACGAGACATTACGCCTGGTAGGCGATATTGCAATTTTTTTCGGACAGCGACAACGCTGTTAACGGCCAGGTACTCATTTTACACCCGAGCAAGGTGAGAGAATGTGATTAAAGAGTCTTTTCCAAGGACTCAACTATGCGCCGAGCGAAGCTCGAACCCAGATCGAAAGCGAGTGCCATACCACAAGACCACATAGCCGCGCTTTTATTTTCTTATTTAAAGATACTTGTACAATTTTGCCGCGCACTTTGGCTTTGTTTAAACATAATTTGTATTTTGTTCAATCCTCAGACAATAGCTCAAGCTGTAAAGAGTGTGGCAATAGAGAGGAAGGATGGCGAGATTGAATATTCCATCCCAGCCAAGGTTTCAGAATTATCCTTCCTCATCACATCAGAGGGTTTGGCCAGCTCCAGAAAACGCCAACTTGCCACACGGAACATGCTCATCAACTACGTGTCGAACTCAGCAAACATCAGTTGGTTTGTTAACAAGTAATATTGGTATTGCTTACCTCTATAGATAGAATGCGCTTGGCCAAGGAGTTCACAACATTGCCATCCGGAAGTATAACGGACCAACACACAAACTCTGTGTAACCATGAACTTTTATAGTCTGGTTAATACAGTTTAGTGAGAACAACTCACAAACGCGGATGGCAAAAACAATAACAAAGGCCCGAGTGACGTCATCTGCATACTATCTATAGAAGTTACAAGCTATTAGAATATCAGAAATGTGTCACTGCTGTGTGCCATATAATCAAATCTTTCAGTGTGTCAAAATTTAGCACTGACAAACTATCTCTCATTGTTTGAGCTAAATAAAATAATTTGTTCGACTTAAAAAATGATTTCATAGCATATTATAATTGTAAGGTGATTGCGGATGTTATTTTTCCAGTATTGCTTTTGCTTATCTATCGTTTTACACACAAAACCGTTCCTCGTTGAATAATTTCATTTCGTTGGTTATCCTCAGTTGATGCTATGCGTTTAGGTAAAATACTCACAACATCGGCTAGCTGGATATAATGTACCAACACACTAAACCGTGTGTTACCTTTAACATTTATAGCCTGATATAATTTAATAACAAAGAGCTGAGTGACGTCAATTTCGTTCCATATATAGGTAAGTTTTCCACAATCAAAGATTTTGCATAAATTCATCTTTTATATAGTTGGTATTGAAATGTTTACATGTTCAAATCTTCATTAATAATGATTACTATAATGCAACAAAGTTATCTTTGCTGTTCATTCCCCTGTTACATATTTTAACCCCTAATATCATTCATCAATTAGACATTGATGGCAATCTCTTTAAAAATTTAGAAATTGTAAGAAAATTACTCATTTGAATAAACAATTTTTGAAATACCATAGTGTTTGTTTGTTTATTTATTATAAAGTTTAAAACGTCATTGCGATTGTTTTAAGTCTATAAGAGTAGTCATTCAGAGCCATGAAGCCCATGGAGCTGGAGTTTATTCCCGTGCCTATAGCGTGTAACGGATAATAGCAATTGTTTTGCTATCCTTTTGATAGGACGCTAGTCTTTCGCAATGCACTTTCCGCTAGGTCTAAGAGACCCAACTACCCATTCACTACTGGGTAGACATGGCGTTGGGGGGGGGGGGGGGTTCAGAATAAAATCTCGACTGCACCAGGGATCGATCTTGGTCTCTTTGCGTGTGAAGCGAGTACTCTACCAACTGAGCTATTGGGACCCCCTTAAGTCTATAAGAAAGGTAATAAAATTCACAAGACATACCGATGTCATAGAAATGAGTGTTACCGTTGACTGAAGCAAGAATAGGTAATGGGGCATAATCAACGTGTCGTATATGTCTAATAATACACATTTATTATGGGTCCATTGTTGTACTTCTCAAACCAAAACAAAAGGCTGCCCATTACAACAATGCTATCGTAGTCTGAAAAATAAAACCCAACACATATAAAGAATTTTGAGCAGGAAACTCGTTCTTCAAACATCGATCGATTGAAATGATTACTCATCTTGTCAAAAATTCTCAAACCTGGGACTTCAAGAGTTCAAAAACAGTATTATGTTGGTGTGATTTAGACGCAGAATTTTGATTTTATTGTCCAAAACATAAACCTTATATTAAGTTGGGTTGGTTTTGTTTTTTTGTAATAGATTTTAATTTAAGATAAATGCATTACATTCATGATATGACAGAATTAAATTCTCAAATCGCTGGTCATTTCAACTATAGAACAATTGGTTTTGGCACAACAGGTCATAATATTAGACCTCTTTTATTTCATATAGATAGACCTCTTATTTTAAGGTCATTCATATTTTTAGACATCTTTTATTTTAGGTTCATTCATATAGGTAGACCTCTTATTTTAAGGTCATTCATATTTTTAGACCTCTTTTTTTTTTAAGGTCATTCATTTATTTTAGATTATAATGTTGACGTGAAATACTGACAATTTGTGCTGAACAGTACTTGGGTTAGACATTTTAAAAATATTAAAGCGCAGAAAGTTATCATTTGAGATTCGAAATAATCATGGGATAGCCTACTTGTCCTGAAAACCGTACAAATCTATTCTACTTGCAAGGGCGTGGCTATGTTGGTTGATTTGGTGCCTGGCACCGCATCCATCTTTTAAAAATGGATTATAGCATTAAAAAAAAAGAATAACTGAGAAATGGAATATACCGCCTCTCACTTATTTGAGTAAATCTTTTCTTTATTTTTTCTGTATTTAATTTGCATCTATAAATTATAGCAGGTTTTAAGTCATTTTCTTCCGATCCGGACACCACCCTATATTGTATGCATGCCACGCCACTGTCTACTTGCAAACCCCCCCCCCCCCCTTCCCAAATATTCTTCATTTCATCCAGTAAAAAATAATTACTTCATATATCGGTGATCGATTAGAATGTCTTATAATTTGTCAGTGCAGTGGATATCGCTTAAGATGAACTCCTTGAGTCAAGAAGAAAAGTTTACCTTTATCAAGGTTTATGGGATCTATTTTTAAGGGAAACAACCTATCATTTCAAAATGAGTGATATGTAAAATCCCAGTAATCTCCCCTATTCATGAAACTATTTCGTGACTCTTTATCAATGACTTTACATTGTCTTGTCATTTCTTTTTCTTTTTTCTTTTCTTTTGGAAGCGGGAATAGATGGGGGTAGGCGGGGGGGGGGGGGGTGCATAGAGATCTAGAAAAAGGTCACTATGGAATAGAACACTAATTTTAACAGGACAGACTTTGATTATATGAGGGAAAAATACGGTGCTTGACGAAAAAAATATTTTAAGCGAGCATTTATGTTACGGGAATTAATCTTATCTGGACTTCACTGTACGTTATTCTTGTTCTTATTCTTATTCTTATTATCCTTATCATTATTATATTACTATTATTTGTTATTATTATTATTATTATTATTATTATTATTATTATTATTATTATCATTATTATTATTATTATTATTATTATTATTATTATTATTATTATCATCATCATCATCATTATTATTATTATTATTATTATTATTATTATTATTATTATTATTATTATTATTATTATTATTATTATTATTAGTATTATTGTTTGTTTTTCAAGCTATAAACGATTACTAAAAACATGTTATCCCTTTATTATTAAAATTGTTCGAATAATTTGTTCAGAGAGATGTTATGACTTTTTGGCCAAGGCAAATAAACATTTGAAACATTTGTGAAGGACTTCGATGGAATAAAAGAACTGTTTGGTCAGAATGCGCAGCTCTGTTTTGGAGTTAAGCTTGTGTTGTCACAAGTATGATGTGTGGATCGATCTCTCGTTTTATCACAAAAGTCAAACGATGTTAAGCGTGGTCTGTGAGTGGCCCTATGGATGACAGTGATCGTGGACGTTTCTAGTCCCGACGCTATAGCTTTGGGTAAGCACTTAATAACACATTACCGCCACTCGAATCACGTGTGAACTAGTACCTGACTATGGGCAGTGATGAATATGTAAGAGTGCTGGTACAATAAGACCCCCCCCCCCCTGGTGCTGTTTGAAATGAAAACATGATTCCATATAGCCTGTTGGAGGGAATAGGTGCAACACTGTGAAGCGCACTGAGCATGGTAAGTCCATGGAAATGCGCAATATAATTTTTCATATTTATTTATTTATTTGTGATCAGGGCCATCGCATCCATGGTCACCTCTTGAGTGATTGAGGAGTAAAATACATAACGTTTTTTTAAACCAATAACGGAATGTCTCCTTCTTAATCGAATACCGAGGCTACCCAGTTGAGTGTATGTTCTATGTGCATGTGTTTTTTGTGTATTTCTCTCTCTCTCTCTCTCTCTCTCTCTCTCTCTCTCTCTCTCTCTCTCTTTCTCTCTCTCTCTCTCTCTCTCTCTTTCTCTCTCTCTCTCTCTGTATATATATATATATATATATATATATATATATATATATATATATATATATGTGTGTGTGTGTGTGTGTGTGTGTTATAGAGTGGGATATTATATTCAATATTGGCATCACCACTCACCAAAATTAAATCAGGAAGAATTTGATAACAAGGCACAAGAAATTGTTTAGGTTGCAAAGGGTAAGTAATAGTTATGACCTTCCCCCCCCCCCCCCCCCCCCCCCCATACCCACGCATCCATTTCTCTCTTGTAAATATGTTCACACGAAAGGAATCCGGGAGATGGGGACTATTTAACTGTAAATTGGCTTGATAGCAAAACGCATTTTGAGAATAATTTCAAAACTCTTTGTTTAAAATAATATGTTCATATTCAATTAAAGAACCCTTTTACAACAACTATGGAGCATGCAGGCTACATTACATTTATATGGTCAATTGTATCGCACGATTATACTTAAACATAACATACAAGTCACGATAAATCATGAAAACTTACGATAGCTACCAATGAAAAGAAGTATATCATTATCTTTGAAATAATGTTCACAATATTGAGCGCTTTATAAAATCTTCTTTAAAAATATATCAATGATTGAGAAATATAATAATAATCTTGAACATTTTGCAGATTAATTCTAAACAGATGGACAATATTGAAAGTGGAGAGTTTATATCAGTGCATTACACATGTACTACTTGTCTTGAATAGTATCAAATGATCAGTTGTTTCTAAATTTTCACATGAAAACGGTTTGTTTATAATCATAAAATGAAATAGGCTAATTTGAAAAGACAGCATAGTGTCTAAATGTGCAATTGGATTGAAATTATCACTAAAAATTAATCATGGATATACTTAATATAATTTACATATTGCAGGATATCAAAACTGCAAATTAATATTTTGCATAAGCATGGTTTTATTTTATTTCAAAATCGAGATAAAAAAAAGTTAATCCGGTGGACTTATTAATTTGCTTTTTTA
>NC_088360.1:37099516-37112016 GCF_034508935.2 Berghia stephanieae
CAAATTGTGGTTTTCATACAGCCGGCTAGGAAAATAAATGAAGAATTATAAAGTACATAAACCAGTTAACTAGCGAACCTTGGAACAACTCGTAATAAAAGATTTGGCCAGAAAACTCATCATTCAAATAGCGATCCATTGAAATGACCCTTGGAACATCTTGGCAAAAACTCTTAAACCTGGGACTTCGCGAGACTTTTTGCCAAAGATGAGGATCCATGGGACTAATTAATGGCTCTGAAGGACTCCTTTTTATATATATTATAGTTTCGGTACGTTTCAAATTGACTTTCACACAAGGTGCCGCATCCGAACCTTATCTGGGTGGGTGGGTACCCCTTGATCAAGTCTATGATAATCCTTTCTTTTTTTTTTACACGCGTCAGCCCGTCCTCCGATCTCCGTCCCAACCCCCTTCTGGTCAAACCGTATACCTGTTGTAAAACTACGTTTGAGTTTTGGAATCAGGATGCAAAAGGTTCAAAGAATTCAAAGGTTAAGAAACCAAGGAGCAGGCACCAGTGTAAGATAAAGATCTGAGCAAGTGTGTGTCTTTTGTAGATTGATTTTTGGGATGTTTTTTTTTCTTCTTGTATTTTTATTTCTTGATTTGTCTTGCACCTTTCACACACACACTTGTTCAGATCTTTATCTTAATTTAAAGTTTATTTATAGACAGGTTGCTAATACAGGACATAGATCATAACATAAAGTTTCAAAGTTACAAAACCGAAACCAACATAATCATATTGTTTATTATTGGTTAATTTTTGAATGTGTTGATTTTGATGCTAATGATGTTGGTGATGCTCAAGTCTAAATCGTCGATGACGAAGATGGTAATGATGATGTTGATGTTGTTGTTCTTGTTGATGATGATGATGATGATGATGATGATGATGATGATGATGATGATGATGATGATGATGACGATGATGATGATGTTGATGTTATGATGATGCTGCTGCTGATGATGATGATCATGATGATGATATTGATAATAATAATAATAATAATAATAATAATAATAATAATAATAATAATAATAATTATTATTATTATTATTATTATTATTATTATTATTATTATTATTATTTTTTTATCATTATTATTATTATTATTATTATTACTATTATTATTATTATTATTATTATTATTATTATTATTATTATTATTATTATTATTATTATTATTACTATTATTATTATTATTATTATTATTATTATTATTATTATTATTATTATTATTATTATTATTATTATTATTATTATTATTATAATCATCATCATCATCATCATCAACACCATCATCACCATCTTCGTCATCGTCGATTTAGACTTGAGCATTACCAACATCATTAGCATCAAAATCAACACATTCAAACATTAACCAGTAGTAAACAATATGATGATGATGATGATGATCATCATCATCATCATCATCATCATCATCATCATCATCATTATAATTACAATTATAATTATAATTATAATTATAATAATAATAATAATAATAATAATAATAATAATAATAATAATAATAATAATAATTATTATTATTATTATTATTATTATTATTATTATTATTATTATTATTATTATTATTATTATTATTATTATCATTAACATCATCATTATTATTATTATTATTATTATTATTATTATTATTATTATTATTATTATTATTATTATTATTATTATTATTGTTATTTTTAAATTTCATCATTTTATATTTATTATCATTTTCTAAACACATCCGCGTATTTCAAACATAGGCCTGGAGTTCCTGCTGACTACAAGCTATGTATTGAGTAACAACATCGGTTACATAAGCATATTTCCCTACCTACTGCTCGCATTTGTTAATTTACGTGTTCAACGAACTCACCTTTAGGTCCAAGATCCGTTGCTAGGCAACTACACATGTGGTCAAGCGTTGCCTTCGACATACAGTAAAGAGCCGCAGCTGCTGATAAATGCGCGCCGATGGAGGAGACACACACCACATTACCTTTGGTCTTCTCAAGCCATGGAACACATCCTTTTATTAAGAAAAACACAGACTTTACATTCACATCCATCACCTCATCATACATGTCCTCTGTGGTATCAAGAATAGGAAAAGGTTTCGATAATATACCCGCATTAGCTACTAAAACATCAAGTCGTCCAAATTTTTCCACAGTCGTTGTTACGACTTCACTTCTCGCCTGACGATTGGTGAGGTCCCCTTTAACTATAATAAATCGATCGCTATCACTTCCATTCCCAGAAATATCCTGACATCGTTTCAAACATTTTTCTAACCTTGTCTCCGAGCGTCCACATAAAACAACAGTCGCCTTCCTTTCTGCGAATAAAACGGCGATTTCCTCACCAATCCCTGAACTCGCACCGGTCACAATGCAAACTTTTCCCTCTAGAGACATAATTCTATAATAATAATAATAATAATGAGAATGTTGATTAGAAACAAAATGTCTATATCACTTCACGGTCAGTTTAAATTATCAAGAGAAAGAGAACGTTAGTGTGAGTTATATTTGTGAGGAAGGATTGCCTATCATTAAAAAAATATATATAGTGTAGAGACAGACAAACAGCTCAACCACAACGTAACAATTGATCACTAGTTTCAATAAATAAATAACAGCTGAACTTGGGTCGCACAACAAATAGCTGATGAAGCGAAGCGCGTGGTTGTGTAGGGAGTGTTAGATATTGGCGATGAGGCGGCAGGAGCGAGGCGAGGGAAGGAGCCGTAGTGCGAGACTATCAATTTGAGAAGAATTTGAGAGCAAAACGGAGAATCCATTTGCTATTGGTAATAGTTAAGGGTGGAGGGGGCAGTCGGGTCAAATAAAGACATTTTCTGCCTGATAACTTAACTGTGATAACTCAAACCTTGACTCATTTGACGATTTTCCTCGTCACATTACAAGAACGTTGAAGAAAAATGTCATTTTCAACATTTTTAACCAGTCGATATTTGAAGGACGAGTTTTCTGGCCAAATGTTTAAATACATGTTTTTCCAGAGTGCGGCAGTTAACTGGTTAAAGAGCATTTACACGGACCAGCCATCGTCAATATTTTTCACGATGCTCATTTAATTTTTACACGGACAGATCCATACAAAAAATAATATTCCCATTTCATGCAGTACCAGTTGTCTATTATCCGTCTTTTGTACAACTACGTTTTTCAATATCCGTCAGAACATACATCTAGAAACTTATCAACACATGAGACAGCGACTTTCATAAACCATGGAACGCGTTCCTTAATAACAAAACTTTCGATTTTACATTCACTTTTAGCACTACTTCCTTATGAATGTTTTATCATCGGAAGGATTTTATTCTACCCCTCCATATAAACAATAAATAATAATGTGAAATTGATTGTAAGCTTCAATTTAATTACAAAAAACAGATCAAATGAACGTTTCGGGTTTCCCCTTTATCGACAAAACAGGATGAATGAAACACCACAGATGGATGAAATAATGTGGTAGGGGGAAACCCGAAACGGTCATTTGATCTGTTTTTGTAATTAAATTGAAGCTTACAATCAATTTCACATTAAATGTATAGCGTCTGGTTATTCACGATAAGGACTGGAAAATGATTGCACTCAGCTTACAACCCTACCGTCTTGTATGTATAACGTGTTTACTTGAAAAAGACCAAAGGCCGAAACGTCGTTTGTTTTGTGTTGTTCCCTTATTTATGAGTCAAATTTACTCCCTTGATCTTTCACTCCATTTTATTGACTCATTTAGGCACCTCTAGTTTTTGGAAATAATTTGGCCCATATTCAAGTGATTTGCCAAGACTGAAAGGCACAATTAAGTCTTGATGGACAATGACAATACACAAAATAATCAAGATTGTGTTTTCGTTACACTTTTCAAGTGTCAAGGAGTGTACAGAGGATGATAATAAGATGTAGTATACAAGTCATGCTTTTCCCACATCACGTGTATCATTACCGTGGGCTATGACTCTGTTATTGTGGTATGACAATCGCCTTCGGATCGAAAGCTCCAGGGTTCGAGTCCCACTCTGATTGGGGGGATGGTTGAGTCCTTGGAAACGTCTCTTTACTCACATTCTCTCACCGCATTCAGGTGTAAAATAAGTACCTGGCCGTTAACAGTGTTGTCTCTGTGGAAAAAAAATGTACTATCGACAAACAGGCGTCATGTCTCGACATACATATTTAAATGTTGCTGTTGGCTCAGGACCCCTTGTAAAGCACTTTGAGCACATTCAGTGGATATTGCTCTATATAAAATGCTCTCGTTTTGTGGTTAAAAAAATAATTTAGTCGTAATATGTGCATTATCTGCTCTCTAAATACCCTCCATTTCTATATTAGAGCAAATAAAGTAGGAAAAAAAAGAAACTAGAAAATCAATTTTTCCTGTTTTCTCCATTGGAAAATTGCACAATATTAGTCTGTCTTATAAGTAGATCCCATCCCATCACGAAAGCAATTTACTTGAATAATCAGTGAGATTAATACATCCTGATGACGAAGAAAATACGTTTGTGTTAAACGTCGTGCGACTGAAAGAATAAAGCATTGAATAATATTCGACATACGTTTTTCAAATAATTTATTCAGCATGATGACATTTCTATTGTGTAACAGGATAACTCAAAGCTTTCAAACAGTTTAGCAATATATAACTGATGCGTATGAATGATAGAGACTTAGGGCTAACCCACACAGGAGACTGACTCTGACGACCCGCACTGCCGTCCTCTGCCGTCTTGCCGTCCTCTGCCGTCTTCCGGATAAAAACGTTGGGCACGGACATAATACTACGAATAAAGAGAAGAACCGCTATATCTACTACCCATACCAGCTCGAGAAACAAAAAAACGTCAGAGGACGTCGGGTGCTTGGTATGGGTAAGTCTAGCGGCTTTTCTCTTAATTCTTAGTTTTCTGTCCGTATCCGATGTCATTATCCGGAAGACGACAGTGTCGTGTCGTCGGAGTCACTCTCCGGTGTGGGTTAGCCTTTACACTCCTGCTTTTCGGAATTCATGACGTGATCCCAATTCTTGCACGAGCACGAGAGTCGATTCTGATTTCGTTATCGCTGAATAAAATACATGTTCTAAAATACTGAAACGATAGGGTCCACTATCTAGTCTACTTCTTATTAAAAAAATATAACTTTAATGAAATATAACACTTCAAAATCTGACGTCACAAATTATTATTTTAATCTTAATATCATTATGGGTCACTATCTATGGGGAGGGGTAGATGAAAAATGATTTTTACACGACTTCTCAACCGCTGCACGAGCTTGCTCCAAAGCGCAAGGGTGTAAGAAATCTTTTATTCTAACCCCAAAATCGATTGCGATTTCGCCATCTTTGAATAATAACATGTCCAAAAACGCTTGAATGGTGGTTCTTTTTAAAGAATGTAATTATAGCGCATTTCAAGGCTTGATGATCTGACGTCACAATTTAGTATTACACGTTCCTATTTATGTTTAACATTGGCGCTTATACTTATGCACCATTTTCAAGTAAACGAGATATAGTATCAGCATAATGTATCACTAGATCCACACTAATAGCATAGGCAAAATAAAAATGCAGCTCACTCTTTGTTTGTTTTACGTTTTTAAGGGTTTTACGGCGCTTGCAAAGACATTTTGATGATATCAGCGGCAGTAGAAAGGACGATAATGGGATAGTAAAAACATTCTAGATTTACAATTAAATGACTTGAGGTAAAGTAAGATATAGGGTAAATCGTTCAAATATAGAACATATCGTAGATTCCAAGAGCACACTATCAGTGTAATTAGTTTAAGATAACCTAAAAGTCTCACCCAGACCCCAGCACAAGTTTCCGCTAAGAGGAACACATTCAAATGTTTGCAAATCATGTGTTTAAAAAACAGTACATAACAAAGAATGATTAACAAGGGAAAATTAAATATCATCTCCCAAAACTATAACTATTCAATCGACTGTTTCCTTCCCAGCCAAGGACTCCGGCCAGGGTCAGGACAAAACCAACTCATCTCATTCCAAGACAAAGACAGAAAGCAATTGGCTCCAACAGTCGTGAAGTCACTTCCCTCGTAATGACGCATCGTAACTTAGTAACAGGTTCTAAACTATCAGAACAATGGTGGACGACCTTATGAAATACTTCTTTAACGAACATAAAAGTGTATCCAGAGGAGAAAAACATTATAAATCCGATCATGTTTTGACTTTTATACATTCTGATCACATAACATGTGAAAAAATGATAGCCAGCATGAAGAATAAAAAGTACCGATTTTCTTTGTTTGAATCAAGCTGCTCATAGCTGGGCGGACGTGACATCAAACAAGTGAATCCTATTGGAAAAAGGGATAGAAGACACAGCAAGTACCTCCCTTCCCACTATGAGGTCACTCTTGGAGTTGATGCGGCTATGTGGTCTAGTGGTATGACAGTCGCTTTCGGATCGGAAGGTCCTGGGTTTGAGCCTCGCGCTCGACGCATAGTTGAGTACTCAGGTGTAATATGAGTACCTGGCCGTTAACAGCGGTGTCTTTGTCCGAAAAATTGTAGTATCGCTTAACATGCGCCATGTCTCGTTCTACATGTTGAGCGTTGCTGTTAGCCAGAGACCCTTTGTAAAGCACTTTGAGCACGGTTAGTGGATATTGCGCTATATAAAAGCGCAAGTTTAAAAAAAAGATCATCTGAAGTTATTGATTTATGTTTTTCCTATGATTTATTCACAAATTAATGTTGTGTGTTCACAGAGACGAAACTCCTCTAAAATAATGAAACTGCTTGTTATAAGTGTTTACGAACAATTTATATGATGATGATGATATACACATACACAGACGCATCGATATCGGTTACCTTGACCTTCTCAAACCTCAAGGTGAAGCAAGTCAGCTGTTTGGTCACTACAGAATACAACTCGGTATGTATAATGCCTTGCTATAGCATAAATACTGCCATTCCATTTTTTTTATCACAGTTAATCTTACATGTTCACATATTTTGACCCTATGGAGCTTACTGAACAGTGGGGCTATCAATGGGTCATATCAAAATCCATGCCTACTTTTGGTTAGTATAAGGATAAATTTCAGTTGTCAATGGATATTTTTTGCATATGATTTTTAAATCTTAAAAAATTGATATATTACATTATCATTTGTGACTGACGTATCAAGATTGTTTATATGTTTTATTATCTCCCACGCCACCCGAACGCTTTGCCAAATAAGAAAACATCAACCTTCGATTCTCCTACATACACACATATACACACACACACAAACACACACACACACACACACACACACACACACACACACACACACACACACTGTTGAACGCAAGACAGCAACCGTGATCGCTTCCTTTCAATCTGTAGTATCGTGAACTTAAGAAAATAATTTATATATAATGTAACCAAATATCGGTTAATGTATTCAAACATTCCGGTGTCGGGCAATAAATAATAATTCGGCTAATGGGCGGCGGTGCGTTACCACTAA
The DNA here is from genome assembly GCF_034508935.2 of Berghia stephanieae. Taxonomy (NCBI): domain Eukaryota; kingdom Metazoa; phylum Mollusca; class Gastropoda; order Nudibranchia; family Aeolidiidae; genus Berghia; species Berghia stephanieae. The sequence goes on from NC_088360.1 coordinate 37,107,066, forward strand.
ATTCCGGTCACAAAAATCTAAGTCATTCCACAGTTCTTTGCCCTGATTATCAAAACAAAACATCCGGATTATTGCTATAGTATCAGATTACAAAACATTGATGACATGCGATTCATTAAAACCAGATAGCTTAGAATATCTCTGTGCTAAAAGATAATGCAGTCCCGCCTCCAAAACGGAAAAAAATAAAAGTTGTAATCATATTCGCTGTCAATACATGCCGAAATAATCAGCCTCCTAGATTCGTAAATTTACCCACAATTTGCGACGCATGTAGTTTATTAATTGACTATCTGGTCAAGTGGTATGACACTCGCTATTATGGGCTCGAACCCAGGACCTTCTGATCCGAAAGCGAGTGTCATACCACTAGACCACATAGCCGCATAGTGGAGATTTGACTGTATTTTCTTTTCTATTATAATTAAACAAAAACTTTGAAAAGGTTTTTTTTTCATTTGAAAAAGAGTAGAAAAATACAATTCGTTTAAAAAACCCGTTTACTTGAGAAAGAGGCAAATGAATCGGTTTTCTGTTTCACGATATTTTGTTAACATAGAAATCATAACCATGTTATATCCTTGTTTTTAGATTTGTCGTGGCGCATGCAAAAAATTGGGGTCATTTGAAAGTAAGTAAAGAGGAAAATGGTGAAAGTGTCTGTAAAGGAAGGAAAATACGAATAACGATTACCATAAATATGTTCCCCTTAGCTCTCCTATATTATCTGTAGCTCAATCAGTTCCTTACAAATGCTCTCTAATATTTTGACCTTTATCTTTTCATCTCAACGAGTACGCTCTTCTCACCAACACCGTAGTAGCGAATGTATACGGGTTTTAAACAGGGACTAGATTGACCGGAGAGCCTAAAAATCGAGTTTGTGAGGTCTTTCCTTACCGATTTCGATTAAAGATCTCATTATACCACCTTATTACAATATATAAGATATAATTATGAATACAAAATTGTGAAATTGAATAGAATATAACACGATGATTTAGCAATAAACAAAAATGAATACACAGCTTTTCTTAAAAAAGGACACTGAACGTTTCGTGCTCAAAACCCTTCTTCAGCCGACAACAACAGTCAATAAAAACACAAATACACTAATTAAAAGCCCTATCTAAACCGTCTACACAGTTCTCACAATTTTTTAAAAATTGTTTTTCTTTTTCAAGGGCTTTAGTAAGAGTCCATGTCGCTGCTCCATATAGAAGCCCTGACTCTACCGTTGCCAGGAACAGTCTCTTCTTTATTTCCCTCTGTAGGTTTGAACTCCAGATTTTCCTGAGTTTGTGATAGGCACTCCAAGCCAATGCTTTTCTGACAGAAATATCAGAGGAACTGCTTTGGGTCCAACCTCCTAGGTACTTGAAGTTGTCAACTTCCTTCAGCCATTCTCCATTCTTTGCTTGTATGCTAATTGGCTACACCCGTATGCTGCGGATGGCCCTCAATGTAAGCTGGAAAGAGCACATAACAAATGAAGAGCTCTGCAGTGACCCCCCCCCCCCCCTCCCCCCCCCAGTGACCTCGAAGATTCAAAAGAGAAGACCGAGACTTGCGGGGCACTGCTGGAGACACAAGGAGGAGATTGCAAGCAGTCTTGTTCTATGGGAACCACCTGAGCGAACCAGAAGCAGAGGCAGGCAGAATAAAACCTACATTGATTGTCTGCTAGATGACACAGGAATGGGCAACACCAGGGAGCTGCGTACGCTTATGGAGGACAGGACAGAATGGCGAAGACTTGTGGCTCATGTTGGGCGCCCCAAGGGGCGGCCTAAGTAAGTAAGTAAGTAAGTTTTTCTTTTTGTTGCCGAAGAAGGGTTTTAAGTCCGAAACGTTCCATCTTTGGCGTTTTGTTCCTTTTTGAAGCTGATATATTCATTTGTGTTTGTTACTTTTTACAATCCACAGCTTCTAGCAGCTTGGTATCACGTAAAAAAAAGAAATTGAGCTTTATATAGCGCAATATCCACTAAATGTGCTCAAAGCGCTTTACAAGGGGTCCCTGGTCAACAGCAACATTTAACATGTAGGACGGGACATGACGCCTGTTAGGCGATATTACAATTTTTCGGACAAAGACAACGCTGTTAACGGTCAGGTACTCATTTTACACCTGAGTACGGTGAGAGAATGTGAGTAAAGAGCCTTTTCCAAGGACTCAGCTATGCGCCGAGCGCGAGACTCGAACCCAGGACCTTCCGATCCGAAAGCGAGTGTCATACCACGAGACCACATAGCCGCACCATAAAGTATTTGTTTTCGCACCAATTCATCACTCGGTCAGATATTACTGTTAAAATCAGGAATTACAACCTATCTTTAGGCATTCTTTAAGTGAAAAAATCATAGAGATTACAAAACAGAGATTTAAATACTTGCCTTTATGGCTGAGGTTGTTGGATGTGGGATCTCCTGCAATGCATTATAATAATCTTACAACTGTTTTTTATGTGACACAGATGGCCACTTATTCGTCTTTTCTTAAATATTAAAATTGGATGATTGATCTTAAAACATAAATTTATCACACCCCTTGCAACATTAGCAAGTTAACGGTTATGTGCCCAACCTAGAGTGATCGACGAAAGACGTGGAAGAAAACGAAGACTCTAAGGGGGTATTACTAATTGCCGTCCGGCGCCCCAGGAGAGCCGTCCGGAGGTCATCTAAAGCATTCTCAAGCCATCCGGAGGCCCTTAGACCTGTACGAACCTTTCCAGAAGTCTTTCGCCTTCCGAAAGCTCCTCAAATTACACCGGACGGCTCCGGACGGCAATAAGTAGGATCGCTCTGAGGACAGATCTTCGTTGTCTTCCACGTCATTCGTCGATCGCTGTAGATTTTGAACGTAATCATTAACTTATTATTATGGGTCGTTGAAAGTGTATACAAATAATTAGTTTATTACATATAAGCGGTAAATCAAAACTCAACAACTTAACCCTTTCCTTACTATCCATAGAAAAATCGTCACATTCGTTACGATTCAACCAACAATTTTCTCATTCTGATTTCTTTACTACATCACATCATTTAAAGACAATATTTTGTTGTAGCTATAAAACCTCGACACGGTTTTGTAGAGCTTATTTTGCTGAAGAATAGTTTATATAGAATATCCTTTCTGCTTTTCTGTTTGAATAAATAAATCTATTTTTGTTTACGGTGGGTGTAAAATTATGGGTAAAATTCTGAAAATATATGGTAAGGAGAGAGTTAAATTTGAAAATCATATTCCAAAGAAAGTGGGTTATCGGGGCGCTATTTTGTTTGGGTATAGCATTTTCCCCTTTGAACGGCACTGCTGATTATGTATAACATAATACAGACAGTTACATCATAACCGTAAGGGCTTCGGTTGAGAGGACATTTTAAGACCAATAATACGCTCCACCAGTCGTAACGTCACTTCCCTCGTAATGACGCATGGTACCTTAGTAACTGGCTCTAAACTATCGGAACAATGGCGGACGCCCTTATTAAATATTTCTCCAGCGAGCATAAAAGCGTATCCAGAGGGAAAAAAAACATTATAAATCTGATCATGTTTTGACTTTTAAACATTCTGATCACAAGACATGAAAAATTCTAGCCAGCATGGAGAATAAAAAGTACAGATTTTCTTGTTTAGAACCACGATGGCCGCCGTTGCTGGGCGACGTGACATCAGACTATTGAATCCAATTACAACAACAAAAAAAGAAAACAAAAGCCAGAACTCTTTTTACAATATCATATGTATTTAAATCAGTCGTCTAAAAGTCGTTTGTGGAAGTCTTTCGATGGAAATGTGTATAGTTTAATTTGGTATCTAACTTCGTAGATAATAGTAATTTAGCAGACTACGATACTACTGTATTCAGAGGCTCCGTTTTATCTTTTTTAAAAAGATAAGTATTAAAAAGGTAATTTTCCAACAATGGTTCACAGCCCATGGCCTGCCATCCTGGTGCCAAACGACAGAGATGTAGGGTATACACTATTATTATTATTATTAGAACTCATTTTCCTTTGGAGGCACTGGTAATCATCATCATCATCATCTCATCATTATCATTATCATCATCATCATCATCTTCATCAACATCATCATCAACATATCATCATCATCATCATCATCATCATCATCACCATCATTATCGTCGTCATCATCATCATCATCATTATTATTATTATCATCATCATCATCATCATCATCATCATCATCATCATCATCATCATCATCATCATCATCCACATTAATTCCATTATTCATTCATTATTTGTTCTTTCTTAATTATTTATTTTGAAAGCAATGCTAAAATAAACTAATAGGAGTGATTGTCATTAACCAACATCGATTTGGCCATGGGAGATCACTCATATAATAATTATTACACAATAATCATTGCACAGTTGTACATCATTAGACCATTCTGTGATTTATTATTCCGTAATATGGAAGTTAACATTAGTCATAATATTATAATAAATAGATATCAGAACTGATAAACTAACTTAACTTCCGTGTTTCTATCAATAGATTCGAATCCGTTCTAGTGGCTTCGACTTCATAATTTGGAAGATTTGAGGTCCAGAGGTATGGCGCACAGCTCTGGTTTGAGTCTCGCTGAGAGTGAAGCAAAGCTACGGCATTGGAAACATGCTTTTAAAACATTTCATTACCAAACCTGAGAGAATGCAGCGTTGTCTCTGTCGGGAGATAGAAGCCCTATATGTGTTATCATCATTCATCATCATCATCATCATCATCATCATCATCATCATCATCATCATCATCATCATCATCACCATCATCATCATCATCATCATCATCATCATCATCATCATCATCATCATCATCATCATCATCATCATCATCATCATCATCATCATCATCATCATCATCATCATCATCATCATCATCATCATCACCATCATCATCATCATCATA
>NC_088360.1:37117016-37119516 GCF_034508935.2 Berghia stephanieae
ACCACTAGGAGACTACTGGTTACATAGAACAATCTTGGATTTTATGTATATGACAAAATTTCATCCAACGTTTATTTATGTTTACAAGTTTGATGACGCAAATTGTTGTGTTTTCATATTATGTAGCTAGATCTAGCTACAACCAAACCAACGCAAAATAGACGTCTATACTTTATTTCTATAGATGTTAAAACAAATCAATGATTGACTCCCACGTATACATATTTATGTTGGTCTGATATCCGAACGCACTTATGGGCCTAATTTAACATTGTTATAATGAGCGATATTTTGTGTCATTTTTTTTTTGTTGAGATTTCCAAAACAACAATGAGCCCATAGAGAATTGGGTTATCAGACCTGCAAATAAGTGCACGTAGATTGCGTCGAATTATCAGACATGTAAATGTTATATGTACGTAGTTTCGATCAAATAAACCAATCAATCTTGAAAGGCCAGGCAGGTACGTGTGATGCCGCCATCCACGAAAACATTTTGACCTGTTACAAAGGACGCCCCCGGGCTGATCAAGAAACCAACGACCTGAGCCACTTCTTCAGCAGTTGCACACCGCCCTTTCAAGGGGTGAAGGGAGTTCTTGCTTTCGGTGAAGGGGTCAGACAAGGTTCCATTTTCGCCGGATTTGTCTGAATCCAATTCTGGCATGATGCTACGTAACAGTCTCGTCTGAACAAAGGAGGGGTTGACACTGTTGATTCGAACACCTGGTTGAAAAAATTAATATAGAGACTAATATGAATAATGCGTTGGTGAGCGATAATCAAAATAATCATGATAGTAATGATAATGGTGACGATGCAGATGTTGATGATGATGTGATGATGATGATGATGATGATGATGGCAATGATGATGATGATAATGATATAATAACTATAACATAATGATTTATAATAATTAATATATATTATATTATAATCATTATCATATATAATATTATATCATCATTATCATTAATATAATATATTATATTTATAATAAATAATAATAATAATATAATAATAATAATAATAATAATAAAATAATATAATAATAATAATATAATAATAATAATAATAATAATAATAATAATAATAATAATAATAATATAATAATAATAATAATAATAATAATAATAATAATAATAATAATAATAATAATAATAATAATTAATAATAATAATAATAATAATAATAATAATAATAATAATAATAATAATAATAATAATAATAATAATAATAATAATAATAATAATAATAATATAATAATAATATAATAATAATAATAATAATAATAATAATAATAATAATAATAATAATAATAATAATAAATAATAATAAATAATAATAATAATAATAATAATAATAATAATAATAATAATAATAGTGTAATAGTAGTAGTAGTAGTATAGTAGTAGTAGTAGTAGTAGTAGTAGTAGTAGTAGTAGTAGTAGTAGTAGTAGTAGTAGTAGTAGTGGTAGTAGTAGTAGTAGTAATAGTAGTAGTAGTAGTAGTAGTAGTAGTAGTAGTAGTAGTAGTAGTAGTAGTAGTAGTAGTAGTAGAGGTAGTAATTGTTGTTGTCGCTATTGTAGTATCGATAGATTTAGAGGACATTCAATATTCAGGTAGGACTACATTATTATGCAGTCGTTTTTGGCACTTGTACTATAATTCTGTACATAGTCAAGACGTCTGAGACCATGTTTGGGAAAGGGGGCTGGGTAGGGGGGGGGGGGGAGGTGGTCGAGGTCGTATTCCAATTTGAACGTCTATCTGTGATTAATACTAGAGTTTTTGTAAGACAACATCGGCTCAGCTAATTGATAACAATAACTTTAAAAAAGCTTTCCATCTTAATTATATGAAAGAATTCATTTTTGTACACACAACTTTAAAAGTAAGTCTATTTATTTCTTTTTTATTATTATTGTCTGGCAAGAGATACTGTGACAATTACCTACAGTATATTACGAGAATAGCTATCATGTAGTGTTTAGAGTTTTAAAACACATATATTTTCTGGATCATAAAATTATGTTAATGCTTATATTTATTTTTGAATCCCTTACCTTTGGGTCCAAGGGAGGCAGCCAAACATCTCACCATGTGGTCTATGGAAGCCTTTGCCATATGGTAGATAAGAGCATTTCCTGAGATAAGCGATGCAGTGGAAGACATACACACCACATTTCCTTGGCTTTTCTCCAGCCATGGAAGAGCGGCCTGAATCAAGAAAAACACCGCCTTGACATCTGTATCCATGACCTCGTCATAGATTGTTTCTGTGGCGTCCTCCAAAAACACGGGTTTGCCCAAAATGCCAGCATTAGCCACAAGCACATCAATTCTTCCAAACACGTCCTCTGCTTTTTTACATATTTTATTTCTGACGTCAGAATCCGTTAAATCACCGAGAACTGTGACGCACCGCTTGTCAAAATCCTTTTTTGATTGCTCTTGGCATAGTCGAACTGTGTTTGCCAATCTCGCCTCTGAACGGC
>NC_088360.1:37124516-37134516 GCF_034508935.2 Berghia stephanieae
CTACATATTAAGTTTTGCTGTTGGATAAAGTCCCATTGTAAAGCACGCTAAGCACTTTTAGTGGATATTGCTCTTTACAACTGTTATAAAAACAAACAAACAAATTAATAAAATAAGAGATTGAGCTCAGTCAGTACTATCTTTTCACTTCGTACAATTACATTTAATGCATAATAAGCAACATAATTTGTTAGAGCCTTATTCCCAGTACCTACATCCCCAAATATTTTCAGTAACTGTGCACTTTTGCCTCAGGTACTATATATTGTATGAAAAAGCACATGCGTTGTGGGACGTCGTGGTAATTTGTTAGTACATATTATTCATGTTTTTATAATGCATATTATAATATTATTTCCTTTTGCATGTTGTGCTATGGTGAACCCCACCCCCCCTCTCTCTCTCTCTATCCCCTCTCTCTCTCTCTCTCTCTCTCTCTCTCTCTCTCTCTCTCTCTTTCTTTTTCTCTCTTTCTTCCTTCTCCCTCCCTCTCTCTACCTATCTCTCTCTCGCCCCCCCCCCACCCCCCCCTCTCTCTCACACACACACACACACATAAACACACTCACTCAATCTTTATCTCTCTTCGTCACTCTCTGACACACACACACACACACACACACACACACAAAGATACACAAACACACTCTATCTCCCTCTCTCTCTCTCTCTCTCTCTCTCTCTCTCTCTCTGTCTCTCCCCACCCTCTCTCTCTCTCTCACTCTCTCTCAGGCTAAGCGTCCTTTTCAACCTACAAGAAATGAAGTTAGTAGAAAATTGCCAGAAGACAATAGAAAATAAAAACTTCGTGGCGATGGGGGCTCGAACCCAAACCCTACTTTTACGACAACTCCGCCTGGCCACGAGAGGGTAGCAACCCATCTGTACCGAGTGATGTATAGATAGTATGCACTTGGCTAAGACACTCACAACATTGCCATCCGGACCAATACACAAAACTATGTAACCTTAAACGTTTATAGTCTGGATAATACAGTTCTCATAAAAGTGGATGGCAAAAAACAATAACAAAGACCTGAGTGACGTTAACTTCGATCTATCTCTTGTGCATCAAGTGCCTCACAACGAGTTTATGATCACTGTCAGCCATCGGTCCCATTCCACCATTGTTTGCTTTTGTTACAAGCTGAGACTCATAAACTGCACATAACAATTAGCTACAATACAATACACCTCCGTACCAGCCTAATGGATACCTTGCGTTTAGTAAAAATACTCACAACATCCGCCAGTTGGAAATAACATAACAACACACAAAACTATGTGTAGCCTTGAGCGTTTATAGTCTGATTGACATAACTTAGTGAGAACCAATCATTAAAATGGCTGTCTTAAAACAATAACAAAGATAAGTGACGTCGACTTTGTTCCTTTTATTCGGTGTCAACCAAGCTAATGTTTTGTAATAAAGTGAAATAGAGGAAATCAATATTATATTAAGTTGCTTAAGTTAATTACCTCAACCTCAAGGGGTTAAGCCGATGGACCGCTAATCTATTGGGGTTCCCCCGCGTGGGTTCGAATCCCATCCTCGTCGAAAATGTTTTTTTTTAATTAAAAAAAAAATGATTTGTTGTTTTCATAAGCGTAGATTATTAATGCTTTCATACTACTAAAACGAGTCTTTCTTTTATCATTTAAATGTTCTTATAACTTTTTTTTTGGTTTCCAATTTTATTCAATGAAATCTTTTATTTATTATACTGTCTTTCAAATGGTGTTGACGGCCTAAAATAAAATATAGCCAAAAGCTTTTCAATTCTTGTACAACCCACACAAGGCTTTAAAAATTAGATGATGTATGTTACTTGAAGTCATTAATTTGATGTTCATGTTGGTCTATGTAAAAACAAACAAACCGTGCCTCACCCAAGGACACAACGTGTTATTAAATCATATAATATTGTCCGCCACCAGTCAGTGACAACGCTCATCATTGCTTGATTTTGTTTCGGGCGGGGACTCATACCTCACAGAACAATATAATATTATTGAGTTGCAATACTATCACTGAGTACCAACCAGGCTGATGTAATATTTTGTAATGAAGAGTAATAGAGTAAACCATAATAATAATAACTATGGCTCTTAACGATTTGAGAATGGCAAACGACGGCAGGACGAGGTGGCCGAGCGGTTAAGGCGATGGACTGCTAATCCATTGGGGTTTCCCCGCGTGGGTTCGAATCCCATCCTCGTCGATTTTTTTTTTTTTTTAATTTTTATATTTTATTTGTTCTGTTCAGGGATGTAACTTATTTGTCCAGCGCTAATAAAATAAGGATTAAACTGGTTTTTATCTTTCTTTTTCTTTTTCTTATACATTTTTTCTGGTTTCCATTTGTATTGGATGACATCTTGCTTTTGTTTCAAATAGTGTGGGCGGGAGAAAAAACATACAAAAAGCTTTTGTATTCCTGCACAGTTCATACAAGACTTTTTATAGATAGTATGCAGATGACGTCACTCAGGCCTTTGTTATTGTTTTTGCCATCCGCGTTTGTGAGTTGTTCTCACTAAACTGTATTAACCAGACTATAAAAGTTCATGGTTACACCGAGTTTGTGTGTTGGTCCGTTATACTTCCGGATGGCAATGTTGTGAACTCCTTGGCCAAGCGCATTCTATCTATACTGTATGACAATATTGTATTTTATTTAATTGCATTTTGTGTTCATGTTGGATTATTCTGGTGTGCTCTGAAAAAAAAAAAAAACAGCAAACAGTGCCTCACTCAAGGAAACAACGAGTTTTGTGATCATATTGTCCGCCATCAGTCACTTACCACGATCAAAATTGCTTGATTTCGTTTCTAGCTGAGACTCATACAATAGAGATTAATTTTTTTGCAATACTAACAATACGTACAACCCAAGCTGCTGATGTAGTATTAAGTAATGAAGAGTTGTAATGACGCTATGGGTTGAGCCAAAAACCTCACAACATCCGCCAGCCGGATGTAACGTACCAACTCACAAAACTATGTGTAATCTTAAACGTTAGTTGTCTGATTAATACAATTTAGTGAGAACTACTCATAAAAATGGCTCGCGAAAAACAATAACATAAAACTCTCGTGATATCAATTCGTTCCGTCCATTGATGCTATGCGCTTCGGTAATTTACTCACAAAATAGATATGACGAAATTGACTTCCCTCAGTCCTTATTTTTTAAGCGTCCCAGTCCGAAGATTAGGAGCGTAGCCATCGTTATGTTATAGCCTGATACTGAAATCCAAAAGGACTGGCAGTTTGACGTCATTATTTGGTTTTTGCACCGCCTAGTGAGTTGTCGTTAGTAGAGCTCATGGAAAGAAGTTATTTCATTGGTTGAACTATTGAATACAACTCACGATTTGTTTTCTTTTGTGGCAAAAGACTGGCATTTTGACGTCATTTTTTGGTCAGTATCAGCGTAGCCATCGTTATGTTATAGCCTGATACTGAAATCCAAAAGGACTGGCAGTTTGACGTCATTAGTGAATTGTCGTTAGTAGAGCTCATGGAAACAAGTCATTTCATTGGTTGAACTATTGAATTCAACTCACGATTTGTTTTCTTTTGTAGCAAAAGACTGGCATTTTGACGTCATTTTTTGATCAGTATCAGGCCATAACTTTACGAAGGCCACGGTATCAGGCCATAACTTTACGAAGGCCACGTTAGGAGGCGATCGGCAATAAGTCAGTAAGTCTTATTTTATAAGTAGTTCTCACTAAATTATATCAATCAGACTATAGATTGAATGAAGTTGACGTCAATCTGGTCTTTGTTATTGTTTTTTGCCATCCACGTTTATGAGTAATACTCACTAAACGGTATTACCCAGACTACAAACGTTCATGATTACACATAGTTTGTGTGTTGGTCCGTTATACTTCCGGATGGCAATGCTGTGAGCTTCTTCGCCAAGCGCATACTATCTATAGATGCTGTGCGGTTGGCTAAGAAACTCACAACATTGCCATCCGGAAAAATAACGGACCAACACACAAAACTATGTGTAACCTTGAACGTTTATAGTCTGATTAATATAGTTAAGTGAGAATTACTCCTAAATATGGATGGCAAAACTTAATAACAAAGACCTGAGGGACGTCAACGTCGTTCTATCTCTAAACGGTCAAGGTTACACACAGTTTTGTGTGTTGGTACAATATATCCGGCTGGCTGAATAATGTGAATAAATTGCCTAAACGCATAGCATCAATAGAGTCGAGCATTCTATTTTACTCTGCTCTTATCGATTTGAGTATGGCAGTCCACAAATTGACGAGGTGGCCGAGCGGTTAAGGCGATGGACTGCTAATCCATTGGGGTTTCCCCGCGTGGGTTCGAATCCCATCCTCGTCGACATTTTTAAAATCACTTTTTATTTATTTTATTTTTTTCAATTTTTATATTTTATCATTTTTGTTTCAATTTTTATATTTTATTTTTTTTTTCTGTTCAGAAGTGTAGCTAATTTGTCCGATACTGCTGATACTAATAAAATGAGAAATAAACTGGTTTTTATCTTTCTTTTTTTTCATTTTCTTATCCATTTTCCCCCTATTATCTATTTTTATTAGATGGTAGAATTGCCTTTCAAAAGGCGTGGACGGGCTGAAAAAAATACAATCAAAAAGCCTTTATATTCATGCACAGTTATTAATAATCTGTCGTAATCAGATAATAAGATCGTTTAAGCTAGATAATAATACTGCATTTTATTTAACTGCATTTTGTCTTTATGCCAGTCTATTTTGATAAAAGCAATCAAACCGTGCTTCATCCAAGGAGACGAGTTTTGTGATCGTATTGTCCACCATCAGTAACTGACCACATTCACCATTGCTTGATTTTGTTTCCATCTGAGACACCTATATATACAACACAGAACAACTTTGAGTCGGAATTCTGTCACGACCGTACCAACCAAGGCGATGTAACATTTTGTAATAAAAAGTAGCGGAGTAAACCATAATAATAATAACTATGGCTCTTAACGATTTGAGAATGGCAGACGACGGCAGGACGAGGTGGCCGAGCGGTTAAGGCGATGGACTGCTAATCCATTGGGGTTTCCCCGCGTGGGTTCGAATCCCATCCTCGTCGATTTTTTTTTTCTTTTTTTTTTTTTCAATTTATTTTGTTGTTGTATTTTAATTGTCCTGTTCGGAGAGCAGATTAACTGTTATGAGGCGAATAAAATGAGAATTATATTTCTTTTACTTTTTCTTTTTCGCCCTACACATCTCTCTCTCTCTCTCTCTCTCTCTCTCTCTCTCTCTCTCTCTCTCTCTCTCTCTCTCTCTCCTTTCAAAAGCTTATTCAATGATGCACAATAAATACACGACTTCATAAACTATACAATAATCATGCCTGCATAACATTTCATCACGAAATATAACCAGTATTAAGCAATATCATAGCAAGTCAAAATATTATGATCCTAACTGAAAAGCCCCCCACCCCTTTCCGCCCAAAAAAGAAGTATAGGAATAAACAAGCCAAAACAAAAACAAGTAAACAAACAAATACTCAAAATTAAAAAAAAAGAAGTAAATAGTTCATTGAATTCATTGGTATAAAACTGTTCAATTTGATGTCAAATTATATTGATCAGATCTGGGAATTTTGGACCTGAACCTTCCTTTTTTTCACAGGGTATTTAAATATGTTTGACCTCAACAATAATATTATATATTGTGGTATGAACATTTACATGGAGAATTTCTGTGAATTTGTGATGCGTTCAAAATGCTCCATATATTCCACGAACAACTTACTACTACAACTACTACTACTACTACTACTAAAACTACTACTACTACTACTACTACTACTAAACGCTTGTTTATTCCTATACTTCTTTTTTGGTAGTAGTAGTAGTAGTAGTAGTAGTAGTAGTAGTAGTAGTAGTAGTTGTAGTAGTTGTAGTAGTAGTAGTAGTAGTAGTAGTAGTAGTAGTAGTAGTAGTAGTAGTAGTAGTAGTAGTAGTATTAATAGTATTAGTAGTAGTAGTCGTAGTACTACAATATATTATGACTGCTGCTGAAACAGCTGATACTACAACTTTCACAACAGAGATGCAACCATAAGCCATATATTCAGAAAAGCTCTTCGACTTCATATTGATTCACATGCATTACATACATACATATAAAAGAAATGTTCTCATATTAACAACGTCTTTCAATCAAACTCACTTGCTTTTCTGCGACTCGTAACGCTGCATGACGAAGTAAAAATCTTTGGATATTACCCTCATGTATATTCAGATAATTTACACAACTTAATCACAGACGAGGTGGCCGAGTGGTTAAGGCGATGGACTGCTAATCCATTGGGGTTTCCCCGCGTGGGTTCGAATCCCATCCTCGTCGATGTTTTTTTTTTTCTATTTCTTTTACCATTTATTATTGTTATTGTTTATCCTTAATGCTTCTTTTATACATTTCTTTCTTTTATTATTTATTCATTTACCTATTCCTTTACACGTTCAACTCCATCCTGACATATTCCGTGTGGCTATTTGGTCTTGTGGTATGAAACTCGCTTTCGGATCGAAAGGTCCTGGGTTGAGTCCTTGGAAAAGACTCTTTACTCACATTATCTCACCGTACTCAGGTGTAAAATGAGTACCTGGCAGTTAACAGCGTCGTCTCTGTCGCAACATTTGTAAAATCGCCTAACAGGCGTCATGTCTTGTTCTACATGTTACCTGTTGCTGTTGGTAAAGGACCCTTTGTAAAGCGCTTGGAGCATATTTAGTGGATGCTGCGCTATATAAAAGCTCTAGTTTTATAGGATCCACTATGCTCAAATTCTTGGGGTGGTGTAGAATTTGTTTCGTCATGACAACTGTTATTTCAAATCCCACCCTGACTCTAGTGGATTTTTTTTCGTTTAAAAAAAATTGTAGCTTAATGACAAATGCCCCATTTGTAAGATATTGGTGCAATGGCAGCTTTTACAAAAGTAAGGAAATGACATCTTGAACAATTTTATAATAAACATTTAAAAAGTCATTCTACAAAGTCTCAAGCGTATTCCAAAACTTTGCAGACAAAGAGACCTACTAAAGCTAAACAAATAGCAAAAAAATGCAAAATATTGTATTTTAAGAGACAACGAATTAGTTTTATCTAAATAAAAAACAATCTGTAGAGGGTATAAATGCCTCCAACTACGTGTACATATTTGCAGGTCTAATATCTGAACGCAATTATGGCCCCGTTTTAATATTGCTGTGATGGAGAATGTTTTGCATTGATTTAAGAGTCTTCTATTTCCGTTACAATAAAAAAGAGACCATAACAATTTTGGTGATCAGACCTGTATATAAACATACGCGTCAATTCTTCCCTATTTAATGCTAAAGGACGTTTGGTACAATCGATGCCGATGTCAAGCACGTCGCACTTAATGTAGTATTTATTTTTAAAACATAGAACTAAAGCGAGAACTTATATCCTGATAAATAAGAATGTGTCATAAAGTTCTTTTCTTCTTTTTTTTTTCTCCTTCAGTTTATTATTGGCGTTAAACACAATACTGTTTAATGAATACTATCACTTGAAAATAAATGTGTCAAATATCTAGTTTGTATTGAATAAATTATAATCTCCCGATAAGTCGATAGACACCAAATTGTATGCTATTGGTGCTATGCGTTTAAGGAAATACTCACACCATCCGCCAGTCGGATAAAACGTACGAACACACAAAACTATGTATAACCTTAAATGTTTATAGTAAGATTGATAGAAGTTAGTGAGAGCTAATTATTAAAATGACTGTCTAAAACAAATAACAAAGAGCTGAGTGTCGTCCATACGCTTCAACAGTCGTAACGTCACTTCCCTCGTAATGACGCATGGTAACTTAGCAACTGGCTCTAAACTATCGGAACAATGGCGGATGTCCTTATGTAATATTACTCCGACGAGCATAAAAGCGTATCCAGAGGAAAAAAAAACCCATTATAAATCTGATCATGTTTTGACTTTTACACATTCTGATCACAAGACATATGAGAAGTTCTAGCCAGCATGAAGAATAAAAAGTTCCGAGTTTTTTTGTTTAGAACCATGATGGCCGCCTTTGCTGGGCGACGTGATATCAGACTATTGAATCCAATTTCGTTCCATCAAAAGAAGGCAAACCAATGGTGCAATACCTTGAAGAGACCAAAAAAAAAAAAAAAAAAAATACAGGATAATATCAACAAATCATACTAAAATCTCTCAACCTACGGCGGAAGGACGAGGTGGCCGAGTGGTTAAGGCGATGGACTGCTAATCCATTGGGGTTTCCCCGCGTGGGTTCGAATCCCATCCTCGTCGTTTTATTTTTGTTGTTTTTTTAAAATTATTTTTTTTCGATTATTTTTTTTTCAAATATCAAAAACTGCATTTCTATGTTTGTTTGTTTATTCGTTAATTTTGTTTATTTATCTATATTTATTCTGTTTGCCGAATTCCTGGACTGTACATTTTTATTCAAAATGTGTCTTGGTATATATTGATGCTATGCGTTTAGCCTAAATGCTCACAACATCCGCCAGTCGGATATAACGTACAAACACACAAACAATGTGCAAACTTTACCGTTTATAGATAGTATGCAGATGACGTCACTCAGGCCTTTGTTATTGGTTTTGCCATCCGCGTTTGTGAGTTGTTCTCAATAAACTGTATTAACCAGACTATAAAAGTTCATGGTTACACAGAGTTTGTGTGTTGGTCCGTTATACTTCCGGATGGCAATGTTGTGAACTCCTTGGCCAAGCGCATTCTATCTATAGTATGGTTGTTATAATATAGTGAGAACTACTCACAAAATGGCTTGCTATAAACAATAACAAAGAGATGAGTGATGTCAATTTCATTCCTTCTATACGTTTTATAGTAGATTTGGGGGTGGGGGGGGGGGGTGGGGACTGCAGGGACTGTTGGAGAGATACATGGAAAGGTCAACACATATTCCACTGACGCATGGGACAATGAGTGAGTGAGAAGGTAAGCGAATGATTGAGTGAGTGAGTGAGTGAGTGAGTGAGTAAGTGAATGAGTGAGTGAGTGCAGTCGAAGGACGATTTTTTGTGTGTGTGAACACGGCCGCGCAATGAATCATGACAGAATTTTTAAAAATACTTAACACGATATCTGATATTTCTCAATCAGAACTAATAGACACACACACACATATACACTCAGACACACACACTCACACATAAACATGCACACACATTCACACACATATATTCACACTTACACACACATACACACTCAAACACACACACACACACACACACAATGCAAGTTAAGTCAAACACATGCCAAAGTAGTGATGAAACTCCTTGAAATTCAAAAGACTAACAATCCATCCTACTTTTATTTAATCAAGAGTCGGTCACCACAAGACGAGGTGGCCGAGCGGTTAAGGCGATGGACTGCTAATCCATTGGGGTTTCCCCGCGTGGGTTCGAATCCCACCCTCGTCGATTTAAAAAAAAATTTTTTTTTTCTTCTTTTAAATAATTTTTTAATGATTTGAGACTAACTGTCCAAACCAGATGTATCGGAGTGAATCGGGTGGCGAACAAATTATGATCTAAATTGAAATGATTAAGAAAAAACTTTGAGCATTTGCTTTGCGCATCAATGTCCACTAAACGTGCTCAAAGCTGTTTACAATGGGTAAAGTGTAGCCAACAGCGATGTAGCACGTTACATGACGCCTGTTAGGCGATATTACAATTTTTTTTCGGACAGAGACAACGCTGTTTATTGCCAGATGCTCATTTTACACCTGAGTACGGTGAGAGAATGTGAGTGAAGAGCCTTTTCCAAGGGCTCAACTATGCAACAAGCGAGCCTCGAACCCAGGACCTTCCGATCCGAAAGCGAGTGTCATACCACAAGACCACAGGTGAAAGATTTTTTATTTTTCACTTTACGAAACTATAATATTTGTCCCACTTAGGCATTT
>NC_088360.1:37139516-37172016 GCF_034508935.2 Berghia stephanieae
AGCACACAGTCCACAGATCCTGAGCATCACTCACAATAAGCAACAATAATGTGATTTCAAAATATTGGTTCCAATCTCCCTTGAAGTGTGAAACCAGTCCTCCGGATGGCTGGATACATGTCTTGTGCAACTGATAGTTTGGAAGATCATCCATCCTCGCTCTTTTACGCCATGCAATTATAAGAATCTGCATATACATCCTGCTACTAAAATAGTCATGCACCTTATGATTCAATCTGTTCATTGTTTGTCATCTGGAGGACTGGTTACACACTTCCAATGAGTTATAACTGGAAGAGAGGACTGGTTACACACTTTCAATGAGATATAACTGGAAGAGAGGACTGGTTACACACTTCCAATGAGTTATAACTGGAAGAGAGGACTGGATACACACTTCCAATGAGTTATAACTGGAAGAGAGGACTGGATACACACTTCCAATGAGTTATAACTGGAAGAGAGGACTGGTTACACACTTCCAATGAGATATAACTGGAAGAGAGGACTGGTTACACACTTCCAATGAGTTATAACTGGAAGAGAGGACTGGTTACACACTTCCAATGAGATATAACTGGAAGAGGGGACTGGATACACACTTCCAATGAGTTATAACTGGAAGAGAGGACTGGTTACACACTTTCAATGAATTATAACTGGAAGAGAGGACTGGTTACACACTTCCAATGAGTTATGACTGGAAGAGAGGACTGGTTACACACTTCCAATGAGTTATAACTGGAAGAGAGGACTGGTTACACACTTCCAATGAGATATAACTGGAAGAGGGGACTGGATACACACTTCCAATGAGTTATAACTAGAAGAGAGGACTGGTTACACACTTTCAATGAATTATAACTGGAAGAGAGGACTGGTTAGACACTTAAAATGAGTTATGACTGGAAGACAGGACTGGTTACACACTTCCAATGAGTTATAACTGGAAGAGAAGACTGGTTACACATTTCCAATGAGATATAACTGAAAGAGAGGAAGGTGTGACATCAAGACATCTGCTTCCAATTTTAATAAAGCGTTTGAAAAATAATGCATTTTGTTGTCAAGTGATGCGATATATTGACATAATTGCCTTTGGCTCGTCTTTGGAGTGTAGTGACATAATTACCTTCTGAGATATACTATATTATTAGCATTATCATCATCATCATTATGATTATCATATTATTATTATTATTATTATTATTATTATTATTATTATTATTATTATTATTATTATTATTATTATTATTATTATTATTATTATTATTTCTGTTATTTATCATTATATTATTATTATTATTATTATTATTATTATTATTATTATTATTATTATTATTATTATATACTATTATTATTATTATTATTATTATTATTATTATTATTAATTATTATTATTATTATTATTATTATTATTATCATTATTATCATTATTATTATTATTATTATTATTGTTATTATTATTAAATTATTATTATTTATTATTATTATTATTATTTATTATTACTATTTTTATTATTATATTATATATTATTATTATTATTATTATTATTATTATTAATTATTATTATTATTATTATTATTATTATTATTATTATTATTATTATTATTTATTATTATTTATTATTATTTTATTATTATATTATTATTATTATTATTATTATTATTATTATTATTATTATTATTATTATTATTATATATTATTATTATTATTATTACTTTTACATTATTATTATTATTATTATTATTATTATTATTATTATTATATTATTATTATTATTATATTATTTTATTATTATTATTATTATTATTATTATTATTATTATTATTATTATTATTATTATTATTATTATTATTATTATTATTATTATTATTATAGTGTTCACAGAGCAAATGTGCTTTATTGCTCTTCAAATTCGGCATTGCGAATCAAAATTCGTCATAGAGAGAGATAGACAGGTTCAGCAAATCCATACTTAAAAATCAAGACTTAAGACCTATCTATCACGTGAACGCTTTCCTATTTATTAACAATGGAAAACACCATGTGACGTGTGCAAAACATCTAAAAAGAGAAAGCAGACGGTAACCATTTAGACTACCATTTAGCGGAGCCCCACAGTAGTGGGTTGGAATGCCAACTGAAGCAATAAATAAATAAATTAATTATTTCATTTAATTTAATAAATCCCATATGTCGTAGTGCGCGGCTTTCACCGCTTTCAACTGGTAAAAGTCTAGCCTAGTCATATTATTGACTCTCGCCCTTTCCTTGCAATATGTTCCGAGTTCGGAACAACTTTCTGTCTCTAGATACCTGCCGATGTACACTTATTTGCAGGTTTGATAATCCAATTCACTATTGGCTCACTGTTGTAATGGATTTTTCTTTTAATGACACAAAATATTACCCATTACAACAATATTAAACTAGGCCCATAATGACATTCGTATGTCACAACTGCATATATGTACACGTCGATACCTGCTCATTAGTGCCGCGCTGAGGACCGGACCGAGGACCGGTCCCACGGTCTTTTAGCTGTGAACCGTGGTCCAGTCCCAAAGAGGAAGACCGCCGGCGGTCCTCACTTCTTATCACCTTTCAACGGTCTCGCGCCATACTACTTCCCCAGCGATTCGTTGCCTCGGTCCTTTGCCTATCTTCCACCAATCACCACCCATCCCACTTAATTAATCGCACCCACCCACCTTTGCCATACACTAAACGACACAGACGACCATAGAGGCAGACGACCACCTCCCTCCACTCCGCAAACCGCCCTTTCGTGTGTGAGATGGGGGGAACAGGAGGCGCACGCCTTGGACGATTCCATTATACGGGGTAAATTTCAAAATTTACTACACCATAATGATCGCAATGACAATGATCTATGATGAAGGCATGACCCCTCTTCTCTAATGGGTTATTGTTTGAAATGTATGTGACTACTAAAGATGTGTGTGTGTGTGTGTGTGTGTGTGTGTGTGTGTCGAACCTAGCAAGTTGCAAGTCTGATTTTTTGTTTTCTTTTGTCCATCTCTTGTCGCCACTCCTTTCTATCGCATTGTTGTCATTTAAAATAATACAATAATATTAAAATTTCGTTTGGTGTTTTAACTAATCAAGTAATATGAGTTTCATTAGTTTCTTCCGTCCAAAAAAACCAGTTATAACGTCTGTATTTTTAAAAGGTCCAATAGAATATTTGGGGACCCGATAGCTCAGTTGATAGAGCACTCTCTTTATACGCAAAGGGCCAGAGATCGATCCCGGGTGCAGTCGATTTTTTTCTGAATCCCTGTCTACTCAGCAATGAATGGGTAGCTGAGTTTGTTAGATCTGGCGAAAAGTCACCATCGACCCCTCTTATCACCTCATCCACCCCCTCTTATTATAACTTCACTTCTCTCTCTTACTCTTCAATGCTCGCTGCCCTCTAATGTGTGTGTGTGTGGGGGGGGGGGGGGAGGGGGGGGGTAGGAGTTGCGTGTGTGTATCAACGCCACGAACAACTCGATCAACGCCTTGGGCGATGCCATTATCTCCGTTAATGGGGATAAATTTCAAATTTTATTAAATTATCGAAGTAACAATGAAGTACGGTGAGCAAATAAAGAAGGCATCACCCCTCTTCTCTAATTAGGTTACAATTTGAAATGAGTGTGACTACTCCGTGTGTTTTACTCCTGTAGGCCACGGTTTTCATCGTGTAGCGGTCTTTAACGGTTCAAGAATGAACGGACCGGTCTAGAGACCGGTCCTTGCGGTCTTCATTTCCCAAGGACCGTAGGACCGTGGTCCTTAAGCTTGCCAAGGACCGCCCCGCACTACTGCTCATTACTGGAAAAGTAACAAAACACGGGATCCCTGCTACAGACCTTCAATATCTTGTGTTATTTGCAGGAGTTAAGATGGTAGCCGCATTTGACACACAAGACTTTTTGTTGATTTTTTTTCATTTTCTTTTTTACTAAGAGAGAGGGGGAAGGGATGACAGAGTGGGGTGAAAGATGAAAGAATGGGAGGGGCAGGTGGAAGGAGAGAGAGAGAGAGAGAGAGAGAGAGAGAGAGAGAGAGAGAGAGAGAGAGAGAGAGAGAGAGAGAGAGAGGAATCACCAACCAACTTTTCCGACTCGACCGCTTGTCGCATCTTTGATATGTGACAGGTTTCAAACTATGACACTTAGCATCTTCTAAGCTGTTTCGTCTTATTCGGAAACTGTGAGAAAGATAAAGGGCTTTTAATTGTAAAGCCCAGGAAGTATGGTCAAATGTTTTCGTCCTACCTAATAATCTATTTAATTTTCTTATCCTGGCGTCCTCACTGTGCTATTAAATGTTTATTTTTAAATAGTGTGTAAATTTAATGAGTGGTTTTAAAGAAAGATTAAGACTAAGCGTGTGTGTGTGTGGGGGGGGGGGGGCGGCGGGGGGGGGGGGGTCGTTCGGTAAATGAAAATAACAAAAATGTGTGAATGTTTGTTGGGGGGGGGGGGGGGGGTCGTGGGATTTTGTTAAAGTTTTATATACAGCCCTATTAGTTCAATCAATTTTTGGGGGTAATGATAAATAGGGGCCTGATACTGCAGCTCATTACGAATTTAACATAACGTAAGGCATATTGAATGCCCTTAATATTAATTGTAATGCTAGAAATCTATTGATTGAAAGATCACAATAATGATACACGAGGTAAAGATAGTATAACAACTTAAATGTACGCATGTATGTGAGATGGACAAACATATATATTTAGCCGTGACATGCAAAGCACACACACACACACACACACACACAAAAGCACACACCCACACACACACACACACACACACACATACACACACACGTACATCCATACATATAGAAGATTACCATGATAAGGTAACAATACATACTATTTACAGACAAGCTTGAAAGCTATGTCAACAGCAGTGCAAACAAGTAATATTCGTCATATATAAATCTTTCATCATATCCCTGTCTACAAACACCTTGAAATAATCCATAGATTGTGCATTCTTTGTTTCCAATTTCAAATTGTTCCATTTCTGGACAATACAAATACCGAACCAGTTTTGTCTTATGTTTGTTTTGCATCTAGAGACAAAAATCTTAAACGTGTCCCCTCTAGTAAAAGTAACATTAGAATATGAAAAAAAAATCAGAAAAGTGTATCCTATTTAGACCATGTACCAATCTATAAACCTGAATTAAATCCCCACGAATTTTTCTATATTTCAAACTTTGTAAGTGACGAAAATCTGACCTTTCCTTATAAGATAAATACTGTATGGCATAAATCTTTTTGGTAGTTCTCCTCTGTACACTTTCAATACAAATAGATTGTCTTTTATATAATGGGCTCCAGATGGAATTTCCGTATTCTGGAATTGGTCGAACGAGCGATTTATACAAATACAAAAATATGGTTTTATCAAGACTTATAAAGGTTCTATATATTATTCCCATCATTCTGTTTTCACGGCTTACACAACTATCAATATGTACATCAAAATTCAAAAATGAATCAAAAGTAACTCCCACGTCCTTTTTATAAGGCACAACGTAAAGTAGATTTGACATAGAAGTATCGGTAAGATAATTATGACATGGATTTTTTTTTCCTGTATGTAATACTTTACATTTCGAAACATTAAAATCCAAATGCCATGTTGTAGACCATTTGAAAAGTGAAAATGTATCATTTTGTAGAATGTTATGGTGTTCAGTTGTACTGTAGATCTTCGTATCGTCTGCAAACAGTTTGCAGGCTGAATTTATGTCACATGGTAAATCATTTATATATAAAAGAAATAAAAGTGGTCCCAATACGCTTCATTGGAGTACAACGCTAATTACATTCTTAAAATCCGACCCCACCCAATTGACAATGAATCTTTGTATTCGATTATTAAGAAAGTCTTTAATCCAGTTAAAGATATTCCCTTTAAATCCATATGCTTTTAGTTTAATGAATAATCTCTCATGTGGAACAGAATCAAAAGCCTTCTGGAAATCAAGATAAACAACACCAATGCATTGATTACGACCAATTAACTTGGTAAAATCCTCCATCACCTGTAAAAGTTGAGTAATGCATAATCTCTTTGATCTAAGAACCATGCTGGTTATCGTTTGGCATCGTATGACTTTCAAGAAAGTCCATTATTCGGTCCATAACCTTACAGAGTATGCATGTTAAGCTGATTGGTCTATATCTGGCAGCATCCAATTTGCTGCCCTTTTTATGAATGGCAGTAACATTGGCTTGTTTCCATTCAATGGGTAAGGTACCAGATTCTAGAGACTTATTATATTATATTGTTGATAGCGGCGGTGATATTTCAAAGGTCACTTCCCTCAGTAAATGCGGATGAAGGGAATCGGGTCCCATGCTTTTAGTCACGTCTAAATTCAACAATTTGGCAAGTATGTCTTCTTGTGTAATATAAAAATCGGGAACGTTTAATTGATTTGTAACATTGAAAGTTGGTATATTTGTAGTATCTTCTTGAATTAACACAGATAAAAAATTATTATTTAAAACATGGCAGCTTTTAACATGAATTGATGTTGTTAGGCTCAACGGTTATGTACCGGATATTAAAGGTATATATCTCAAGAGAAATAGGTACATTTTCAGTGATAATTCTCAATTTTCCTTTTCCCCCTTCTCTTCACAGGATGAATATACAAACATACCGATTGTGGATATATATCTAATCTATATATTTTGTGATTTTCAGCATGTACATTATAGATGAAATGACAATAAAAGTGATATGTATAAACTTGTAATATGTTTAATTTTTTTTTGATTTAACAAGTCATATATATATATATATATATATATATATATATATATATATATATATATATATATATATATATATATATATTATTTAAAATATTTACCACAATGTTTGGGGCAGTCTACATCGATGTTTCAGGCTTAATTTGCCATCTTCAGGACTGAGTTGTTTTGTTGACTGTTGTTGTTTCTTGAAGTGGTTCCGGTTTGAAGTTAATTAAGCTTAATTTGCCATCTTCAGGACTGAGTTGTTTTGTTGACTGTTGTTGTTTCTTTTAAATAATAATTCGCTCCATTACTATATTTTAAATAATAATTCGCTCCATTACTACATGTCGAGCACTTTTCGTACCATATTTGTATCAAACACGATTCTATATATATAAAATATATATATATATATATATATATATATATATATATATATATATATTATCCCGGAAAATCAGAATCGCATAACCATGGTGCTATATATACAATATACAAGTAACAAAAGTAATAAAGTAATTATTCAACACTTGGGATCCTGTTTTATTCCTCCAATCAGAATGTTTCTCCACATCTACATCACATCACCTACCAATATGCAGCATTTGATTTGCTACCTTGAAAGACGGGAAGAGGAAGGAAAAGCAGAATATACTGCTGGTCGTTCTCATCATAAAGGTGAGACGTCAATGAAAAAAAGTAAATATGATGTCCATCAAACTTCGCTACATTGTTTGGAGACGGAAGACAAGACGGAAATATCAAAACGAGTCTTGTCGGATTGTGTCGCCGTCTGTGTCGTTGTTACTATCATCGCCTCTATTCGCTGTGACGTCAAAACAGGTGCGTTATCGTCACCAAAGCATCCATCAATGCCTGGCAGTTATCACTTGTTACCTTATGTATTTTTGTGTGATGGTAGTCACTTATTATACGGGTTTAAACAATGTATGAGGATTGATTTCCTTGTTGTGCATCTCTATATAAACGCCCGTGTTTACTCATAAAAATCATGTCCAGTTTTCCGAGCTTTCAGACTGAAATCCCAGTAAAGATAGGATATTGACTTCGCTGAAATTTGAAGCAGTTTCAATTTCAAGGATCCCATCTAATTTATATTCAACAAGAAATCCAATTGTAAGTTGAACTATCTTTTTATTATTTATTCAGTCTTGCTCTGTATATTTTTCTTTGTTTTTGACTTTCCTCTGCATTTTGTTTTTCAGTGTCGCTGAACTGAGTTTTATATTCGAGCAATTTATAATTTTCTCCTCTCTCCATTGAAAAAAATGCCAAATTAAATAGGAAATTATTTTGATACCATCCAATGTGTATACACATAGAAGATCATGTCTTAGCTTAATACCATTTTATCATACTGCTCAGAAGCGCTCGTTTCCATTGTTAAATAAAATCTCCATTCAAGGGGTCAGTTTCGGTTAAATATCATTAACTAAACTTAAAAATTACGATAGACACAATATCATTCATAATTTTTTTTTAAAAATCAATATCTTTTTTAATGTATTGATGACATCAATCAAGTTAAACTGACAAAAGAGTACTAGAAAAAAATCAAAATTTTTTTACCACCTTTTACACATCTTTATAGATTTTAATTTTGCAGCAGTGCCTGCTCTCAACTATTTCACACCGTACGTACTTGCAGTTGTGTATTTTCCATCTGATGTATTTAATAATATGATGTTATCAGACAAACGAACTTCTGGAATTTTGCTATGTAAGATACTGTACGGAGATCCCTATTTCAGACATATATTACTAGTTTTATATTTTCAGTCATAAATTGATTTAATTTGCTTCATTTACTTTTTACTTCCCAACATGATATATCATCGAGGCGGCGGATCACAAAAAAAATTCCTCCATATTTACATATTACAGGAAGTAACAAGAACTTGTGAAAATGGAATTCCACTCTACGTTAATCGTTCTGTTGTCAATGGGTAAGAGGATATTTTACTGTCTATATTTATTTTCTTTCTTTAAAGTTAATAACGAAGTGAACTTATATGCAGGTCTGATTACAATTATAATTATGGGCTTGCTTTAAAATTGTTGTGATGGACAATATTTTGGGTTGGTTTGCGAGTATTTCCATCACAACAATGAGCCCATAATAATTTGGTTTATCAGACCTGCAAATAGGTAAACGTCAGTTGGTAGTAATTTTGGAACGTAACTGCGCGAAACAATTTGATTAAATAATAAGTAAATTAAGGCTAGGGTCACTTTATGCAGAAATCCCGGATTGATCTTAACCTTTTTGTTCGGCACCATTTTAATTCGTGTTGAGCACTTCAAACACTTGAGTAAACATAAAAAAGAATCATAGATATTTGACAAAGTGCCTATTATACTGGACTCAATTTCAATGCTTCGAGAATGCCATAAAACTATTAACCTTTTGAATAGATTCAATAAGGAGAAACAAAATTTGCCCGGAACGGTCAAGAATCTCATGGTAGGCTTCTACTGATACTGACACTAGTCACACTATGGATATTGAGTTACATAGCTGGAATATCTCCTGTTCGGGATGTAGTTCCAAGAAAAAAACGGATCAGTCACTGTTTTCTGAATCTCATCTACATTGATGAAGGACGGCTTTGTGGTCTTTGGTATGACACTCGACTTCTGACCTGTAGGTCTTTGGTTCTACTCCCGTTGTGCGGAGCGTAAAGTTAAGTCCTTGGGGAAGATGATTCACTCTGATTCTATCTCATTTTTCTTTGTTTCAGTTGCTCTCTGTGCCTGCGATGGAAATTCAAGAACGGTAACAATAATTTGATACCTTAATTTATTTTCTTTTTTTAAATACTCAACTTGAGCTTATTAACAAATGAATATGTGCACTTAGTCTTTTACTTAAAGCCTGTTATTTGTTCAATTCTATTTACAATATCCTATATCTAGTTTGATAATTTCAACATAAATGATAAATGTATGATATAGTAAATTATACATTTAATTTGTACTGTTTTCCCTTTTCAGAAAATGCTGTCTTATACTATTCTAAAAAGCTTTTTTTTTTTTAAATAATTATATTTTGACATTGATTGGATTATTCTATCGAATTTTGGAGTCGAAAGCTGCTGGTTACCGTGTCTATTCTTGTAACAATTCTTGTCCGGAAATCATATTCGCGCCAAACATGCTGCATGTTGCGCCCTATGCCTTAACTATGCGGTGCACCACAACCAAGCGAGAACATTTGTAAAGCGCCTAGAACATGATGTCAACAAATTAAATGTGTTATTCTCTTAAAACTAATTTGCAACCGAATCCATTGGTTTTTGTTCTCTTTGACCTTAGCTTTAAGCCGGAACTCAATGTTTAAATCAACACATTGAACTTTCCAGTTTTCTTAAAAGCAGTTTTCTTTTTTTCCCCCTTTATTTTCAGCTTGTGTCATCAGGAAGTTACACAGATACTCTATTGAATGGAATTCGACGGTGAGTCGTTTACTACCAATATGATACTACGCTGCTGGAAGCTGTGGACTGTAAAAAGTAATAAACAAAAATGAATATAACAGGTTAAAAAAAAAGAACAAAATACCAAACACGAAACGTTTCGGGCTCAAAACCCTTCTTCAGCCAACAACAACAAAATTAATAAAGACATAAATACATTGCTAAATTCCAGATAGGTCATCTCTATTCTATCGCCTATCTGGAATTTAGTAATGTATTTATGTCTTTATTGTTGTTTTTTTTTTTTTTGTTGGCTGAAGAAGGGTTTTGAGCCCATGTTTGGTCTTTTGTTCTTTTTTGAAGCTGTTTTTGTTTATCACTTAGTACCATTATCATCATTTACATTATGATATTTCTAAAAAATAAATAAGACATTTTAAAATATTAAAATGTTAACGCTCCTCGAAATAGTAAAACGCATACCTTAATAAAAAGATAAGAAAACAAAACCATCAAAAGACAAAACAAAATGCATAACATCGTAAATTATTACACGTTATAAAATCTGATAGGTTGGTAAATCTGTTATAATGTATTTACAAATAACTGTTTTAATTTGTGTATCTATGGCATTTTGTGTACCATACAATCCGTAGAATTTAAGGCATTTTATCTTCTCCTGGTCTCTCTCAGAGAAATGATTTCTATTTCCAGTGATACTTTGGATTTGGTGCGACGTCCGAACCCACTTTAAGGACATAGTTTAACATTGTTGTAATGGACAATATTTTGTGTCATATTTTATATTTCCATTACAACAATGAGCCCATAAGGCATTAGGTTATCAGAACTACGAATGAGTACACGTCGGTTTGGTGGTATGACACTCGCGACATGTAAGCTGAAGGTTCGAATAACGTTATCCCCTCGAGGGATTGAATTCGTCCAAACCGACTTCCATCTCGTACATGCATCTCTATCCGTAGTCAGGAAATCTGCGTACAAGGGTAGCCGGGACTTTTTTTCGGCTCGAAACGGGGGCACCGTCCATTATGCGCATTCCCACTCTCTTTGATCTTATTAAGCCAGCTCTTTGTAATCTTCTCCCTCCAGACATCGGGGGCTGGATTGCTGCCATTATCGGGCCCCATTCTCCAGGCGTTGTTGTCAGCGTTCCCGACACTATGTGCATTGATTTGCGAAGTTTTACATCCACCAACTTGAGTGGCTGGATGGGAATAGCAATGACTCTCGATACAAAATTTTAACAGCAACTAACATGCGTCCTAACTCGCCCTAGATATTTTGTTGCTGCTGGCTTGGGACACTTGTATATAGTTTTGAGCACATTCATATAGTGGATGTTGCGCCGTATAAAAAGTTAAATGTGTTTTTACCATTGATTAGTAGTCGTCCTTTGCAGCCATACAGTTCAGGGGACTGAAAAAGTGTGTATGAAACTGCCAAACAAAGTAAGAAAGAAAAATACAAGAAAAAAAAAAATCCCAAAAAATCAGTTTACTTCGTCGAAGAATATTGATTTTTTGGAATGTTTTTTTCTTTTGTATTTTTACGTCTTGCTTTGTATGGCACATAATTGGGCTTTGGAGAAATTATCTGAGAACACACTTAATTTATTACGTTAATCTCTTAATGAAAATTTGCTTAAAAGCAAGTTTAGATCTTGAAAATAACTGCATTTTCTATCCATTTAATGCTCAGATTGGAAAATCAAGCGAGAAGGAAAGTCCCCTCTTTTGGCTCAGTGGTTTCTAACAATCTTTTGGACGAATGCGTAAGCTTTTTTTCTATTTTTTTCCCTACAATAAAAACTTCTTCAAACTTGATTCAAATATTTTGGTTAAGATTATTGTCAACGTTTTGTCAAGTTTTAAATAGTATGTTGGCCATTCGGTTAGATATATTTCATGAACCTATGAGTCCAGCAAAATCTATATTTGTGTGTTTGTCGTGTCGTGTACATTGGAAGATAAATGACTCGTGTCTAGGATCAATGACAATATGTACATTATACGACATGCCACTCAAAAACCTTCACTGTCATATGTCACTATGTCATAAAATGACACCCGGAGCATGAGTGGTGAGAACGTTACAATTTGGTTTCGTATAGAAGGAACGACATTGACGCCACTCAGCTCTTTGTTATTGTTTATAGTCCGCCCATTTTTATGAGTATATTTCACTAAATTCGATCAATCAGACTATAAACGTTCAAGGTTACACAAATGTTTGTGTGTTGGTACGTTATATCCCGCTGCCTAAATGCACAGGAACAATTTGTTTATTTTGCTTCGTTTCTATTTCAATGTGTGTTAATGTCTTGTATTTGTGTGTGTGTGTGTGTGATCATCTAATTTGTTGCTAATTATTCTTATTTGTGTGTACATCATTGCTTTTTATTTTAATATTTTTACATTTCATCACTATGATATCCTTCTACTTGTCAAACGATATTTTTTTCTGTCTACAGTATCCCATATGCCCCATCGGCACAGTGTGTGTTACAGACATTGGCGTCAGAAAATGTGTTGCCGCACCAATCGTTGGCACGGCATCAGTCGGAGCCAGTTATCACGACCCACTCATTTCTTCATCTCCCATAAACTCCGATTATGGTAGACCAGCAGTTGCAGTAGTTGGATCCGGTTACAGCGAGCCCGTCGAAGCTTCTGTGGGATTGGGAGCCAGCTATCGCGACCCTTCCGTATCCCTGTCTGGTGATTTTAACAGCGGTGTCGTTCTATCTGGAGCCACTAATTTGGGAGGAGTCGGAGTTGGAGTCTCAGCAGGTCTTGGATACGGCGATAATTTTGTCCGATTCTCTGGTAAGATTTCTTTAAAATGGAACTAAACTGTAGCAATCTGATTATTGCATAAGGTTGGGAAATGCTCATCAAATTTGACAGCCCCCCCCCCCCGAAATTTTTTTAATAAAAAAGAAACCAAACCATACAACATGAATAGATGTACAAAAAAACGTTTTGCGTAGCAACACTGACTTAAGATCTGATAGAGATAAATAAATAAGAACAACAAAAAAGGCCTAGTCGACATGATTAGAATTCGGAAGTTCAAAGAACTTTAAAAAAACAACATTCACTCTTCTCAATGCCGTCATTTATTCTCGCTCAAGTTTTATGAGTTAGACTTAAAATTCAATGACAGATTTGAAACAATGTATGCTTATTTGCAGGTCTGGTAACCCGAATTGTTATAATAATGTTGTAATGAAAATACTTTCAACGCAATTTATTGTTCATGACAACAATGTTACTTTAAAGCCCACCATTGCGTTCAGTTATCAGACTTCGTTTATCAGACACATCGTTTTAAAACGATAGATCACATTATATATATTTTTTATTTTTCTTCTTCATAGACACATATACACAATTTATGATTATTCCAATTTCTCTTGTGATTATTTTGTTTACAGGCTGTGGAATTGTTCCTCCCGAGTGCCGTGCAAATCAAGTTAATCCAGGATTCCTCAGTGGTGTTTACAAATACACATTTGATTACACACTCAACAGCTGTGTTCAAATCAGTGTTTGCTCCTCGTGTGCCCTGATCAGCGGCGCTCAAAACAACTTATTTAACACTTTGTTTGCTTGTAATAGATATTGTCGTCAGTAATGGCGATAGAAAATTGTGATTGGAACCGAATGTTGGCTTGTTAATTTATGATTTTATGTAAATCTCTCTCTCTCTCTCTCTCTCTCTCTCTCTCTCTCTCTCACACACACACACACACACACACACACTCACAAATTCTAATACATACTTTTTGCTTCCTCTTTGCCACTTTCTTTTCATTGAATTATAAATCCTAAACAAAAATTGCTTTAATGAGTAAATGGTGGAGATGTGTGTGTATGTGAGAAAAATATATATGTTCTTTCTCGATAACATAATACCTCTTTCTTCCACTCATTTTCACCTTTTTTCCATTGTTATATGCAAACTAAACGAAAATAAACTAATTGCTTAATACCCGATAATTAAAGGATGACGATATTATATGTAAGGCGAGAATAATTTTTTTTGATAAGGTTGGAACCCTGATTCTTCATATTATATCGAACCTAAATTATTTTTATATACATTATAGTAGTATTAACCGTGGGATTTCCAGAAAGAGTATTTTAAAACAGAAATTTGAATATAAATGCTTAGTGTGATTTTTTAAACTCTACAGTGCAACAAGACGTTTTCAAAATAATATAAAACTTGAATTTGACCTTTTCTCCTCTTTCTTTTGGAGTTCCCTTTTTTCTAGAAATGACAATGTAATAAATCTCAGTAAGAGAAATGACGGAGCTGCAGAGCAGCATTAAATTTTTTAAAACTATAACCATTGCATCAAAGCTATTGTGCGATAGAAATGCACCTATAATACAAGCAATTCTTTTAAAAACAAAGGGAAAAAAGGTTCTTCAAATAATATGTCGGCAGATCAGAATCTCCGTTAAAGCAATATGATTTACTCTCCAAAACAAACAAAAACAAACAAAAAAAGCAAAAGAATTCCCCCCCCCCCAAAAAAAAAAAAGAATAAAACGTCAAATTTAAACTAGTCAAATGGACTCTTAACAAAGACAAAATAGGGCAATAGCAGAGTAGAATTGTTTAAAATAATGATTAGGCCTACTTGATTTTTAAGCCAAAAATAAAGCGTAGAAGGGGCCCTAAACCAGTGTAACGACAGAGCAATATCTTTTGAAACATATTTTAGCAAAAAATTAAACTAAAAATCAACATCCTTAAGCTAGCAATGCGGTAGCAGGGAAATTTTTTGGTGTAATATGACGAAAAGTAAATAACTTATAAAGATCAATTGAAAAGAAGTAGTTAAAGAGCCGAGTAATAAAAGCATTGAAGTCATATTTTTAAAATGAATTTTCAGATTATCAGTGATAAACCTAAATCATAATGACCTTTCTTCGCTCATCAATTTATTCTCTTAACAAACATAATCCACGTCTCCAATCTCAATACTATAGTTTTATTTTTTGTATACTTTGTATAGCCGAATCCAACTTTAACCACCATTTTCTGAGGACTGACTTACTATGACAATACTTTTATAACTAGGCTCTTCAATTGTCGTCGCAATTATAGTAGCAGTATTTTTGAACGCATACATCACCAGGGACTGTGCAGCGTATAGCAGAGACATTATTTAAAGTAATTCTTGAACGTAGAAAAACAAACATTTCCCATCCATCCCTCTCATTAGGACAATGGCTGCATCTTTAAACCCTTCTGCATATTTAAGGCACTTATTGTGTTGATCGTTCGTTAAATCCACGAGATGTCCTCAAACATAAAAAATATTGAAGATTCAAGTACTATTCAAGTATTCAAGTATAATTCTCTTTCTCTTTCTCAAATAACAAATCTGCCTTATATTAACTTGAAATATCTTGCACATACATAAATATAGCTTTGAAAGAGCCTTGGTTTCCATATGATTTCTCTTTGAACTCAAGTCCCTATCATCGCATTGTCTTTACCTCTACCGCCTGCTATTGTTCATGGAACATATTAAGAGCTTTACGCCAATTCATGATCATCAAGTACCAGGCCTGTTGCAGACATCGGCAATCATGTCTCTCCAACCTTACCTGTCCTCAGATCTTCTCAATAGCTCGATTCCTGTTCCTCCTCCACCAATCCATCCGTTCAGATTGTCAATGTATTCTATCCTCTGTCTCCCTCTTCTTTTCTTCCCAGCAATAACTCTTTCATGTTTTACACGGTCAACGGCCTTTTTGTAATCAATAAAACATATTATATACACATATTTTTGCATTTCAAGATAGCGATCTAATAATGTTGTCAATGTGAAAATAACATTTCTTGTCCCACTATCTGGTACAAATCCAAATTGAAGATTACTGATTTCTAGTCTGATCTTATTCCTCATTCTCTCCATCAAGATACGAAGCAAGATTTTTGTAATATGACTTATTAAACTGAATGTTCTATGAAGTCCACATTCGTTGGCTCCCGGTTTCTTTGGTAACATTATGAATATTGATTTGCTCATTTCACTGGGTATCTCCCCAGAATAGTAAATTAAATTCACCATTTACCCCAGTAACGAACTGTCAAATCCATGCTAAGGGATTTATTTCTCCTTGCTTTGTAAATGTCTATATTATTTATTGAACATTATTTGGTATCAAATAAAACCACTAATATAAAAGCTGAGTGTTATTTTTTTATATTTATTTTATATTACAGAACCGAAGATGTATCTGTGCCAGTTCAATGAACGTGATGACATGTCGATCAAATCAAAATTAATAATTCGAGTATAGAATGAAATTTGAACTCAACTTCTATTCTTGATAGACAAAGCAGTTTTCGAATTTGTAAGAGAGCTTCACAGAGCTTTTTACCTGGGCACAGAGATATAGTTTCTCTTATTTTACTTATTTCGATCTCATACAATTTTCCCCCGGTGTTAAGAGCGGAAAACGGTCCATATAAATTGTAAGAATTTGATTGTATTCAAAATAATGAATAATAATACCATTAACTTACAATGCAAGTACTCCCACCTCATTGTCATATTTGCTAACTGGGAGGTTGACACACAACCCACGTGATAAAAATGATGGCGTTTATTTTCGATGGGATTTGACGAAACAAATTTGATTTTTCGATAAAATCATCATGATGTCTAATTGATCTCAAAATACACGCAAATCATCTTCATGTCATTTGTAAACACCATGCAGATTTTGTTGAATTTGTCCCGTGGTTTCGGAGCCTTAATATTACTAAAAATCCAATTTGTCAAACATATAATAAGATTGATTTGTTTATTTACAGAAGAAAATCTAATGAACAAGACAAAAACGTTTCCAAAATCATACTGCTTAGTTCTTTATAAGAAATAGAAAAGCAAAATATAATTTAACACCTTAATTTGTCTCGTTATCCCTTTCAATAAAAATTAAATACAAAATTGCTGCTTTTTGAGAAATGTATCAACAAAACTGCAACTTCGTATAAAATGTATGCAATCTTATAACTTGACTATGTTCGCCATCTCGAATTTAAAAATCAAGTGATCACCTTTTAACCATTCCCAAAAAGACTCAAAAACGATGTTGTCCCTTCTGTTTGGAACTCTCTTCCAAGTTCTTGAATGTAACAATGAGGTCACTCAAAAAAAAAATATATATATATAAAAAAACAATTTCACAAGAAAATATTTGATAGACCGAAACTGGATCTCGTTAAACCAATTATTTATTCGGAATAGATAAATAATTTATAAATTCATATTTTTATTCTTCTTATTATAAAAAAATCCCCACGCCCCTATGTGATTTGATTGAAATAGAAAAGCACCAACAAGAGCTAATTATATAAAGGAGTACTGAGTATAAATTAATAGTGGTGATAGATGATGATGATAATAATGTTGATGATGATGATGATGATGATGATGATGATGATGATGATGATGGTGATGATGATGGTCAGATGGATGTTAATAATGATAATGACGAGCATCATCAATATCACCACTCTCATCATCATCATCATCATCATCAGCATCATCATCATCATCATCATCATCATCATCATCATCATCATCATCATCATCATCATCACCATCCTTGTTTATCCTTTCCACGTGCTTTGTGCAGATAGTAGGTAGAGAATGACATGTCAAAGTTGTTAAGGCCCATTACTGCCAAATTTGCTCGGAGTTGGAACGCCCGTGTTAGAATACGTTGTTGGAGCGGATAGGTAGTTTGGATTGGAAATTCCACCTGTTGCATCGTAGCCTTGGACACTTCCTGGGACAGTTTGACAGGCTGGTACCGGGTGGATCATAGTGAGAAAAACAAAACAAATAATTATTATCAAGGAACGTGATGAATTGAACAATATAAATGTTTACAATTACTTTAGTGCGCTAGGTGGCCTATTGGAATGACATTCGCCTTCGGATTGGAAAGTCCCGGGTTCGAGTCCCGCTCTGAGCGGCCCTTAGTTGGGTCATTGAAAAAGGCTCTTTACTCACATTCTATCGCCTAAAAATGAGTACCTGGCCGTTAATTGCGTTGTCTCTGAAAAAAAAAGATGATATCGCCTTCGAGTCCCGATCTGAGCGGCCCTTAGTTGGGTCATTGGAAAAGGCTCTTTACTCACATTCTATTGCCTAAAATGTGTACCTGGCCGTTAATTGCTTTGTCTCAGAAAAAAAAAATATGATGATATCGCCTAACAGAATTAGTAGGATTACTAATAATTTAAGAAAGGCTTGCAAGTTTATATCAATCTGAACAAATAGTTTTATCATTTTAGATTTGCCAGTAATTCTGTGCTCCATGATAAAATTTAACATTGACTGCACGGAACAATGTTGATTCCCAAGCTTATTAAAGAATAGATTTACTATTATTATTATTATTATTATTATTATTATTATTATTATTATTATTATTATTATTATTATCATCATTACTTTTATATACTTACCAACGCCGTTATTAAGAAGACTATTTGGATTGTTTTGGCGAGCCCACCGTGACTTCCTCCTTGCTTTTGCTCCTAACAATAGTATAATCAAGATACCAACAAGAACAACGGAAACTGACAGTCCAATTGCCAGTCTGCCTCCAAAGCTGTCAAACCTAAATTGATTGGAAATAAGAAAAGGAATGATGAAAGACTATTTCATTATTTATTTGTCAGTGACATTAGATGATTTTCCCATTTATACACCAGACAATCGATGGTATAGTTTATTTATAATCGGTGACAATAATCGATAATTGTCTCATTGTCAATAGGTGGATATTCAAAACCCGAAATATTAATAGACCGAAACAATGTCCATTATTTCTGATCCGTTTGTCACCACTTTATTACAAATTTTAGAAAATCGAGAGGATTCTTTAGAAACTGAATGTCTGGAGTTTTAAAGATGTAATATTATATAAATTATCAAACATCGGCTAGAATCAACAATATAATTTTGGTCAATCAGAAGTGGCACTGATTTATTGTTGCACTTTAAAATCTTGATCTTAACTCTTTATATTTTCATTAATTACACATTTTCTCAAGGATAAAATGTTTACTTTACAACTCTTCAGTTTTCAAGGACTGCGCCCTTCAACCACACACACACACACACACACACACACGCACACACACACACACACGGCCAAAAAAATGAAATAAACACTGTCCATTGCTATAATCCCACCAAAAATAAGAAATAGATTTTGCTGAATATTTAGCAAAAGCAGCAGTAAGCAAAAAGGTGCTTATTTATTTTGGTTTGATACATAAATATATCATCTTCGATATGAGTGACCAATTGTTTCAACCAGTTTTGTTTCGGGGTTGTTATAATGCTTAAAATAGAATTTACATTTACAATAATTGCCATTTTAATGATGCTCTTTCTGGTTTCCATCTGGTCTAGTGAAAGAATCAGTAGTGATATTTTTTTAAATCGATATCAACATTAAAGTAGTCCTTGAGAGCCATAGGGCTCATGGAGCCGGAGTTGATCCCGGTTTCTATCGCGTGAAACGGACAATAGCAATTGCTTGCTATCCTTTGGATAAGACCCTAGTCAATCGCAAAGTACTTTCCGCCAAATCTAACTTAGCTACCCATTCACTGCTGGGTGGTCAGGAAAAACAACCGGGATTGATCTTGGTCCCTTTGCGTGTGAAGCGAGTGCTCTACTAACTGACCTTAGTTGTTTCTATTAGTGTAACAATATAATATATTATTTTAGAGTACTTCACAGCGTTGAAAACAGGCTCCAGCGATTTATAATTCATTGCTTCCCTGGTGGACGACGCACACATGATGTATTGGACAACACAAACCGTCCGTTAGGAATGTATACATTTTTATGACAAAGACAAAGATGTCAATAAACAGGACGAGGTTATTTGTGTGAAATGCCTTTCACAAAGACATATCGCCTGACCAGCTGTTGAGCAAGTTCGTACATGACATGTCATCCATCCAGTACGGTACATGTCTGCCATTCTTGAATTTTATTTGCGGGCCGCTTTGACTATAATAATGTGAAACATCACTGAAGTTATTCGAATCCATATCGTTGTCAATGTTTATGAATGTCGAAATCAAAGCAGCAAAGCTTCGCCTCTGGCTTTCAACTATTGAAATGTAACAACTGTTTATGTCAAATGTGTACAAAGCGTTCAATTTGCTGTGTCGTTTTGAACCCAGGCAATGTTGGTGAGTAGTACACGTGAATCTCGTGAAAAATAATCCCCTAGCCATGCCTGTGGGCGAATCTAGTGATCGTAATCACAACAGAATTCAGTGTGTATATTGTTAATGTAAAACATCCAAATGCTCACTCATTCCAGACCCTTCGTTTTTTTTTTTTATATACCGTAATGAGGAAAAATCCCAAAGTACGGTATTGTATCCAATGCTAAAAAATGCTGCTTAACGTCACTAACAATTCTAGAGTTCGAGCCAATCATCATTAAAATCCATCAGAAGGTTGTGAAGTCATACGCGTCAACGCGTGCGCACTGGTTGTGGAACGGACTATAATAATATAATTCTTTTTCAATGAAGCAGAAGCAGATTAGAAGAAAAGAAAACATTGGGTAATTACATGAATGGGTGTCGATGCACGATAAACGTATAATGAGTTGTAGATTTAGTATCTAGTAGCACCTTATATCCCGCAAAACACGAATCTCCTCTGAATGAGGAGGGGATATCCAAAAACATTGCGTTTTTTATAAGCATTTTTACTGAATAAAAGGGCATAATTTTTTAGCACATTAAGTCAGCAGGTATTGCGCTAAAAAAATCAAGATGATTTTTGTTGTTTTTATTTTGTTTTTGTTTTTTTGGGGTTTTTTTTGGTTTTATTTTTTGGATTTTTTTTTATTTATTTATTTTTTTTTTTTTGCTTTCTTTCTTGTTTAAGATTCTGTTTTGTGTTTTTGTTTTTAACATACAAATAACCTAGATAATTCTAATTTTTTCAGTGACCCGAACATTAATACACTTGATCTGAGACTTTGTCATGCGCATTATAAGTTGTCGAAAAATTTCACGCGTTTGAACATATGCCATGTGCTGATAAAAATGTACTAGACCTTTATTAGGGATGTCATGTTATGTAGTGTTTATTAAAATCAGAAATAAGAATCGTTTTCTTTTTAAATTCTAAAAATTGTTGTTGTTTTTCTTTTCTTTTTTTTTTTTTTTTTTTGTTGGTTGAAGATTTGTTTTTAAAAGATGTGCTGAAGGCTTCGGTCAACATTATGCTAGCCAAAGACTTACACGCTGGAGTGTTTGATACAGCAAGGAGGTGAAAGCTCGTAACAACATCCATAAGCACAAGAGGTATATGAGAAGCCGGAGGGTGTTTCGGTACTCTTATGCATATTAACAACGTCTGTCAATCTAACTCTCTTGCTTTTCTTCGACTCGCAACGCTGCATGAATTAATAAAAATCGTTGGAGATTACCCGATTGTATATTTGGACAATTTGGATAGCAATTTAATCACAGACGAGGTGGCCGAGTGGTTAAGGCGATGGACTGCTAATCCATTGGGGTTTCCCCGCGTGGGTTCGAATCCCATCCTCGTCGAGATCTACTACTACTACTATTACTACAACAACAACTACTACTACTACTACTACTACTAGTACTACTACTACTACTACTCCTACTACTACTACTACTACTACTACTACTACTGCTACTATAATATATATTATGACTGCTGCTGCAACAGGTGATATTACAACTTTCACAACACAGTGTATCAATAAGCCATATATGCAGAAAAGCTACGACTTAATATTGATTCACATACATTAAATACAAATATATAATAGAAATATTTGCATATTAACAACGTCTGTCAATCTAACTCTCTTGCTTTTCTTCGACTCGCAACGCTGCATGAATAAATAAAAATCGTTGGAGATTACCCGATTGTATATTTAGACAATTTGGATAGCAATTAAATCACAGACGAGGTGGCCGAGTGGTTAAGGCGATGGACTGCTAATCCATTGGGGTTTCCCCGCGTGGGTTCGAATCCCATCCTCGTCGAGATTTTTTTTTTCTAATTATTTTACCATTTGTTATTATTCGTGTTGATATTTAATGTTTTATGTATAGATTTCTTTTTTTTTTTTAATTATTTTTTCATTTACCTATTCACTTCCATTTTTTCAACTCCATCCTGACATATCCAATGCTTTGTGGGATCCAGTATGCTCAAATTCCGTGGTTGAGAATCCCTTGTGGATTTTTTTTCTTTTTTCTTTTAAAAACAATTATTTTGTCATTGACTTTCTAAAAAATCAATAATGATATGTTTATTCTTTAAAAAAATAGATATGTTTATTGATTTCTTCCTTTATTCATTCATTTATCTATCTATTTAGTTTTTAACCCCGTTTAGCTAATAATAATAATAATAATAATAATAATAATAATAATAATAATAATAATAATAATAATAATAATAAAATAATAATAATAACAATAATAATAATAACATAATAATAATAATAATAATAATAATAATAATAATAATAATAATAATAATAATAATAATAATATATAATAATAATAATAATAATAATATAAAATACTTTATTCATAAAAAAATGGAAATTCCTTTACAGACGTGGCATGCATGAAAATGTACAAAGTTTGGAATCTATGGCGACAATGTATACATATATAATATATGCAAATGCACAAAAATATAAAAATATACAACCAAGAACCAAAAGCAACTCTTTATATATTAATTTGATAATAATAAGATTAATAATAGTTTGCAGTGATGCTTTGGATTTGGTGCGACGTACATATATGCAGTCTGACATCCGAACCCACGTATGGGGCTAGTTTAACATTGTTGTAATGGACAATATTTTGCGTCAATTTTTGAGATTTCCATTACAACAATGAGCCCATAAGGCATTAGGTTTTCAGAACTACGAATTAGTACACGTTGGTTTGGTGGTATGACACTCGCGACATATAAGCTGAAGGTTCGAATAACGTTATGGCGGGTGACACAAAATTAAAATATTAGGAAATGGTTTATACTGACATCTAATGAACCATACTATTGTAACTTGAGTGGCTGGATGGGAAAAGTAATGTCTCTCGATACAATATTTTAACAGCGACTAACAGGCGTCCTAACTCGCCCTAATTATTTTGTTGCTGTCGGCTTTTGGCCCCTTGTATATAGTATTGAGCACATGCAAATAATGGATGTTGCGCCATATAAAAAGTTAAATGTGTTTTTACCATTGATTAGTAGTCGTCCTTTGTAGCCATACAGTCCAGGGGACTGAAAAAGTGTGTATGAAACAGTGCCAAACAAAGTAAGAAAGAAAAATACAAGAAAAAAAAAATTCTACTTTGTCGAAGAAGACGGATTTTTTGGGATGGTTATTTTCTTGTATTTTTCTGTCTTGCTTTGTATAGTAATGTTTTATAAACACTTTTTTTTTTCAAATCTTTGTCTTGCACCACATTGCCTGCTCTCTAATTTCTCAATTTGATAAAAATTAGTTATAGAAAGTGAACGTATCGGTTTATATTTAAATGAAAAAAGACAATGCATGGTTGTTTCAATGAAAGAAAGAAATCCAACATGTAATTTATTAAACAAAGGAGAAACGATAATACAAGTTAAGACATTTAAATATCTCCGATACATAATAAATTCAGACAGCAGATGTAGCACAGAATTAAAACGAAGGATTGCAATAACGAAAGATAGTTTAAATAAAATAAGTCTAATTTTCAATACCACAATATCCCAATGACAACAAAGCATAGGGTTTTGTAGGCCTATGTATGCAGTATTATTATACGACAGAAAGAAACTGGAGGCAGCAGAGATGTGGTTTCTTAGAAGGGTGTTAATAATAATAATAATAATAATAATAATAATAATAATATAATAATAATAATAATAATAATAATATAATAATTTATAATAATAATAATATATCTTTATTTCCTCAAAAGAGTGGCAATTTGTCATTTGGTTACACATTTAAAACAATCCTTTATAGCCTTGTGGAGAACATTGTGCTTATTTGAGTCAATAAAAAAATTATACACAACTCTGTTGAAAGATTTGAAAATTAGAAATGTATTTTTTACAAATAGATAAACAGATAACTTGATTTCCTTTTATAATTTAAAGTCAGTTTGAAAGTTTGTTGAGTCAAACAGATATCATAAAATACGTACCGACAACACTAACACTCTCAAAAACAACCAATTTCGTTCGACACCGTAAAAAGTTGTCAGTTTGGCGTTTTTACGCAAATCGTTGCATTCGAAATAATGTATTCACTTAATGTAATTGTTGCTTCTCGAAACTCGAAGAAATCAGTAATGATGTGAAATTGAATGTAAGCTTCAATTTAATTACAAAAACAGATCAAATGAACGTTTCGGGTTTCCCATTTATCAACAAAACTGGATGAATGAAACACCACAGATGAATGAGATAATGTGGTAGTGGAGTAGTTAAGATGAATAAACAAAACATTGGTTGGCAGGAAATTAGTAAGCTCCTTTGCGAGGAAGCACGATTTAGAATAGAATACTAGATATTTCTAGAAGGTGCGCAAATAATTAAGTGAAAAGAGGGGAGGCGGGGAGGAACTGTGTAATGCAGTTTAGAAAGTGAAATATAAAAACGTGTAGACTGTTGTTGGAAAATAAATACAATGGAAATGAAAATAAATACAAAAAATAATAAATAAGGGATGTCGGTATAAGTATAAATCATTAGTGACAGCAGCGGGAAGTTATCTGTGGTGTTTCATTCATCCTGTTTTGTTGATAAAGGGGAAACCCGAAACGTTCATTTGATCTGTTTTTGTAATTAAATTGAAGCTTACATTCAATTTCACATGATTATTTATTTGTATTCAGTCAGCTTATCGTTCTTACCACAGCACAGAAACTGCTCTGTGCTGTGTTGCGAGTGATTTGCTTGATGTTTTAGATTAAGGTTCTGTTTCTCTTCTGACATTGTTAGACCTTTCGGCGGCTTTTAACACTATTGACCACGGCATTCTCATTAAACGACTTAATATAACTTTTGGCTTGTCTGGGACTGCCTTGCAGTGGTTTGAATCTTATTTAGATGACAAAAAGCAACAGGTTATGATTTTAGATAAACTTTCTCGTCAACATACATTGTCTTTTGGTGTTCCCCAAGGCTCTGTTTTGGGTCCGATTCTTTTTGTTTTGTATACTTCTCCATTATCTAATGTCATCACTGGTCATGGGCTGCGCTATCATCTCTATGCAGATGATACGCAACTTTATGCTACTGATAAAACTAAAAATCTCGAAAATATTGTGAAACGTGTGGAAGCATGTGTGACGGACGTAAAAGAGTGGATGAATGCAAACATGTTGAAAATGAATGAGTCACAAGCAGAAGTGATGATTGTGGGAAATAGAGGGCAGTTGAAGGTGAATGATGGTCTTGAGGTGATTGGGGGTGAAAAGATCAAAGTTTCAAAGACTGTGAAAAATGTGGGTGTCTATTTTGATTCAGAAATGAGAATGTCAGCTCACATTTCTGCTCTCTGTAAATCTTTATACTTTCAAGTGAAGAAAATCAGTTCGATCCGTCAGTATATTACAATTGGAACATGTAAAACATTGGTTCTCTCCCTCATTTTTCGAAACTAGATTATTGTAACTCCCTGCTTGTCAACTTGCCCCAGGCTTCTATAAAACAATTACAACTACTGCAAAACAGTGCAGCAAGATTAGTTTTTGGCAAACGAAATTTGATCATGCAACCCCCTTATTGGCCTCTCTCCATTGGTTGCCCATTGAAAAGCGCACATATTATAAAGCAGCGTGTCTTGTTTATAAGTGTTTGACTGGTATAGCACCGGCATATCTCACAGATCACGTATACCCATCAATACAGAAATTCCTGAGTGAGTAGCTGTCCGATTGGCTTTTTAAGCAAATCGTGGCATTCATAATGATATTATTCACTTGATCACATTAAGGTATTCGGATTTACAGAAATTTTAATAAGTTTCACCGATTAACAACATCAACGAATATTACTGCTAATATTACTGTCGTTTTTATTCCATCGATGTGATAATTATTGCCCTGGGAAATATTTAGTTAAACGTAATCGGCAAACTGTCAATGGGAGCGATCTATATTCATGTTTTCGTCCAACCTATTCATCGATCACATGAATTTTTGCTGTACAACGATTGGAGTTTTCTCAATGTATCTAAACACACTGCTTTGTTTATGAACGTTGTAAATATACCCATGTATCATGCTGAGAAAAAATGACCAATTATAACGTTGGTTATTCTTAAAATGTGAACACATTTCACTATGTGGGTCATTTTGAGCCCAATTTGCAATGTGACCAATGACCTCGAGCACATGGAAATGTAATATAGATCGTATCCATTGTATCTGTCTAGTTTCTAGCCCGAAAAACCAAAAATAGACATATTATTATGATGGAATACTTGATATTGTTCGCGTCTGCTTCAGATTTTCATTTGACCTCAGGATTAAAGTGGTCAAGACACCCATTTTCTTTCATGTATGTTAGATCAGTGTATATTACTTAGTTTTAAATTATGGGAAAACTCTCAATTTGACCAATCAACAATCAAAACATGATCACCAGAGTACTGTACTACTGTACTGTAAGGTAAGTTTTCGATCCCAGGATTGGGGAGACATTCCGAAAGCTCCTACATCCCCAGTATTCTTTCAATTTGTATTTTCACCATTGACCTTTTGTCAGGCTTTTATTTATTCATATAGAAGCATTTTAAAAACTCTAGAACAAACCTTGATAGATTTGTGAAAGTTTAAAATTTCCTAATTTGACTTTGGTTTTGATTCTCGGCCGCCATTTTGATTTGTGAAGTATTGAAAAGTAGTACAAAGCAGTCAGAGGGTTCTTTTTTTCTATTAGGGTTAGCTCGAGATCGGAGGATTTTCTTCTATTAGGGTTAGCCATAAGTCTTATCAAAGGTGCTAGGGTCTTTGTTTTTCCTATTACTATTAGGGTTAGTTAAAGGTACTAGGTTTTATTTTTTCTTGGGGTAAGTTGAGGGAATATTATTTGAGTTATTTCCCTGTGTAGGAGCTTTCGGAAAGACTCCCCATGA
This sequence comes from Berghia stephanieae, assembly GCF_034508935.2. Taxonomy (NCBI): domain Eukaryota; kingdom Metazoa; phylum Mollusca; class Gastropoda; order Nudibranchia; family Aeolidiidae; genus Berghia; species Berghia stephanieae. The sequence continues at coordinate 37,167,012 of NC_088360.1, forward strand.
TCGTCTTTCAATTCTGCTCACGTCTGCTACTTCAGGTTTATTTTCGCAGTTGATTTTCTTATCACAACCTGTTTTCACACACGGACAACTGTATGTTGCTGTGTCACGGGTCAGAGGCTAAAGTGGCTTATACTTCATGTTGGGCCACACAGAAAAATCAACAGAGGATGTACCAAGTTACACAGACAACGTTGTTTACCAATCTGCCCTCATTAAATGATGGTGGGTACAATATCGAATGAAAATAGTTCTTTCCCCGCGAAATTGCGGGCTTTTTACTAGTACAATATATTGACATAGACACACTCACACATATACACTAGTAACATCATAAGAATCTCATGGACAGATAAGAAAACTAATGAAGAAGTATTGGAGCAAGCTGAAACTAAAAGGTTTCTAATTCGTACAATAAGAAAAAGACAAATGCAATTTTCAGGGTAAGAAATCGACATAAATGTGTTGAATATCTTGCTCTCGCAGGAAACATAGAATGTAAGAAGAGTAAAGGTAGACCAAGAAAAAACATATTTGAATAGTTTGAACACCTGGGTGACAAAGAAAGAGATTAGTAATATTAGTTTTTTTTAAGGTTGTCTGATCAGAGAGATTAATGGCGTACCATGATCACCGATTTTGGCACAGACTTGGTACTTGAAGAAGAAGAAGATTCCTGTGAGCAGGAATTTATCTCGATAATTTGTGGTATCAAATCGATAGTATGTAACAATCAATTGCCTCTCGTTAGTCTTTGGATATGACGTTAGTCAGTGGGATCATACTCTACCCGAGATCTAACAGACCCAGCTAACCAATCACTCCGAGCGTGACAATGGATGGGTGGGATCGTAAAAAGAACCCAATATCAACTCGAACTCCATATCGTTCCATTTGCTCGTGAGATGTGTCGCTTTAAATGCCTATAATTGGTTTTTGGAGAAATTATCTGAGAACACACTTAATATATTTCGTTAATCTCATAATGAAAATTTGCTTAAAAGCAAGCTTAGATCTTGATTACATTTATAAATAACTGTACTTTCTATCCATTTAATGCTCAGATTGGAAAATCTTCTGAACAAGACAAAAACGTTTCCAAAATTATGCTGCTTAGTTCTTTATAAGAAAAAGCAAAGCAAAATATAATTTAACACCTTTATTCGTCAGGGCATCCCTTGCAATAAGAATTAAATACACAATTGCTGCTTTTTGAGAAATGTACCAACAAAACTGCTACTTCATATAAAATCTTATACCTTGACTATGTTCGCCATTTCGAGGTCAAAAATAAAGTGATCACCTTTTAACAATTCCCAAAAAGACTCAAAAACGATATTTTCTGAGAGGTCCTTTTTTCATGTTATCCCTTCTGTTTGGAACTCTCTTCCAACTTCTTGAATGTAACAGTGAAGTCACTCAAAAAAACAAAAAAAAAACAAATAGATATTAAAAACCAATTTTACTAGAAAATATTTGAAAGACTGAAACCGGATCTCTTTATGCCATTTATTTGTTCGAGGTATATAAATAATATATAAATTCAGATTTTTATTCTTTTCATTAAAAAAAAAAATAATTGCCATGCTCCTGTGTGATTTGATTGAAATGGAAATGCACCAACAAGAGCTGATTATATAAAGAATGTGCTGGGTATAAATTAATAATGATGATGGTGATGATGATGATGATGATGATGATGATGATGATGATGATGATGATGATGATGATGATGATGATGATGATGATGATGATGATGATGATGATGATAATTGTTTATCCTTTCCATGTGCTTTGTGCAGATAGTAGGTAGAGAATGACATGTCAAAGTTGTTAAGGCCCATTTCTGCCAAATTTGCTCGGAGTTGGAACGCCCGTGTTAGAATACGTTGTTGGAGCGGATAGGTAGTTTGGGTTGGAAATTCCAGCTGTTGCATCGTAGCCATGGTCACTTTCTGGGACAGTTTGACAGGCTGGTACTGGGTGGATTATGGTAAGAAAAACAAAACAAATTCTTATCAAGGAACGTGATGAACTGAACTATATAAAAGATATGTTTACAATTACTTTAGAAGGCTACGTCGCCTAGTGGAATGACATTCGCCTTCGGATTGGAAGGTCCCGAGGTTCGAATCCCGCTCTGAGTGGTCCTTGGAAAAGGCTCTTTACTCACATTCTTCGCTGTACTTAGTTGTAAAATGAGTACCTCGTTGTTAATTGCATTGTCTCTGAAAAAAACAAACCCCGGTAATATTGCCTAACAGGGGTCATCACGTCTCGTCCTAAATTTTAAGTGTTTCTGTTGGCTAGGGATCCCTTGTAAAGCGCTTTGAGCACATGTATTGGATATTGCAATTTATTCTAATGTCTAATTGAAGCAAAACAGCTCGTTATATTAAACGTATTATAGCACAGGGATGTGTGCACAGACTGTTCTCGCATTTTAATTAATTATTTTTTTTGCCATGCCCCTGTGTGATTTGATTGAAATGGAAATGGTAGTATATTATTATTATTATTATTATTATTATTATTATTATTATTATTATTATTATTAGTATTCTTCTTCTTCTTCTTCTTCTTCTTCTTCTTCTTCTTCTTCTTCTTCTTCTTCTGATTATTATTATTATTATTATTATTTATTATTATTATTATTATTATTATTATTATTATTATTATTATTATTATTATTATTATTATCACCATCATCATCATCGTCATCATCATCATCATCATCATCATCATCATCATCATCATCATTCTTATTAATATTATCATTACTTTTATCATCATCAACATCATCAACATCAGTAATATTATTATCATCATTACTTTTATATACTGACCAACGCTGTTGTTAACAAGACTATTTGGATTGTTTTGGAGAGCCCTCCTTAGCCGTGACATCCTCAATGCGATTAGCATTATCGTAATCAAGAAACTAACAGCACATATGGAAACTGACAGTCCAATTCCCAGTTTGAATCCAAAGGTGTCGTAACTAAATTGATTGGAAATAGGAAAAGGAATGCTGAATGATTATTTCATGATTAATCGTCAGTGACATCTGATGATAGTCCCATTTATACATCAGACAATCGACGGTTAGTTAACATTAAGAGATGAAGGGAGTAGAAAAGTGCCAGAAGACAATAGAGAATAACAATTTTTTCGCGGCGGTGGCGGGGCTTGAACCTGCGACCTTATTGGTACGACAACTCCGCCTGGCAGGTGAGAGCGTGGCTCTACCGTGTGAGCTATCCACGAATACAAAATATTCATATCAAACTCAGGTCAATTCTAGAGCTCTCTCTCACCCACTTCTGGAGACCGCCGGTTCGCTCGCCACAAAACCATCGCGAAGTTACTTGACCAGCAGTTAAGCTAAATAGCCAATATTCTGAACACAAACATATAACATAGAAACGATTGAGACATTGAGTCTGCTCCGGTATATGGGGTGAATTTTTAATTCAGAAAAGTGAGTGGAGCAGGCACTTATGTTGGTAACAACAAGAGATGAAGTGAGTAGAAAAGTGCCAGAAGACAATAGAGAATAAAAATTTTCTCTTGTTGTTACCAACATAAGTGCCTGCTCCACTCACTTTTCTGAATTAAAAATTTCTATGTTATATGTTTGTGTTGAGAATATTGGCTATTAAGCTTAACTGCTGGTCAAGTAACTTCGCGATGGTTTTGTGGCGAGCGAACCGGCGGTCTCCAGAAGTGGGTGAGAGAGAGCTCTAGAATTGACCTGAGTTTGATACGAATATTTTGTATTCGTGGATAGCTCACACGGTAGAGCCACGCTCTCACCTGCCAGGCGGAGTTGTCGTACCAATAAGGTCGCAGGTTCAAACCCCACCACCGCCGCGAAAAATTTTTTATTCTCTATTGTCTTCTGGCACTTTTCTACTCACTTCATCTCTTGTTGTTACCAACATAAGTGCCTGCTTCACTCACTTTTCTTAGTTAACATTAGTAACAATTGGATTCAGCAGTCTGATGTCACGCCGCCCGGCAATGGCGGCCATCTTGGTTCTATAGAAAGAAAATAATTACTTTTTATTCTTCAAGCTGGCTAGAACTTTTCATATGTCTTGTGACCAGAATGTGTAAAAGTCAAAACATGATCAAGTTTATGTTGTTTTTTTCTCCTCTGGATACGCTTTTATGCTCCCCGGAGAAATATTTCATACGGGCGTCAGCCATTGTTCCGATAGTTTAGAGCCAGTGTTGCTAAGTTACAAAGCGTCATTATGAAGGAAGTGATGTTACGACTATTGAATCCTATTGATAATTACCTCATTTATACACCAGACAATCGATGGAATAGTTTATTTATAATCGGTGACAATAATCGATAATTGTCTCATTGTCAATAGGTGGATATTCAAAACCCGAAATATTAATAGACCGAAACAATGTCCATTATTTCTGATCCGTTTGTCACCACTTTATTACAAATTTTAGAAATTCGAGAGGATTCTTTAGAAACTGTATGACTCGAGTTTTAAAGATGTAATATTATAAACTATCAAACATCCGCTGGAATGAACAATAGAATGTTGGTCAATCAGAAGTAGCACTGATTTATTGTTGCACTCTAAAATCCTGAACTTGACTCTTTAAAATTGTCATTAATTACAAATTTTCTCAAGGATAGAATGTTTAATTAACAACGGTTCCTTCAAGGACTGCACCCTTCAACTACAACCACACACACACACACACACACACACACACACACATACACACACACACACACAGGCCGCATTGAATGTAATAATGTGATACATTCAAATCCATATTGTTGTCAATGTTTATGAATGTCGAAAGCACAGCAGCAAGCCACGCCTCTGGCTTTCAACTATTAAAATGTAACAATTGTTTATAACAAATGTGTACAAGTTGTTCAATTTGCTGTGTCATTTGAACCCAGGTTGGCAATGTTGGTGAGTAGTACACATGAATCTCGTGCAAAAATAAACCCCTACCCATGCCTGTG
>NC_088360.1:37177016-37204516 GCF_034508935.2 Berghia stephanieae
AATATATATATATATATATATATATATATATATATATATATATATATATATATATATATAATATATATATATATAATTTTATTTATTTATTTTTATCTTTTTAAAAATAATTTTTGTTTTTATTTTCGTTTTGTTTTGTTTGTTTTTATTTTTATTTTTAATTTTTAAAATTATTATTATTATTATTATTATTGTTATTATTATTATTGGGGGGGGGGGGGTCACCCTGTATCAGACTAGAATGGTGTCTTTAGCATTATGCTAGAGTGCTAACATGATGTGTAACAATCATAAAGTCACTAAGTGGTTTATTTCCTCCCTGGTAACAATGTCTAGTTTTATCTGGTGCAACATCTGTGGGCGAGCGTTACTGTGTTTGATCTCGTTATAAAATCAAGCGATGTTGCAAGAGGTCAATGACCGAATGGGTGAAATTGCAAAACTATGGTTACCTCTTACACTTTTATGTCCCCACTCTATCCCGATTTAAATGAATACTTGGAACACGAAGAAGGCCGAGCCGTCGTTTAGTTTCCGCATCCTTTGTTATTCGTCCCCTTGTTCATCCTCAATGCATTTTGTATATTTATTTTTTATTTTGCTGACAAAGCGTCTGTTCTGTCCCCCGAAATGCCAATGTTTACTGTTTTCCCAAGTCTTTGTACGCTGCCAGTCTTCGGGCAACCCCATAATATATTGTCGACCGTTCTCTATTCTCGATTCATCCGATTATTGCTTACATCTTAAACTAGATGGCGGCCATTAGCCAATAAAAAAAAGCGGCTGTTGTCAAGTCTGCTCCAATCTGTGCGTATGACTGAGGTTATGATCCTAAAATTAAATTTAAAATGATCATAATTAAAACATTTAAAAAAAAATTGAGCTTTATATAGTGCAATATCCACTAAATGTGCTCAAAGCGCTTTACAAGGGGTCCCTGGTCAACAGCAGCATTTAACATGTAGGGCGGGACATGACGCCTGTTGGGCGATATTACAATTTTTCGAACATATACAACGCTGTTAGCGGCCAGGTACTCATTTTAAACCTGAGTACGGTGAGCGAATGTGAGTAAAGAGCCTTTTCGAAGGACTCAACTATGCGCCGAGCGCGAGGCTCGAACCCAGGACCTTCCAATCCGAAAGCGAGTGTCATACCACTAGACCACATAGCCGCCACAAGGCCTAGATGTAGCAATGACGATCTCACGGAAATCTTTGGGCCTTGTTTCGATCCCGAAGTGGCGCGAATCCAAGGAAGAATATGGAACACGGCGATTTCGTGTATGCTGTTTTTAAAAATTCATTACGACGCTTTTTACTTTTTATCAATAAATATGTCTGAAAGTTGGCAAGAGGTCATTTTAGATTATGTCAAACGACAAAACTCGTACGATCACTACAACACTGTTAAAAAACAGATGTTTGCCATTTTGAGTGAAATATTTCTGAAACTATCAAGAGCAGAGATTTTGCCGTTAATAAGGTTAGGTATTTATCCACATTTCATCTATTTATGTTTCAATTTCATCGGAATTTGACAAGTACTTTTCACGTATCATCACAAACCATCAACCCATTTTCAATTGCGATTCAATGAGTAAGAAGAGACAGCCGAACGCATTGGGTTGGATCATGACGTAACTATAGTACACTAGTCGACCATGGGTTGGATTTAACATTGCTGGAATGTACAATAATTTGCGTTAGTTTGAGAGTATTTCCAACAATAAGTCTATAACAATAATTGTTATAGGGATTATTTGGGTCATCAGACCTACAAATAAGGTATACCTCGACAAAAGCCTATTAATTCAATGGATTAAGAATTAAAGTACGATAAAGATAAAGGTAGACTCCTCTTTGAGGTGGAAGAAATCGCCAATAGATGGAAAGAATACGTGGAGGAGCTATTCAATGCGGACAGAGGTGACAACCATATACAGTCCTTTCTACGGGGACCCACAATCCTAAGATCAGAAGTAGAGAAAGCCCTATACTGCATGAAAACAGGGAAGGCAAATGGAATAGATGGGGTGTCAACAGAAATGCTGCAAGCACTGGGTGAATTTGGTGTTGATGTGATAACGGACCTTATGAATGAAATATACGAGTCAACGCACATCCCAGAAGACCTTCGCACTTCTATCTTCATACTGCTACCCAAGAAAGCGGGTGCAATTGAGTGTTCGGACTACAGAACAATCAGTCTTATGTGCCATCTACTGAAACTCTTCCTGACAATAATCCTGAAAAGAATCTCGTCAAAAGTAGATCGTGAGATTTCAGAACAGCAAACTGGATTCAAAAAGAACAGTGGCACCAGGGAGGCAATTTTCGACTTAAAAATCCTGTCAAAAAATACTTAGAGGTCCAAAAAGACATATATGCCTGTTTTATCGACTACTCAAAGGCATTTGATTCTGTTAGTCATCAGAAACTTATCCAGGACCTTGTGGCAATAGTGTGGAAGAGAATGATGTGGCTCTAATCGCTAATCTGTACTGGCAGCAAAAGGCTCAGATAAAAGTGCAGGCAGATACAACAGATGCAATTGAAATCAAGAAAGGAGTGCGCCAGGGATGTGTTATGTCTCCTTGCTTGTTTAATTTATACACAGAGTCTATATTTCGGCAAGTAGAAACAGCACAAGGGTTGAAGGTTGGTGGCCACAACATCAACAATTTACGTTACGCTGACGATACTGTCCTGTTGGCGGAAAGTAAGGAAGACCTACAGAAGCTAATTTCAAAAGTGAACGAAGAGAGTAAAGAAAAGGGGCTGTTCATGAATGCGAAGAAGACAAAAACAATGGTGATAACAAAAAAGAAAGAGCCCATAGACATAGATATAGAAATAGAAGAGTGTCCAGTGGAACAAGTAAAGGAGTTCACGTACTTGGGGCAGTTGGTAACATCCGATGCAAAGTCTGACAAAGAGATCAGGAGACGAATAATGCTGGCCAAAAATGCGTTCATGAAACTAAAGGCAATCCTCAACAACACAAATATCTCCATCAGAACACGAATGAGATGCACCAAATGCTATGTGTGGTCCATTTTCTTTTATGGTTGTGAAACGTGGACACTAACCGCACAGACAAGAACAACGTATTGAAGCTTTTGAGATGTGGACGTACAGGAGAATACTGAAAATACCTTGGACAGCAAGAAAAACAAACATCGAAGTCCTCGACCTAATGGGCCAAAAACAAAAAGAACTTCTTTTGACTGTGAAGCACAAAAAGCTGTCATATTTTGGACATATGCGAAGACATGATAGTCTCGAAAAAAGGATAATGGAGGGAAGAATTGAAGGAAAGAGAGGCAGAGGAAGACAAAGGAAATCCTGGACAGATGGCATCAAGGAAGCTACAGGACGGCGCATGGCAGACTGTAACGAGGCTGCAATGGACCGTGAAGGATGGAAAGCCATGACATCCGACCTCTGGAAAGAGATGGAACCCGGGTAAGTAAGGTAAGTAAAGATTTATACGTTAAAAGTACGTCATAATTGATGAAATAAAATATCAGGGTGATCTCCCTTGTCCCTTTCACTGCGTTTGCAGGGTTGCCAGTTTGGCATTTTAAATGCCAGATTCCAAAAATCTGGCATTTTTAAAAACCGTTTGGCATTAGAAAAATCATTTGGCATTTGGCATTTTCATTTGGCATTTTCTTTTCTTGTATATTATACTTCAAATGACACCTTTTCTTAATTATTTCTAAATGCGTAAAACAAACATCTTCACATTTCTTTTTCATTCTTAAAATCCAACCGTGGTGTAGTGGTTTAGCACTCCACTTAGTAGTCAGTAGGTAAATAATTACCCCAACAGGAAATTTAGTATAATTCAAAAAAAAAAACAAAAAAAAAACAAAACAAAAAATAAAATAAAGAAAAGAAAGAAACACGCAAGCCACCAGGATATGATAGTAAATTGTCTATCAAAAGTGAGTAGTTTTCTTAGTGGGGGTGGGAGTCAACAGACTTTGGCATTTTTTTGAGTGTTTTGGCATTTTTTGAGTCTTCCCCTGGCATTTTGTTGAAAAATAATCTGGCAACCCTGTGCGTTTGGCTTATTTTGGTGTTTAAAAGACACACCATTCCGTTGTTTGTTGTTTTTGTTTCAGTGGCATAAAGGTTTAGTTTGTCATCCCCCACATCGGCTAAATCTCTTAGTTATGGCTAATCTGATCACAGATATTGGTAGAGGTGAAAATTCAAAAGTTATTATTATTATTTATTCTTCTTTACTTGAATTCGCCGATGCGTAAGGCTTATATTTATATCTTCTCTTCACTTCTGACTTCACCATTCTTCCTCCTCTTCACCTCTTACATTACAGTTACAGAATACTTATTCTTTATACTTCAACCGCTGTTCTACCGCTTGATTAATAGATCCAACACAAAAAATTATGTGTAACTATAGCGTTTATAATCTGATCGAGAAAACCGTAATAATATGAATAACGTGAAGAACCAGTCACTCATTACTCATACTCATACTCATATTCATGGTGGTAGAAGTATAATTATAATTAATAAGTATAGTCTAATATCTTCTATAAAATATCTAATATTAAAAAATATAGCTATTAGTATAAAAGACCAATAACAATGATTAGAGAGAGGTCGATTTCATTCAGGTTGTTGTTTATAAACAACTACTCTATGTTTGTCTGAGCACAGTTGAAGTTGAAGGGGTTACAAATTCCATGTTTTGGATTTCAAAAGGCTGTCATTATCCCCAGACACGAAATTTAGTTATTCCCAGACACATATTTGAAACTCCGCTCTTTTAAACAATTGTCCACATTCCAGAATATGGAATGTTTCCAAATACACATAGAATAGAAATAAGGAAAGTTAATAAAATATCTATAAAAACATAAAATTAAACAACATTAAATCAGTCGTTACTACATATACACAATATGCGTCGACTTTGAAGTGGGTCTCATGGCCGAATGGTTTAGTCGTCTGCCTTGGAAGTTTTACCAGAATCGACGTTGTGGGTTCGATTCCTGGTTCCGCCACTTTTTTTTTTTTTTTTAAAATTCCGTCTTCTTTTTACAGAACGTTGCAAGGGATAAATGTCCCATCCATCCTCCTTTTTGTTTGGCCTTTTGTTCCGTTTGTGAGCATGAATTTCTTAAAATTGTTTTTATTTTTAAAAAAATATTTTTTTTCTCCTCTATCTGACCATTTGGTCGCTCTCTGAATATTTCTGTTTGCTTTTTAATTATTATTTTGGTGTTTAAAAGACACACCATTCCGTTGTTTGTTGTTTTTGTTTCAGTGTCTTTTTAGACACTTTTTGAGATCAGAAAGGGGACGAATATGACAATTTGCTAGAAACTAGAAAGGAACCAAGAGAGAGAGAGTTTAAAAAAAAAAAAGAGGTGGGGGGAGGATGGATGGGACTTTTAAAGAAGAAAAAAAAAAGTGGCGGAACCAGAATTCGAACCCACAACGTCGATTCTGGTAAAACAGGCGTCTGGGGATAACGAATTTTCATTATCCCCAGACAGGTGTTTGGGGATAATTACAGCGATTTCAAAAATCTACTGGTTGATTGTGGGAGGCCCTCCTCACAGGAAAGCAACCCAAAGTATTCCTTTAACTTTAACTGGCCTTAATCGAAAAAAAATCCCTCGTACCTCGAGCTAACCCTAATACTAATACTAATGCTCTGGAAAAACCCATATTTTAAAATTTGGCCAAAAAAGTCGTCCTTAAAATATTGATTGATTTAAATGACTCTCATCTTGGCAAAAACTCTCAAATCCAGGACTTCAGCGCAGGCACAGGTTTGAGAGTTTTGCCAAGATGAGAGTTATTTAAATCGATCAATATTTGAAGGACACGTTTTCTGGACAAATTTTTAATATTATGTGTTTTTCCAGAGTAGCTGCTTCTAATGGTGCTTACACAACTATGTTATGATGATTGACCCAATCAGCAAATTCCGTACGGCATTCGTGCATCGTCGCAAACCCACCCGGAAGCTTTGTCACAACACACTGTTCAACTAAATGCTCTGCGGTTCAGGCTCATTACCACAACAGGTACATATTGTCAGGTGGAAAGTCCCTACTGATGAAGAGAGTACGACAGAGTAATATACTAATAGAAAAAAAAAAAATGAAGACTGCTTCAATGACTGATTCAAATTTGTAGGCCCAGTAAAAATAATGTTATCAGTAGCTCTGTAGTAGAGTGGCACCACTCATTTACAACAGTTCACTCCACTTAATCGCACATCAGTTAATTGCACACTTTGCTTATACGCTACATATTCCCGAAAAACTGAATTTGTTTCTATATAATCGTACACCTCCTTAATCGCTCGACACCTTGATTCCACCTTAATTGGACAACAGTATACCGATCAGCGGTGAACTGACAGCTTACGAGCTACTGGACTCTGTTCTGCCACACAAAAGACAATGCCTGGATAATAAGATGAGGATGAGTCATCAGGATGTGACACACAACCCCTGACAAACACTGAAAAACTTGACATACGAGGGCTCTTTCAGAAATAACCGAAAAATGCCCATTGCTCAGCAACCAGTGGAGATTTTTTAATTCTGTAAACGTCATGATATTCCTTATTTCCTTACGGATATTCCCAGAAATTATGAAGTGCATCATTTTGCACAATGAATTTCTAGACGATTTTAAAGATGGCGGCCCACCTTGAAACTTGGTCAAAGGAGGAAATCAGAGCTGTCATACGTTTTTTGAACGCCAAAAGTCTGAATCCTACCGAAATTCATAAAGAACTTCAGAGTGTATATGGTGAGCATGTTATAAGCCGTACACAAGTCTATCACTGGTGTAATTTGTTTGAAGCCGGCCATTCCGACTTGACAGACAGGGAAGGGAGAGGGCGTTCGATAACTGCGACGTCAGAAGACAATGTGAAGCTAGTTGATGAGCTTATTCGTCAAGACAGGAGGTTGAAACTTCATGAAATCGCAAGCAGTCTTGAAATTTCGGAAACTTCTGCCCCTAGAATTGTATTTGATGAACTTGGCTACAGAAAAGTCAGCGCAAGATGGGTTCCTAAGCAATTGACAGACAATCATAAAGAACAAAGATTGGACATCTGCAGGGAACTTTTGAAAAGAAGCAAGAGCTCACGCAGAGTTCACGGGCATACTGCCAACGCCGGCGGAGACTTTCTAGGGTACGATGTGACTTTTCTTGACAGCATAGTCACCGGTGATGAGACTTGGTTGCACCATTGCACCCCAGAAACAAAGCAAGATTCGATGACATGGAAACATCCATCCTCACCTGTCGGGAAGAAAATAATGGGAACTGTTTTCTGGGACAGGCGTGGTGTTATTCTGTTCGAAACCTTACAACCTGGAGAAACAATCAATGCTGCAAGGTACTGCCAAACTCTTGACAAGCTTAGGGAGGCCATTCGCAGAAAGCGCCCAGGGCAGTTGACCAACGGGGTCATTTTGCAACACGACAACGCTACACCCCACACAGCACGAGTGACGCAAGGTTGGCTAGAGAAATATGGATGGGAGATTTTGCCACACCCACCACACAGTCCAGACCTCGCACCATCTGATTATCACCTCTTTGGGCCACTGAAACGTGAGCTGGCAGGAAAGCGCTTTGATGTCGATGAAGAGCTTGTTGACCATGTGCGGAAATGGCTACAAAACCTTGACGGAAATTTCTTCCGAGAGGGTGTCTATACCATGGTGCGGCGTTGGCAGAAGTGTGTCGACAGACTTGGCTGTTACGTAGAGAAATGAAGGACGAGTCAAGGTTTGAACACGTGCAAGAATTTTGTTGATAGCATAAAAAACGCGGATTTTACAGGCATTTTTCGGTTAATTATGAAAGAGCCCTCGTAGTAAACAAACTAGACTCCTTCATTAAAGAAGAATGCTTGACAGATGATCCACCAATATTGGCGAGACTGGAGACACAGGTTTATAAACAGCTTGCAGAGAATAGAAAGCGATCAACGCTTAGCGATTACTATTCTTACAAACAATAATGTCACATTTTGTTGTTGATTAAACTAATAAAAAAAGGAAAAGAAAAAACAAAAAACACAAATGAAATAAGTAAAAAACAAACAAACAAAATAAAGAAAAACAAAAACAAACTTCTAATGAGGACATGTCTTGACGGTTCCATACCCATAGAAAACTAAGAGCTGGAAGGTCCTACATGAATTGCACATGAAAGCTGGTGCTTAGATGCTATTCTTAGCTTCTTTGCTTAATCACACACACTCCTAATCGTAACACTAACCAGAACTCTCGAGGGTGTGCGATTAAGCGGAGTTGACTCTATTACTATTAATATTATTTCTTCCCCTTTCCCTTCTAAACATAACTGTTGATAAAATTAGGATATAAAAACATAAATCCTCATATATTTAACAAAATTTTTCTTTTTTTTTTCAATTTGGAGACACCACAATCAACCAAAAGAATCCATGCTTTCAATACTTTCATGCTTTAAATAACTTTCTGTACTTTTAGGAGCCAGGAAAAGAAAAGGATAGCAATTAAAGAACTTGCTTGAACAGATTTAAGTCAAAGTAGCAAACTTATTTCCGATAGAATTAAGACCACTTTCAAGAGGAATATAAAAAAAGAAAGATCTCACTGAGAGCAACAAGCAGTGACTAAAAAAAGCACCAAAAAAAAAAAAAAAGACCAGAATTCAAAACTGAATTAAAATTGTCAAAAAGAGTTCCAATTTGACCTACTTTGTCATTGACCGTTTGATTAGTTATCACAGACACTTCTTGGTTATTGACGGATGCTCTTATTACATCATTTATTTATTAATTTGCAGGTGCTGATGAGATGCCAAACAATTATGTTCGAATTCAATACAAGATTGAGAAAATGAAAGCTAAAAATCAAGGCCCTCCTCCCGTCTGTAAAAATGCTGATATAAGTGAAGAAAATTTTCATGACTGGTAAGTTGACTTTAATTTTTTAAAAACAAAAAACGAGCTTTTGTTGCTTTGAAGAATCCAACTGTGATAAATGAACGTTTTCTGTTGTAAGGATAATCTATAAATCATGAATGATTACACATCTAACATTTATATATCTCCAATTGCAAATTTGTACAGTGGTTAAAGCGTCTTTGTACAGGGATGGATGTTGGACACGAGATCATTATCATCATCAGTTGTCATCATCATTTACTTCTGGTTGCCAGTACTTCAATGTTTAATTTAATTGATTATTCATGAGTAATATACTTAAATGTTTTTTCAATATTAATGGAAAGCCTCATTTTAAATATTAATAATAAATCCAGAGATCATTCCAGATATGGTTTTGGTCACTTGTGCCTAATTTAAATTAAATTGTTGGAGATAAATATCACTTAATGGCTTTTATAATGCATAGGGATTATTGATAAAAATCAACTACATGGGGTTTTGAATGACTTGTTACCATTCTTTTAATTCAACTTTGTCTGTTATACCAAATATCAAATTGAAAGCACAGGGGTAAAAGAAGTATATGGATGTACTTTTTTAAATTTGTAATGAGAAATATGGTAGTAATCAATTCTCTTCTCACAGACATGTCACGCATCAATACATACATCAATGTAGACTTAAATACTCCATGACAGTGTGGAATTGAATTCAACCATTTTGGTAATTGCAGATGATAATGCATTGCACTAATGAAAACAACTGCTTATTCCAGGGGGGAAAAAGAATAAAAAGCAAATACATGTACACAAAATATCTAATACTTAACTTATAGTACATTTGCAAGAAAAAAAATGTCAGGTGTTGCAATTTTTTTTCTCTCTAAGTCTAAGCATTTTTTTTTTTTTTTTCATAAAAAAGGTTAATTATTATGTTCTCTGTATATTGATAAAATGTCGCCAGAAGGCTATTTTCTTCCCAGATCCAAAATTTACAAAGACCTCCACATGTCAACAATTCTTCATTCTATATAAAATCGGTTGATATATGAAGCAAAACTTTTCTGACCAAATATAAAAGGACGTTTCACCAGTGCACAACGGTTTGCATACCAAATGTTAATTTGATTTGTTTGTCTTGCCCTGTTTCTTCTACCTGTTGACATATCTTATTTTCTAGCTCTTACTATGGCACTGTGTCTGGTATATCAAATATCAAATTTCAGGGGTAAAAGGTGTATATTATTGCTTTTTTTTTTTTTTTTTTTGTAATGAGAAATATGGTAGAAATCAATTTTCTTCTCACAGACATGTCATGCATCAATGTAGACTTTATTACTCCATGACCTATAGTCAAGCCGCAACAGTGGCTTGACTTGCAACAAAGTTTTAGCAAAGTTTACTCATGCAGTCTAATTTGAAATTATATTTTCATGAAAACTTACTGCTATTGATATCAATTTCAATTGTTTAATGATTAGAACAAATGTATATAATGTATTTTCTGAAATGAGATATTAATTTTTATAAAATATATACCCTTAAATGCAGTTTTTAAAATCCTTTTTTTAAATGAATCTTTTCATTGCAGGGGATTCAGTGTCATTGTTCGTGGTCATCAAAAAGGCGATATGAATAACAAAGCTTACAAACCGTTCATTGCTAAATTGCCATACGAAATAGTTCCCTCAGCATCTTATTTTACTGTAAGTACAATTTAATGATACAGCAATAGTTTTCTAGGTTGTACATCTCTTAGCACTTTTAAACTTCAAGGCCTAGTAACAAAAATAACATGATGATAATGACAATAATCATAATATAAGTATTTGATTATCAGAATAGTAATAACATTAACAATATTAAAATGGTGATAACAACATTATTATTTTAAAAAAATTTGTCTAAAGGTGGAAATTCATGTCATATTTCAAAATGGTATTTCACAATGATCAATGAAATAAATGCATGTTAATATGATTTCTTCTTTCATATCGAGCATTGTCACTCTCTCACATGCAACATTTTCCCTTTTCACATGCATTCTCAAACCTCATATATATTGTGACCTTTTTTAAAAAAGAAATTGGTCCTGGAAATCTATTTTAAAAGTATAGGATTTCAATTTTGAAATTCTGGATTTGAGTAAATATCAATTAAAATTGTTTTATTGTTGGACAAGAATTTTTTTTTAAAAACCACTTGCTTAAAGCGCTTTAGAAGGGGTCTCTGGCCAACAGCAACACTTAACATGTAGTTCATGACATGTAAGGCAATATTACCTTTTTTCTTCGGACTGAGACAACGCTGTTAATGACCAGGCAATCATTTTACACCTGAGTGTGGTGAGAGCAACTATGCGCTAAGCGAGGCTCGAACCCAGGACCTACCGATCCAAAAGTGACTGTCATACCACAAGATCACATAGCCGCACGAAGAGAGAAACAAAATAAACTTTTCATATTTCTAAGAGAGTAAAGAGGAATTTTATGAAAAACTAAATCATTGGGTATTTCACAGGTCTATAAAATGGTGAATCAACTTCAAGGAAATATATTAGATTCTTAAAATCATGGCCTAAATGAACATTCAAAACAGCAGAATGGAGTTGAAATGTGAAATAGACAATGGCAGTGGCTTTTGTTTCTCTTTCTCTGGGCAAGACGCTGCTTTATTGCAGAACACGTCCAACTTATTATTAGATCTTGTTAAATATGGGATTTTGAATATTTATCTTTGCTGCAAGTTCAGGTTGTTAAACAGGAATCAATTTCCTTTCCAATGAACTTAGCAATAGCAAAAATTATATCATGACAAGTCGAGAATGCTAAAGACACAATTTGGTTGATGACGCTCTTGTTAATGCTGATTTCGTTTGTCATGTAGTGGACAGCAATTTTTTATATTTTTTTTGGCCTTTAATTCATACTAGAACTTTTTAAAATTATACATCATAATTATTGGATTTTTTGTTGTTGTTTGTTTTGTTTTTAAATCAAATCCACTGTAAACTTGTAAAATATATAGTCATGCAGCTTTTTTTTTCACTGTTGTTCTAAAAGTTACTTTGACTCTGTTTTTTTATGGTATTTTAAATTTCAAAATTAGTTATCTCAATATATTAATGCTCATTTTAGGCCTGCAAGTAATATTTTCTCTACTTTCTTACAAGGTTGAAGATGACTTTCTGTTTGCCTGGTTGAAAAAGAAAGAGGAAAGGTCTTGGGAGGCAGAGATTTCAATGGATATGTTGGAAACAGCAGACAGTTAACAGTTTATTTGTGCATTGAATATTATGATTTATTAGTCTACAATGAGATCCACAGTCAACTTGTTTTGCTTTTATATATATACAGTGGAATCTGCATAAAGTCAGCACCCTTAAACTCATATCATATCGTATCATAGTCATAGCGTTTAAGAGCTAATAGGTTTTTAACATTTTTAACTGCTCTGTGAAACTTTTCTCAATAGATATAATAATTTTTCAAAGTTTTCTAAACAATATTTTTTTTTAATTTAACGATTTTGAGTATAAATTACGATTTCAGAAGATTAAATATCTAATACATGAATCAGTGACATATTCAATATTCGTAGTATAATATTCACTATGTACATTCATTTGACATGTCCAACTTTGTACTTTCAAGAGTTTCAATTAAAGTAATTAAAGTTAACTTCTGCTTTTTTTTTCTTGGAATTTTCTTTATTGCTTTGTCTGGCATTATTTCCATACACACTTTTTCAGACCTTATTTTCTGCCTAATGTCAACACCTCTTATTGGTCCCAAATTTCCTGTTCTTTATCGAAGTGTGTTCCATTGATAAATGATAATGTCAACCAACTTTTCTGATTTGGCAGTGTTGGCTTTATTAGCATTCCAATGTATTTCTATCATTTGAGATCTGTATCTTGAAAAAATGTTATTGTTTTGTTGTTGTTGTTTTTGTTTTTTTTTTAATATGAAGCCAAAACCACAGATATCTCTTGCATTGACTCTTATAAGCATCGTTTCTTTTTTTTTTTTTTTAGGATAATTTCTCCTGTTTATATATACATATCTCTTATGCTGTGACTTTTTACATTTGATAAAAATGAATTTTTGGGAGGAATTTGATTAACTATACTCAATTATGGGAGCAAAGTGGCTGAGTGTTTAAGGCATTGCACTGTGATCCGGATGACCCGGGTTCGAGCCCCGCTTCAGGCACTTTCGTTTTTTTTCCTTGAGCAAGATTGTTAACCCACAATTTGCTCACTTGGACAACATGGGTGAATCCTGTTGACGTCAGACATCTTGTTTGATGAGTAATCTATATTCCTTTGTGGAATGCCTAGGCGACGATATCTTATGATATCGTGGCGCAAAAGGCATAATTTAAATTAAATTTTTAAATACTCAATTATGTATTTAATTTAACAAAATCACGTTGATCTATATGCTATGATTTACTTTTATAATTACTCAAGACAATATGATATTCATTATAGTTTAATTAGAATGTATGCATCGCAGATTATACAACATTACTGCTTCATGATATGGCATTTTATTTAGTTTGTTGCTGTAAATATTTACATTTTCAAGCATGCCACACTTTCTGCTTCTAACCGATACTTTATGATTTTTGGATTACTTTTCTACCATTCTTTCACTGCTCAGTTGTTTTTTTTTTTATTCCCCCCCCCTTCCCCCTCCTCTTTTTTTCTGGCCAACGTAAGTATATTCGTTTTGTTTAGAAATGCATCTGTAAGTTATATTATAATGAGTGAAAAATAATTTAAATTGACATTATCATAATAAAGCTTGACTGATTTTGGTAAATCACAGTTGAATTTTGATTCAATATTTCGAACTTGGATTTTGAATGAGATTTCGAGGCAAAATGTAATATCAAAGGGCGAAGTTTTTTTTTTTTTTTTTTTGGTTTATTTTGTTTTTCTTTTTTTTTGTTATAAAAATAAAAGAGATTTGAAGGTTTAAAAGCCAAATTCTTATTTTTAAGTTCCTGATTCCACTTTGGACAGGCATGGGATTGGCAAGTCTGCCTCTGATACCATTTCATGAGTGATAAGTGTGAGTTAAATTTTCTCAAAGTTTAAGCTTACTTTATAATCATCGCGACATGTTTCGTTTAATGGACAATAAAATGGATAGAAACCATAAAATGTCGATGCCTGTATCAAACTATCACTGCAAACAGTTACATTTTAACATTTAACTCGCAAATTAAATGACATTGCAAGTTGCTTTCTCCTAGGTTGGAATTCCAAAAGTTGCAAGTGCCATTATTCTAAGTCGCACTTGTGTTTATACTAAAAATAAATGTGAAAGTTTATCCACTGTTTACAAGGTGCTAAGGATGCTAAGGATATCAATTTTTGTATTAAAGTATGAAGATGTGTTATTTATCAATGATTAATAAATCCTTTTTATCTTTATTTTATTTTTCAGTAATATATAGTCGTGATATACAGGGTGTTTTTTTTTTAATGG
Organism: Berghia stephanieae; assembly: GCF_034508935.2. Classification (NCBI taxonomy): domain Eukaryota; kingdom Metazoa; phylum Mollusca; class Gastropoda; order Nudibranchia; family Aeolidiidae; genus Berghia; species Berghia stephanieae. Next base: position 37,191,468 of record NC_088360.1, read on the forward strand.
CTACTGGATAAATAATTGAAATAGCTAAAAATCTAAAATTGTTAGAAACATCTGATTTCTTTGCTGTAAATTCTCAGTCAATTAACTGAAATCAGTCAATTCGTCAAATTCAAATATTTTTAAAAAGGGAAGAAAGAATTGAATAAAGAAAGAATTCATGAATCGTAGTCGATTGATTGTAAGGTTAATTAGGAATGTTCCACAGCGACATGCATAGCTCATGGGCCGTTTATATTAACGATGGATATATTGCCAAGGCTAAGCGACGCTTTTTAGAATTGCCATGTCTGAACAGACACCATTGTATTTTCACACAGCCTTCGTGAAATTATTTTTTCACTTTCCAAACCTGTCGTAGCCAATTTTAACTGAGCCGCCGAGCGATAAATTTCACTGTTTGGTCTAAGCCAAAATTGACCACATTTACTTGAAGGACAGGAAAAATATGAAAAAGAAAAATTCGAACACCGGAAGTTCGTTATGTAGACACCTTCAAATCGAAAGTTAAATGATTGCTACAAGCACATCTCGATTGCTTCATGCTGTAAACAAACTGGTTGACCATTTCTAAGTTTCTTCATTGATTGGGTACCTTATTATAAAGAACAATGGTGAGTAGCCTAATTAATTATCGCGCAAATTATTTTTCTGCCATTGCCTTGCTCCAGTGAGCTTGCTGTTTACCTTTCATTTGGATTCTTTGAATTTTACCGCTACGACGAATTACGAAGAGTTTCAGTTTCAGTCAATTTTTATAGAGCTCATTTACAGGTCTATTGCATATTGTTAAGATATTATTCAAGTTTTGTGTCATATTATAAATTTTATCTGCACATAAAATTTGGTTTCTGAATTATGTTGTTTTAAAGTAAAACCATGGAAGATGCATATTTTACAACAAAAAAATGGCAGACGACGTAGAAAAAGTGGAAGTTTTTTTTTTTTGTGTCTTCATGATTTCAAATCATCTACAAAAGTAAGAAGACTGTACCAACTAGAATATGTTTTAAAAAAAACACCAAATGTGAATTCAATACAACAACAGTATTGAAATTTGGATGGCATTGGATTTTTGTACACACAGCTTAACATCAGAGCCACAACGGAAATACTACAAAACACTTGGAGAGAGTTGAGGAAGCGGTTAGGTACGTTGAGAGAGAATGAAGGATCCTACGTAGAGATTTTTTAGCCCTGTCTTGTGTGCTAAATAAATTTTGTGTAAAACTGATCAGACGCTTTTTTATTTTTCTTTATTAATACCTAAATCTAGAGGTGGCTAAATGAGTCAATAAAATGTATAGTGAGATACTTTACTATACAATTGATTTTTCTTCTTATGTTGCGTCAAAAAATTGCCTGAGTCAAATTTTTCCCTTTTTACAAAAAGTGTGATTGTATTTTAACAGCTATAGCATCTTCCTGAAATTTTTCCCACAAAAAACCTGAATAATAGTAGTCGAAGACTATGCAAAAGACTAGACATTTCTAGTTTTTAAGGTATTTCAATTCTTTATCGGGTAGTATATAAAATAAACACCCTGTATAATATTTATTTAGTTTTAGTTTTAGTCATGTTTTTAATTAATTGGCCTTGTATATTGCAAATCCTCCTTTTCCTATGCAAATTATTATAAGCATGAGAATGCTGATAAAATTAGTGTGCTGGAATTTTTTGTCACAGCAATTGAGTGAATGAATTTTAAAGAATAAAATTGATGAAATGGGTATATTTGTTTAGATGTCACTTTATTGTATTGTATTTTATTTTTTTATTCAAAGATGTAGGAAAGAAGATAGAAATGTGAATTTGTTCACACCATATGAGTAAATGACTTTCATTCGAAACAGAAAATGTTAGTATTATTACTATTATTTATTTTTATGCTTAACACACTGATTTTGTCATTGTCAATTCTCGCTATCATTTGGTTCAACTTGCTACATGCAGATGCAAATGTAACACTCATTCCTCCTGTGTAAACCAAATAAACCCCTCTGTGTGTGTGCTTGAAAGAAGTAATAATGCATGGGTTTACAAAGTGACTTGAGCTTATTTCTGTAATTTGTTGTCTATTTTAACAAAATTAGGATATATCAGTGCCGTTGGCATCAGACGACATGCTAATACTATCGGCATCAGTCATGGGTGTACCATTAGCACCAAGTGGATGTGCGCTAGTGTCATTTGCGTCAGGTGGGGGTGGGTAAGTGCTGTCAGCAGAGGCAGCCGATGATCTATCTATCTTGGATTGTTTCAAAGTCACATTTTGCTCCACACCGTACTTGCATTTGCAGACTCCTCTCACTGTGAACACTGGCCTTTCACGGTTGTCTTTAGTGAACTCCTTACAATTTTCGAAATATCTTTTTACAGAGGCAGATACAGTTTTCAAATGTTCTTTTGTCTCCTTGTTTCTATAAGTCACTATAACCTTGCCTTCAAACACACACCTAATGGTGAAATCTCCTACATATTTGTCTTCCTTGATGTGTAGAGTTGCTGTGGTTTGGAAGCCCGATGGCACGTCGATTGTGTTGTCCACTGACCAAGTCAATTCCTGTTCAGTTGAATCTGAAACACCTGCAATAAAAGACTAAGAGATTTATTAACTGACATTCCAAGACGTATTTAAAAAAAAAAAAAAAGACATGGTCTAGGATTCATCAGTACTTGCAACACTCTTATGAGTTTGAGTCCCGCTCTGGGCGGAGCGTAGTTAAGTCCCTGGAAAAGGCTTTTATTTCAAATCCTCTCATCGTACTCGGGTGTAAAATGAGTACCTCGCCATTAACCTCGTTGTCTTGTCGGGGAGGGGGAGGGGGGGGGGGGGTTGTAATATCACCTACATATTAAGTGTTGTAGTTGGCTGGGGACCCCTTGTAAAGCGCTTTGAGCATGTTTAGCAGATTTGCTCTATATACATGTTTATTTTTGGGTTGTTTTTTTTAAAAGAGGGTTTGGGTTTTTTTCATCGCCTAGGACAATCTGATATAATTTCAGTGTCAGTATAAAGTAAACTGTTTGGATTATTTAGGCGCCAAGAGCTGTTTGTATGGAATAGGCGCGGTATAAATGATTTGCCTTATTATTATTATTACATGCTAAGAGCAATGTGAGTGTGTTAAGAGAGAGATAGAGAAGATAAAAGGTTAGAGTAATTGCGGGAAAGATTTAATGAGAGAGAGAGAGAGAGATGCTTACACACGCGTTTGTGTGTGTGGTCTGCGTGTCTATAATAATTGTGAGGAATAAAGATGGATGGGGAAGGAGTAATGGAGTCGTAGGAAGAGGGAAGTGATTAAGATAATATATTGAAAATAAGCTATTGTGTGGTGTGAAAAAGGAGAGGGTGTAGAGATACAATATGTGCGTGGGTGTTTTTATTTGGTCCAACGCCAACATTGTGGAAAAGTGTTCATGACCCTGGCCCATTTTCATGTAAGGTGACTAGATTTAGTCCTTCACCAGTCTAGTAAGAGACGTGCTAGTCTTAAGCCCGAGCGAAGCAAGTGACTAAAAAAATCGGTTCTTATGAGCGTTTCTAGTCTCAGACTAGCTGGGCTTTTGCCTAGAGCTGGGCTTTGTAAAGACGTTGCCTACTTCGGGTATTTTGTGCTGGTAACAACAAGTTCTCTAGTAGAGGATGGCAGGTAAGATACCAGTATTCACACTCTTCAACGCAAAAGATTCCCAAAGAGGAAATTAGCAACACGTCCGGTATATAAATATATATATATATTAACTTTGCCATAGCCACATGATGAATCAAGTCACGTAATATTGACTGTCAACGGATAATTCTATATTTAGATCAATGAATCTCGAACAAATTGAACAAAACAAAAAACAAACAAACAAAACGGAAAGTATGTTCTGATGAATAAGATTATTTCAGTCAGTTACAATGCCATCAAAATAACTATTGTCTTCATTCTACCTTTTCATCGTCTTTTATTTATTTATTATTTTTAACAATTTTGTTCTTTGAAGCGAACCCTTCGACTTCACTCTTCGCTCGGAATTTACGAGCCCTATTAGATTCTGTTGTTGTTTTGTTGGGGTTTTTAAAAAGTTTTTACTCACAGCAATGTGTACTTTCGACGATCTGTACGTTTCTTACACTTTAAAAAAAAAAGTCAGTGTCAATAGCAACAGGACACTTTTTGCCTCTGTCATTCCTAACCGACGTTTTCCTTCCGATTCGAAAATCTCTTAATCTGAAAAAGGCTGCTATCTTGTCTACTCTATGATGTATCAGTAACTAGTCTTAGGCCGACGATAAAGTCAGAGCCTAGCAAGGGCCTAAAATTTTGCAAATCTTAGTCCGAAGGCGCCCTGATTTTAGCCTGGAACTTGCTTGGTCAGCTCACATAAAAGCGATTTTTTCTTTCAAGTCCTTGACTAAAGTCAGAGACAAAGCGCTAGCCCGCCTTAATAAAAACGAGCACTGGACAGGATTATTTCTGTGTAACAAGAACTCCCAAGTTGTATGCATTTTACTTTTTATTTCCCTGTCTTTAGTTATTTCAGCCTCTCCAGATGACAGCACTGCCTACGTTAATAATTTCATAACATTAAGTAAGTAAAGAAGCAAAGAGCGTGCCACTGGCCCACGCTGTCTGACCTTTCCACATGGCTGAAAGTGGGACACTGTGGAATAAGACGGAAGATGCCATCAGTCTGGCCTGAGTTCGGATCCCATCACTGCAAAAAAGTTTTTTGTATCCTCCATTGTCTTCTGGTACTTCTCTCCTCACTTTATTTGATATTAATGCGGACTGCCTACTATTACTATTACCAAAAATTCATAGAATTTCAGTTCATGAGCATCTCTGTGTCATTTAAACTTATTGAAAATGAAATTTGGTGCCAAACTATATAGTTTTATAGATTTTAAAGTTATATTTATTCCTTAAGTGGGTAGTTGATTTTTTAAATTAACTATCACGACTTCAACTTTTATCTCTAAAAATTACGCATTTTAAAATTTTCTAGTAGGCAGGTCTATGTTAATGTAACTATAAGTAGCAATGATTGAAGCATAGCTACCGACCTTGTTCCTTGGTAACGTCTCTCTTGAATCCAACATTGGCACCGATGACAGGCGTGGGTGGAGACAGTTTCAGACTGAGACTCGCTCCAAAAGTGTACGTTCTACTGAAGGTGACGTTACACGTGGATTTCGTGCGCCGCTCTGTGCGAAATGAGTAGGTCTGGGTCTTGGGGGTGTCGTTGGCAAAGTTGGTAGTGAACAAAGCAAAGGCTGAAGGTTCGCCATAATCGGTGCTTTTCACGTACTGGGTTTCTCCTTTCACAAAATAAATAAATAGAATTAAATAGACAAGCAGATATGGGCTCTAAGTGTATGTATTATTCAGTCATTTAGCTCTACTGCATGTTTCATCATCATCATCATCATCATCATCATCTCTCTCTCTCTCTCTCTCTCTCTCTCTCTCTCTCTCTCACTCTCTCTCCCCCCACCTCTCTCTCTCTCTCTCTTTTGATTTTTAAAAAATCTGGCCATTTTTTACCACGTGTAGAGCAATAAAGGGACTCTGTGTGTATCATCTTAATTTCAATCCAATTTTCCCTGTCTGAAGTTTGCTGTCCTAATACTGTGCGAACGGCTAGGTTCTGCCTAAGCCCAAGGTTGACTCATTTTCCTCGATAGAGACTCAGATATGAACCATTTTTAAAGATTATCATTGTCAAAAAGTGGGATAGAATATAGTTTTATTCTGTGAATCATTTCTTTTAATGAATGTGTATAAGTAGAGATCACCTGATTCTCGCGAAGTCCCAGGTTTGAGAGTTTTTGCCAAGATGAGGATCATTTAAATCGATCGATATTTGAAGGACGAGTTTGCTGGCCAAATTTTAAAATATGGGGTTTTCAAGAGTACGGCAGCATAAAGAGATACATTCCAGTATCTACATCTCTACTTAAAGGTAGCAGTAGAAGATTCAAGCTGTTTTACATTTATATGAAATCAAATTCAGGGTTAAAATTAAAAAAAAAAAAACAATGATGGTCATGACAATAATTATAACATTGAAATAAAAGAAGCTGTAATTGTCTATTAGCGAAAACATTTTAAAAACCAACAAATTGATCACTTACCATGTGTTATGTGCATAAAATCCCAATTTATGGTAGGGTTGTCTAAATCTGCACATTTTTTCTTGTCCGAATCTAAAAAGGACATTGCATACTTTTTCACCACATCTTCCAAATTTAATAACTCAAGCTCACAATCCTCGGATTTGCTGAAAATTAATTTTTAAAAAAGAAAGAAAACGAATTAATATTCAATAATTAATTTAACTGATAATTATATCCCGATAAGGAATATCTTGTTCTTGAAACTTTTGTGTTTCTTCTGGTGTTGATTTTTGTTCTTCTTTTGTTTTGTTTCATCTTTTTTTTTCTTTTTCTTTTTTTTTTTTTTTTTGTTCTATGGAGGGGACTATAATTTTTTTATGTCAGGGGGATCAGTTGTTTTTGTTTTGTTTTTAACATTTGTTCTGATTGATTCATTTATTATATTACATAAATATTTGGTTCCTGGGGTGGTCATTGTCCCTCAAAGCATATTTTGTTGAACAAGAGCCGTGTAAATTTTGCTTGAATGACAATATTCTCAGTTCGTGTAATAATCCGAATCATGGACGCTCTAAAATTATTCTTTACAGTTTGCTGTCGACGCGGCAAGGTTATTGTTATTTCCCTTACACCCATTTAATTTTTTCTTTTACTTAAATTCGCGTTTATGTTTGAGACAATAGATCGGATTTCGGTAATTCTGTGGGTATCATTCACTTTTTATTATTTATAGCTTTCCCGCCACCACCTTTCTCTAAACAACACCAATTTTATTTTTTATTCCACAAATATGTTCCTTTATGCAACATTAGTTACCGCAAGGCTTTGTCTTTACTTTATCACTTTGCTATTTTAACACACTAAAATGGAAAAGAAGAGGGGAAAAAAAAAAACACACAAAAAAAAAAAAACTAGATACACTTTCAAATCAAGCTGTATTTGCTTCTCTGTCCATTGCACCAATTCTTTTGAAGGATTTGTCTTTCCTGCACATTCATTCACGACGCCATCCAAACAAAGTGGGACTTTGAACTATAGAGCGGTTCGCAAAGTTTGCGTTGGGCAATCAGAGTGGCCATTGTCGCTTCACGTGATTTACATTTCAGTGAATTCACGTTTATACGCATGCGCGTCGGACTATTCTTTGAAGAACTTCCCATGCTTCTCAATCACTTCTATTGAAAATACCCATTGTTGTAATTAGAGAGGTAATTGTTCGATTGTCAGCAATCTTAAATACGGCTTTAATGGTATGGTTAAGATCGTTTTACTTTCATTTAATCATTATTTTGCTTTCCCGCCAGACTCAATCCAACATGTTTGCTTCAAGCAATGGTTGTTTATCTTGTAACCCCGCCCCCTTCTTCGGGCTTTGATTATTACAGGACGCTATTATTATATTCCGATTACTTGACCTAAAGGGGCATACGTACTCATGTATTGTGCTGGTCCATACTCTTAATAATTTATCATAAAGAAACTGATTAAAGTTTGATTGTGGTGGCTAATTTCACAATAACCAAAAGGATGACTCTACGATTTTTTTTTTTTTTTGTAGTTAGAGACATATTATAAGAAAGGACTTACCGATCTGTACTTATTTGCAGGTCTGATAACCTAATTGTTATGGACTCATAATTGCAATGGAAATAGGTACATCTCAAACCAACGCAAAATATTTCCATTTCAACAAGCTTAAAACAAGCCTATAATTCCGTTCATCTATCAGACCTGCAAATATGTGTGCGTCGGACTTAACCTATCCTAATATTATGCAATATCTAATTACTATAATGGTAGGTACATACTCCATCACACTGTGAAAACAAAACCAAACTCTCCAAATCACGCTGTCCTTGTTTCTTTTACATTACATCTAAATCAAACCTCTTGACTGTTATTAAGTCATTCGTTCATAATCCTGACATTCCCTCTTGAGTGGGATCCGAACCAATTACTTGTTGACAAAGTTTGTATAGAGACGATAGTCTAAGTGATACTAAGCTGCTAGAAGCCATGGACTGTAAATGGTAATAAAATAAAAATGAATATAACAGCTTCGAAAGAAAAAAAGGAGAGAAACACAGAACTTTTCGGGCTCAAAACCATTCTTCAGCCAACAGCAAGAAATGAAAAAAAAATAATTAAGAAATAAAAAATGAAAACATAAATACATTACACAAAAAAGCAAAAAAAAAAAAACAACAACAAAAAAAACAAAAACAAAAACATTTTAAAAATAAACAATGAAAAGATAAATACATTACTAAAAAAAAAATAGATCGATGATATGTTTTCATTGTATTTTTTGTTGTTGGCTTTGAGCCCGAAACGTTTGATATTTTTTTCTTGAAGCTGTTATATTTATTATTGTTTACTACTTTTTATAGAGACGATAGGATGGCAATCCTCCCTCTTTAGTGTAATTTACTGATCGACAATTGAAGTTAAATACCAATGTGTTCGCATGTCCATTAGCAGTAGAGTACTTTTCTCGGATAGAAGAGTATAATCTTTTTAAAAGCGTTCGCTCTAAAACAGCCCGATTGTTAGGTCTTTTAGGACACCCTTCAATTAGTGTGTGTGTGTGTGTGTGTGTGTGAGTGTGTGTGTGTGTGTGAGTGTGAGATAGATAAATACTCTATCATGACAATAAAGCCAAACCACGCTGTCTTTGTTTCCCTATCCACTAAATCAACCCTCTCTACAGATTTGCCCTCGTGCACAATCTTTACAATCCTTTTCGAGTGGAACTTGGACTTGCGAGCGATTCACAAAGTTTGTCCAGGGATTTAAAGTAGCCAATGCCCATTTAGGTTAGTGTGATTAATCGTTCGATTACTAAACGCACGTGCGTATACGTCCACTCTCTCTCTCTCTCTCTCTCTCTCTCTCTCTCACACACACACACACACACACACACACACACAAGCATCGGTAGAACATCAGTCATTCTTTCAAGCTACAACATGTTATGATTCAATTTCATTGCTCGAGCTGTCTCGAGACTACGACTGTGGTAAAACCGTACGGTAAAACCCAATGGTGACCCATCGTCTCAAACTGCTATTATATTGAGTAAAGTCCACGATAGACGAGATTTTAAAATAAAATGGTCAAAAATATGAAATTCTAGTCGCACTGTATAAAACTATTGATGGTATGCGTTAAGGTGATACTCACAACTCAAAACTATGTGCAAACCTTGAACGTTTATGGTCTTATTGATAGAATTTACTGAAAACATCATACAACGGCTGTCTAAAACAATAGCAAAGAGCTGAGTGACGTCCAGTTTGTTCCATCGATATTTATTTTGGCAATTTTCCTAAATAACACCTTGATATAGTACTATCTTTAGGAAATAGGTCACAACTTATTGTGGTCTTGTCGTTGTAATAGGGGGAAAAGTCTCTACATATCCTTACTGTAGGGCAATTAGAACTATGCTTATACTAATTACCCCAGCAACGGCGGCCATCGTGGTTCTAAACAAAGAAAATCTGTACTTTTTATTCTCCATGCTGGCTAGAACTTTTCATATGTCTTGTGATCAGAATGTGTAAAAGTCAAAACATGATCAGACTTATAATGTTTTTTCCCCCTCTGGATACACTTTTATGCTCGTCGGAGAAATATTTCATAAGGGCGTCCGCGATTGTTCCGATAGTTTAGAGCCAGTTACTAAGTTACCATGCGTCATTTCGAGGGAAATGGCCTCTGCGCGTAGACCCAGGCGCAGGCCACGGATAAGTAAGTAAAGTAAATGAGATGTAGGACATCATATGTTGTAGGTCCCAGCATTTTTTTGCAGGTCTCATCACCCACATTGTTATGGTCTCATTGTTGTAATGGAAATACTCACAAACCAACTCAAAATGCTGTCCATTCATTACAACAATATTAGAACAAGACCCTAAATGCGTCCGTTTAACAGACCTGCAAATATGTTCATGTCGGTCACAGCCCTTTGGTAATTATCTACTGTGTACATAGTAACATTTACAGATCCGTTACTTCGTCTAGTTATATGATTATAGAAATGCAACTGCAAGTTCATTTTACCCGTGAATGTTTTCACGTCTTTAAATCATTTCAACAATGAAATTTTAAATGTCAAATTTGTTTCCCCCCGGATTATTTACAATTTCTCTCTCTCTCTCTCTCTTTCTCTCTCTCTCTCTTTCTCTCTCTCTCTCTCTCTCTCTCTCTCTTTCTCTCTCTCTCTCTCTCTCTCTCTCTCTCTCTCTCTCTCTCTCTCTCTCTCTCTCTCTCTCTCTCTCTCTCTCTCTCTCTCTCTCTCTCATCTTTCCAAATTTGGAATTTGCTGCATTCCCCCAAACTCGAACGAAACCCATTTAAAAATACACCCCCCCCCCCCCTCCTATGCCCTAGAAAAAAAAAAATCAACCAAAATATCGACAGAATAAAATAACCCTGAAATATCACTTTGTGGGCCATCGGGTCATAATGGGTTCATGCTATTTCTCGAGACTCAAACATAAAGAATCGATGTTTTCTTTCCTTTTTACTTCTGTTTCTTTCTTTTACGAAATTTATAATTTATGTTTCAATGTAACTAATTTGGATTTTTTTTCTATTCTTTTTTTAAAAAAAGCTTTTTTCTCAGATGCAGTTTTTCAAACATTTAAAAATATCTACCCCTTTATCTTCAACATAAAATTTAATTATGAATTTATGTAGCGATTTTCATAATTATATATATTCTTGAAATAAAGTTTAATTTAACTGTCTTCAGTCAACATTGTGTTGACAAAATCATATGCACTGACAAAAGTCATAAGATAATTGTTCATGAATAAAAAGGATACCCAGTTTTTTCAATTAATCTTGTAACTAAGTAAATTAAATTAACATTATAACAATTATGTAACCAAATGCAACATGGCGATCGCAATCACGGAAACAAACTTCAGAATAAAATATGATCAGTTTTTCATGTCTTTTATAACAGTAATTTGTATGTGGCTTCAAGTTCGTTGGATAATGACTTTTCAAAATGGTTCTGTGCCGCTCGTCCCCTATCCCTCAGCATCCCTTTACATTGGTTTAAAAAAGGAAATAGTTGTGTTAAGTGAAAAGAAAGACAGACAAATTCGTCTGTATGGCAATACGCTTCAACAGTCATGTCGTCACTTCCCTCGTAATGACGAATTGTAACTTAGTAACTGGCTCTAAACTATCGGAACAATGGCGGACGCCCTTATGAAATATTTCTCCGACGAGCATAAACGTGTATCCAGAGGAGAAAAAAACATTATTAATCTGATTCTGTTTTGACTTTTATACATTCTGATCACAAGACATACGAGAAGCTCTAGCCACGATGAAGAATAAAAAGTACCGACTTTCTTTGTTTAGAACCACGATGGCCGCCGTTGCCGGGCGGCGTGACATCAGACTACTGAATCCAATTACAGAAAATAACTTTGCCATACATCATTAACAGTGCTCACAGCTGTCCAAATATTGTAACACATCTTGTTAAAACGCGAGGCTGAAACACAGAATTGTTTACAATTTTGAGATAGAAAGCATCTCATATACAGTCCGATACATAGACAGCAACAAAAAAATAAATAAATAAATAAAAACAACAACAACAACAAATAAATAAATAAAACAAAAACAACAAAGCAAACATATAAACAAAGCAACCAAACAAAACAACTCGTATGTGATAAATGGATGGAAAGAGAGAAAAGCTATCAATGAACATCCCATTTCCGCCGTAATGAATTACTCTCGGGTTATTTTTGTTTCATTTCGTTCTATATTTTTGTTTTGTTTTGTTTTATTTTTTCTGGGGAAAAAAAAAAGGGGGGGGGAGGGTGTTGTTTTCTTTTTACTTTTTGTTTTTGCTTTGTTTTGTCTCTTTTTGTTTATTTTGTATTTGCTTTTTTTTTTTGTTATGTTAATCCAGGGCTCTGGGTGGGGATCCTGACCTCCCATAGCGGACAGGGAGGTACATACTGTGTCTTCTATCCCCTTATATCTGTTTTCCAACATGCTTTCTGTCTTTGTCTTGGAATGAGATTACTTGGTTTTTTTCCTGGCCCTGGTCGGGGTCCTGGCTGGGAGGGAAACAGTCAAATGCATAGTCATTGTTTTCGGAGATGATATTTTTTTCCTTGTAAATCATCTCTCTGTTATGCATTATTATATTTGTTATTTTTAATGTATAATGTAAGCATTTGAGTGTATTCCTCTTTGTTGGATTTTGTGCATGTGTCCGGATGAGACTTATAGGTGATCTCAAACTAAGTACATTGGTGATATGCTCTCTACATCTGATCCCTATTTGTTCCCAGTTCCCCTATGTCTTACTTTCTCTTGGATGATTCAATTGTAATTCTAGAACTTTTTACTTTCCCATTTTCTTCCTTTTTACTGGCGCTGATATAACCTTAATGTGTTGCAAGCGCCGTAAAACCCTTAAAAACAAACAAAAAACATAATCCAGGGCTCCAGAATTACACATTGGAATGTTTTCCATTGTTGTTTCCTTGAGACCCATACGGTCTCTCTTTGAGTATATATAATATGTTATATTGTATTCCAAATCACGCTTGTCCGTCAGACTTGATCGATCAGTTTTGTGACATCCATTGGGAGTCTGTCATTTGTCAATCCATTCACCTCAGCCTGGGGCTGTCTTGACCACTGAATGGCTTTTGTTATAAATCTGACGGTTATACTCTCTCTCTCTCTCTCTCTCTCTCTCTCTCTCTCTCCCTCTCTTTCTATCTCTCTCTCATACACACATACACACACACTATATATATATATATATATATATATATATATATATATATATATATATATAGAGAGAGAGAGAGAGAGAGAGAGAGAAATGAGAGAGACTAAGAGATCTATACAGAAAGATAAATAAGTAGACAGCTAGATAGATAAATAGAT
>NC_088360.1:37209516-37212016 GCF_034508935.2 Berghia stephanieae
TTTGATTTTTCAAAAACATAAATCTGATTTTATTAACTTTTTATTTAACAAGTTTCGGTTTGGTAATCTTCTTGGAAACTGATATTTGAAATAAATAATTTCCATTTTAAAAAGAAAATCCCATTTCTTTTTAAAATGAACTGTATAAAAATTGGGCTTAGCAAGTTGCGTTTTGACACTGTTCATGGAAACTGTCTATAAAAATTATTTTAATTTCCAATGGAAAATCCCACGGAGTTTTCACACATTTCAGAAGTTTGATTTTATAACGTTTCTAGAGCGATTAGTTATTTCTAATTCAGACTTTTGTTTTATTCACACTAAAATCTTGAAAAGCACTTAAATAATTTTGAATAATGAATTATCATGATATGCCTTTTCCAATTTATTCAATTTATACTAACCGAAGTAATGTGCTCCCAAATAAGTTAAAATACTTAACAAGAAAAGTAATTTTCCAACAACAAAAAAATATTAAAAAATGGGCAAAAATAACGAAAACAAGAAAATGTTCGTATACCTTAATTTTAATAAATAAAGTTTGAGAACAACACGTTTACCCGTCAAGTAAAGTATAGATACAAATATACAATTAATTTTTTTCTTTCGAAATTAACATTTCAAAGACAATTTCATTGAAACCCAATTTATAAATAGATTTGTATTCTTTTTTTTTATCGGACACAATATTATTTGTAAAAACAACCAATTCTATTGCTCTTACATTAACTGTCAACATTGTTCAAAAGTATGTCATACGACGATCTTCATACTAACAATATGATCTGATATCAGACATTGTGCTGTAAAGGGGTTTTACTAATGTTATGCCAAGCTCTTCCACAATTCATCAACAAGTCATCACAATATTGTGATCATCATCATCAAGTGCCAGGCCTGTTGCAGACATCGGCGATCATGTCCCTCCAACCATATCTGTCCTCAGATCTTCTCAATAGCTCGATTCCTGTACCTCCTATTTTGATAGGTTATTTCTGAATTTCAATTGAGTGATTTTTAAAAATAGCGTTGAATTCCCATCTGTACACAGTGCATCAAAAATATTTCTTTTAAAAATAGCACCAAAATTTAAAAAAAAAAATTAAAATTAAAAAACGACCAAACAATATTGGACTATTAACACAACCCAATCATCACCATTTGTTGCTTATTGTTTATATAATATAGATATGTTTTGGTCATTTTCTACATTTCTGTTAGCAACTAAAATATGACACCCAATTGCTTGTAAAAAGATACTTTTTAAACCCATAATCATAGAGCTAAGGAGAGCATCGACAGTTATGATGGATTTTTAGTTGCATATCTCTAAATGACATAAACCAGGCTATGTGTGTAACTAACATTCTACCTATTGAGAGTAACACAGATATAATTGCTATAAATATCTTGATCAATATGTGGGAAAGCAACATGGCGCGTGTCGTGAATATTCGTTACGTTTCGGCTTCAAGTTACTTCCTTTCAAACACTATAAATAAAGTATGCAATGACAGCAAACATATATTATACATTTTTAATTTTGTATTTTAAAAATTTAAATATGTAAATGATAGACCTCACAAAATAGTCAAAGGTACAGTTTCTCGAGGTGAGATGATGTGCCTATTAGCATAATTTATTACTTCATACTAATATTACTCAGTAACTCAATGCAAGTAAGTTAAACAATTTGGTTTAACGATCTCGATGCATTAAAGAATAGGGGATATGTAGATTAGTCAAAGTAATTAATTAAAATATCTTTTAGCAGGTTGTAAAACTGTTGACAATCAATTAAGTATACCATTATTATCATGTCATTGATGTATGTAATGAAACGAATCCATAGTGTTCTATTCCTTTCGTGCTAGTCAATAGGGAACATTTTTAGTATCAAAATCAGTCAAATCTATTTTCACACAGTTTGATAAAAAAAAAATAATTGCAATTTCAAAATAAACTTACCTTTTAGACATTTTGGAAACCATGAGACAGTAATTAACGTAAATAAGTAAGTCCCGTGAACAGTATGCTCATCTATCGAGTAGATTTATATTTTAGATGAAATAGAAGTGCTCAGACGGTCTCTCGCATCCGGAGATGAGTGCTTTACTCTGATTGGTTGAAAGTGTTGTGACGTTACAGTGATTACTCTCTCGTTTGAACACGATGTGGTGCGCAGCAAGCACGCACAGCTTTGAACGTAAGCGCGAGACTATCACCTTTCGATGTGTATTCGATTCTATGGATCTACTATGGCGGTGCAACGGGCCGCAGCATGAAATTACGTGAAAAGTCATATCATTGTATGGTGAAGAAATGTAAAGAAATAATATTACTCCCTATAATTCATAAAAGCATCGTCATATTTAATCGATAATATGATTAGTTAATGTGTTTGAACAAAACAATAGTTTATTGATCAGCCACATTATCCATTTTGTCTTTGTTGCAAACAGAAGGAGAGAAAGAAAGAGGACAATGATAAAAAAAAAGA
>NC_088360.1:37214516-37224516 GCF_034508935.2 Berghia stephanieae
TACTTAGATGGCTACTTAATTTTGCACCTGTAGCCATTAACCTCTCCTTTTGCGTACCAACAAAACTTCGCTTTTCCCCTCTTTTGATTATGTCACTTTCTATCCTGCATTTGGCATCGGACATGTGCAGGTCTTTATCGGTACTTGAGGAGCTCACGCTTTCATAATATTTGTTGATGGAGCCTGGTCGACTAACACCGTGTGACCGAATTTTGTGTTGTGAATCCTCACTGTGCCCCACTTGATCCTCAAAGTCGCGTAATCGTCGAATGGAGCTTCCTGTGCTTTTACTACTGTCGTAGTTTAGGATAGCTGCATCATTTATGTCCTTAGATCCTTCATTAGAGGGAAGAGGTTTGTATAGCATCGAGGGTATGGCGGTGTGGAGTGAAATAGCTGCGATGATCATAAAAGCACCAGTATATCCGTAGGTGTCGAATAAGAATTGCTGCAAAGGAGCCAGTAAAAACGTTCCTAAACCCGTACCTGAAGTACTCAGACCATTGGCAATTCCTCTCTTTCTGTCAAAGTAATCAGCCACAATTATTAAGCTTGGTGTGTAGAGCAAACCTCTACCGATTCCTTGTAGAATTGAATGAGATATAAATAATAACATAAAATCTTCAACAAATGCATTCATTACCATGCCAATAAACAAGAGTGCTGAACCAAAAAGACACGTTGAACGAACGCTATAACGAAAGCACAGCGCTCCCGCGACTGGGCCGATGAACAATCGTAGTGATGTAACAAATGCTCCTGGCAGTGAGAGTAATTGATGACTACGATTAAATTTTTTCTTGAATTCTAGAAAATATATACCCTCGCTCCTCTCAATTCCTCCGAACACAACGTGTATGATGAAACATCCAAGAACGACAACCCAACCGTATCCGCCATCTGGGGCTTCTCCGATTTGTTGCCCTTCGTCTCCATATCTGATTTTTGGCTGTTCTGCATCGTCGAAACTGGCAATGGCTTCGATGATTGAGGTTGATTTTGATCGAATGGAAGAAGTCGCTGGTCTTAACTCTCGAAATTCAATAGGATCTACTGCGTATGACTGGAATCGGCGGATCTCGGCATCTTTACTACGTTTAGGTGGTTGAGTCGCCATTGATGTCTGTCAGTGGTAGGAAACAAAAAAAAAAATGTTTATATCATCTTTTTTTTTTGGTTAGACATATGTACCATACAATAATAATTCTTCCATATTGCGAAATACTTGTTTAGAATATATATATATATATATATATATATATATATATATATATATATATATATATATATATATATATATGTGTGTTTGTGTGTGTATGTGTATGTATGTGTGTGTGTATTTATGTCCCTATTACGTGTGACACATTTTTCATTGTACATTTATATATATATATATATATATATATATATATATATATATATATATATATTCAAATGATAAATGTTGTCTTTTTAAAAAAGGAATATGTACAAATGCAAATAATATCTTTAAAGATAAGTCGTGTTTCAAAGTTAAATTATCTGTATATCTGGTTTTGCGTTTCTTTCTAAACAAATATTTTTACTTTCTAAACAAATATTTAGAAGCATTTTCGAAGATATATATTTACCATCATTTCCACTTAAATACATAACACGAAAATACTTATGATATGAACACTATTTATATGCGAACATGAGTCCAATGAGAAAAGACAAATCATTGCAGCAATTCGTGATCTTTTATGACATAATGTGTCATTCGTATATTATTATATTATTAACTCTCTCTCTCACTCTCTCTCTCTCTCTCTCTCTCTCTCTCTCTCTCTCTCTCTCTCTCTCTCTCTCTTTACCAACTGTAAAAAAATCACCACTTCCGTTGCGATATAAACAATACTTTTCTCATCAGATTTGCTTATAAATCACAAAATCTGAAGTAAAATCCTAGTTACAGTTACAAGATCCTAATCATGTGTTATAAAACTTGTTTTGTTCAACAAAATTATGTAAAGCATGTACTTATTGCTTTTAAATCAAAGGATAAATATAGATAGTATGCAGATGACGTCACTCAGGCCTTTGTTATTGTTTTTGCCATCCGCGTTTGTGAGTTGTTCTCACTAAACTGTATTAACCAGACTATATAAGTTCATGGTTACACAGAGTTTGTGTGTTGGTCCGTTATACTTCCGGATGGCAATGTTGTGAACGCCTTGGCCAAGCGCATTCTATCTATACAATTTATGTGATGGGTTGGTATGGCATTTCAGTAAAAATCTTGAAAATGGTCATTAAGGAGATTTATTAATCTTAATGGGAAGATATAAAAACACTCAGCCACTTGTTTTATAAGATGTATAGAGAATTTTTGCATGAAGCCTACTAATCCCAGGATCATGTCCGATTAAATTTTGTTTTCAGATGAAATCACGGGAACTTTCTCCAGTTATTATAAATTAATGACGGTGATATATTCTTCCTTTAATCATTTCACAATTAAAATAATCTGTCAAAGAACTTCTTTGAGGCACGATAGCAAGTCTTTGTCATCGGTAAAAGTTTATTTGTGTCTTACACAAGTAAGTACAGTAGAATGATCCGCTACCTACCCATTTTTGACTACTATTGTGTGCATGGTTGTCACATAATCATCTTTTTAAAATAAAAGAAAAAGAATTTGAAAAAGAAAGTAAACTTCAAGATTTTTTAATGTTTTAATCGTGCACTTTTCTGGTGCGGAAATGTGTTTTAATTGTAACACGTAAATTAATGTGTTTTTTTACCCCCGATTCATTGTTTTGGGCGCTACCTAATGGTTTCAATCAGGTTGGGGGTTATAATAACTTGTAAATAAATATAATCTCAACAAGCTTGGTGTTGAAAATGAAATCAAAACTAGACTATCGGATGTGATATCTTTTATAGGTCAGATTAATGTGACACGTAAGGGAGAAGGCACTACAGTAAGTTAAACATCTGGAGCTTTGAGTATAAATTATGCCGGACGAAGCAGAAAGAAAAACAAACACAAAAAATATTCCCCCATAAAACAAGCCTGCCTCAACTGGGGATCGAACCTCAAACCCTCTTGTTGCCAGTCGTGTTACCATTACCTTCATCACAGAGAATAGTGTTGGTTGAGACGATTTAATGCTTATATTCTTCACAAGCGTATGCGCTCTGATGTGTACCCAAACTCGGATCATAATAAAACAAAACATTGAACTCGAGAGGACGAGGAGGAAATCATTAGAGTAGCTCCATAAATTTGTTTCTTAAAAATAAATATCAAAATGATAAATTAGGGAACAGACACCGGTGTGAGATATATTTAAATCTGAAAAGGTATGTATGAGACAGTGCCAGACAAAGCAAAAGAAAAATGACGAGTCTTCCTCAACTGGGGATCTAACCTTAAACCTCCTAATTACCAGTCGGATGAGACCATATTAAATTAAGGAGTAGATTTGTACATAATATTATATGAAAGAACATGCCAAGAATGCATGGACGTTGAAGTTTGCACTACTTTTATTATGGTCAGCATCGCACCACTCTAATAAAACACATTATTAACAAATTGACCAGAAGCGTTTAATTCAAATATCGATTAATTAAAGATACAATTAATTAATTTGTCAAAAAGTTCAAACCTGAGACCTCAAAGAAGTCTCAGCTCGAACAATGTTACCAAGTTGATTATTGTTTGAATCGATCGACATTTACAATAAACGTTTTCTGTCAAAATGAAAATAATGCTTTTTGTCGGAAAATGGTATAGTTCTTCGTAGCTGTGATGCAAGATAAAGGCATAGAAATAGGACAATGTCATCGGATGTAATTATAGTTCCAGTTATGACATAAGTACTTTGTTTCCAGGTTTTATTTCAGTCTTGGCATATTTCACCATGAGGTAGGATTGAAATTTCCTGTAAACTATCATAATAAAATATATTAGTTCAATAAGCGTAGCATGTCGGCTTTTTATCTGTCGGCTTTATGCGGCTATGTGGTCTAGTGGTATGACACTCGCTTTCGGATCAGGAGGTCCTGGATTCGAGCCTCACTCGGCGCATAGTTAAGTCCTTGAAAAAGGCTCTTTACTCACATTTCTCTCACCGTACTCAAGTGTATAATAAGTGCCTGGTCGTCATCAGCGTTGTCTCTGTCGAAAAAAAAAATTGTAATATCATCCAACAGGCGTAATGTCTCGTTCTACCTGTTGCGTGTTGCTGTTAGTGTTAGTCAGGCACCCTTTGTAAAGCGCTTTGAGCACCATTGGTGGATATTGCTCTATATAAAAGCTCAAGTACTTTTTTATATTTTGAATCCAATGGCTATATTTTCACACCCTAACAAAATACAGTAACATTGTGCCTAATATTTCTATGCTGTGCCTAATATTTCTATGCCGTCGATCTGTTTTATTTAGTAATAAATTTATGTTTTCATTTTGTTGTTGTTGTTGACTGAAGAAGGGTTTTGAGCTCGAAATGTTACGTGTTTGGTATTTTTTTTAAAAAAAAGCTGTTATATTCATTTTTGTTTATTGCTTTCTGCATCCAAACAAGATTGCTCGCCCACACCCTAGCGGTCATTCTGACCGTTGCCTGGTCTCTAGCTGACGTTGACGTCCCCGTCACAAACCACTGGAGTGGGGGATTCCAGGGAGAGGCTTGCTTTGACATCACTCAGGAGTTACACGGTTGGACTGTTTCCTTGGTAATAATAATAATAATAATAATACACATTTATATAGCGCTCATTCTCGTGTAAAACACAAGCTCTGGGCACTTTACAATATAAATATCAATTTTAAGTGAAAAAATAAAAAAATAAAATAATAACAACAATAACAATTCATAGCCAAATCAAGGATTCATATAGAGTCAAGAAAAACAAATACAGTAAAAATGTGTCTTGAGATTCTTTTTAAAAGTAGGTAAAGACTTGCACTCCCTCAGACCACGTGGTAGTTCATTCCAAATCTTGGGGCCGAAACAAGCAAACGATCTATCACCAAATTTTGTTCTTGATCTTTTTTCCGAAATTTTCGTTTGGTCATTACATGATCTTAAAGTGTAATTTTCAAATTTACACATGACCACGTGATCTGTGAGATATGCCGGTGCTATACCAGCCAAACACTTATAAACAAGACACGCTGCTTTGTAATATGTGCGCTTTTCAATGGGCAACCAGTGGAGAGAGGCCAACAAAGGGGTTGCATGATCAAATTTTTTTTGCCAAAAACTAATCTTGCTGCACTGTTTTGCAGTAGTTGCAATTGTTTAATAGAAGCCTGAGGCAAGTTGACAAGCAGCGAGTTACAATAGTCTAGTTTCGAAAAAATGAGGGAAACAACCAATGTTTTACATGTTCCAATTGCAATATACTGACGGATCGAACTGATTTTCTTCAATTGAAAGTATAAAGATTTACAGAGAGCAGAAATGTGAGCTGACATTTTCATTTCTGAATCAAAATAGACACCCAAATTTTTCACAGTCTTTGAAACTTTGATCTTTTCACCCCAATCAACACCTCAAGACCATCATTCACCTTCAACTGCCCTCTATTTCCCACAATCATCACTTCTGTTTTTGACTCATTCATTTTCAACTTGTTTGCATCCATCCACTCTTTCACATCCGTCACACATTCTTCCACACGTTTCACAATATTTTCGAGATTTTTAGTTTTATCAGTAGCATAAAGTTGCGTATCATCTGCATAGAGATGATAGCGCAGCCCATGACCAGTGATGACATTAGATAATGGAGAAGTATACAAAACAAAAAGAATTGGACCCAAAACAGAGCCTTGAGGAACACCAAAAGACAATGTATGTTGACGAGAAAGTTTATCTA
Source organism: Berghia stephanieae (assembly GCF_034508935.2). Classification (NCBI taxonomy): domain Eukaryota; kingdom Metazoa; phylum Mollusca; class Gastropoda; order Nudibranchia; family Aeolidiidae; genus Berghia; species Berghia stephanieae. The sequence goes on from NC_088360.1 coordinate 37,220,369, forward strand.
AAATCATAACCTGTTGCTTTCTGCCATCTAAATAAGATTCAAACCACTGCAAGACAGTCCCAGACAAGCCAAAGGTTATATTAAGTCGTTTAATGAGAATACCGTGATCAATAGTATCAAACGCCGCCGAAAGGTCTAACAATGTCAGAAGAGAAACAGAACCTTTATCTAAAACATCAAGCAAATCACTCGCAACACAGCACAGAGCAGTTTCTGTGCTGTGGTAAGAACGATAAGCTGACTGAAATTTTTCCCATAGATTGTTTTCATGGAGATGTTGTGAAAGACGTCTGAGTACAACTTTTTCAAGGATTTTAGAAAGAAATGGCAGATTTGAGACGGGACGGTAGTTACTAAGGTCATTTACATTGAGATTTTGCTTTTTTATGAGAGGCTTTACAATTGCATGTTTATAGATATCTGGGACTTGTCCTGAGATAAGTGACTGATTTATAATATAAGTTATGCAAGGTAACAATTCAGGAAGACATAATTTCAAAATATTAGTTGGTAAAGGATCTAAATCACATGACTTCGAGGAAGATGAAAAAATTATTTTAGAAATTTCTTCTTCAGTTGTTTCTTTAAAACAAGAGAATCCCTGTGAACCCGAAAAAGGGTGGAAATTTATATCTTCATTTTGCACGAGGTCCAAATTGTTCCGAATTTTCGATATTTTTCCCGAAAAGAAATCTGAAAATGCATCCGGCTGCTTTTCTACCGGGATATTAGTGGGTAGACACATGCCCTTTTCTTCCCCTAAAAGTTCCTTTGAAACAGAGAAAAATTCCTTAGTGTCCCTCACTGATGACAGTTTTGTGTTATAATAGTTTCTTTTTGCTCTTTTGCAGGTGGTTTTATACTTATGCTTTTTTGCTATATATATCAGCCGGTCAATCTCAAGGCCCGATTTTCTCCACGATGCCTCTGCATTCCTTTTTTCCCTTTTGGCAGTTTTTTCACTCTGGTTAAACCACGGAGACGGTTTCCTGGAATTTATTATTCTAGTTGTGTTTGGCGCATGCCTGTCGATGACGTTGCGCAGTACCTCGTCTGTTTTCTGTGCTGATGGTATATCCATTCTTCCTAGTTCCTCTGACAGATTGTTTTTGAAGGAACTAATGTCTATTTTTTTGGTATCCCTAGACACTATCTTGACTTTCTTTGCTTTCTCTTTGATGCATTTGAGAGTTGCCAGAATCAGATTGTGGTCTGAAATTTCTTTTTTGATATTTTTAATTGATTCAACAAGCGAGGGTGTGTCAATGATGAACCAGTCCAAGATGTGCCCCAATCTTTGAGTTGGAGAGGTCACTAACTGAGTGAGGCCATGTTCATTCAGCATATTTTTTATAATTTTAACGAGACTATTCTGATCAACATCAAACTGAATATTAAAATCGCCGATATAAATCTTTCGCTTATTTGATGTGTCTTTTGATACAAAATCTAAAAATTCGTCAGCAAAATCATTCTGTCTCAGTTTGTTCTTTTTGCTTGGGGGTGGTCTGTAGATACAAGTGATTAAAAATGAAATTTGAGGGTAGGTCAATGTGGTTTGGACACACTCGAAACTTTTGAACGAAATTGGCCTGTTTTGTATTTTAGACGAAAGAGCGTGTTTGTATATGATGGCGATCCCCCCTCCTGATCGTCCATTTCTTGGGAACGATTCCATCTTGTAGCCGGGAGGTGTCATTTCTTTCATTATAGGTTCATCACCGAACTGACGCAACCATGATTCAGTTATATATAGAATATCGATATGGTATTTGATGAAGTCATCTCGAGTCTAGAGGTAATCAGTTATCAGGGTTCACTTTCTACAGTAAGCCATTAAGAGTACTGTGTTGATGTTATGCGTTTAGCCCCCCCTCCCCCCCCCCCCCCCCGCCCCCCCCCCCCAAAAAAAAAAAAGAAAAAATTAAAAAATAGATAAACCAAAAAAAAACCCAAAAAAACTCACACCATCTGCCAGCCGGATATGACATATCAAGATTCAAATATGTGTAACCTAATACTATTACTTAAATGTTGTTTAAAATCATCAATGTTTTTCTAATTTCATTATCTATGTACAGTTGGGGTGGTTGATATGAAAACGATCTTTGTCTATTTTCATCATCTATGTTTAGGTGTGGGTGGCCGATGTGAAACAGACTCTTCAGAACAACAAGGAATTCGTCTTGGAAAACAAGTCGTGGAACAGAGATGAACATGTTGGAGACGAATTGTGCATCACTTTCATCGGACACGGTGAGGCTTACGGCTTACCTTACACTGACAAAACACCTCTTTTCATTATGGCCAAATGAAATATATTTCATAAATTGATAGATTAAAATAACACACCCTTCCTCTACTCTCAACAGGTCGAAAATGCCGCAAACTTTAGATCACGATGACTTTTTGACAAGGGAGGGGGAGAGGGGAGGGTGTCATCTTACCTTCAATATATATGAATAAAAATATTTCTCTGGCCAAAATGCCAAAATTAAATGTTGTTGTTTTTTTTTTTTTTTTTTTTTTTTTTGATAACCTCAAATTGAAAAACTTAGGCAGGTTGTAAATTCTGGAAATAATTATATGAATAAATACGATACTCCTATAATTAACCACTTTCGAATTGACCACTTCTTTCATACACATTTTGTGTTGCTTTAGGGAATGGGGATATTGCTCCAAAAATCACGGCCTCCCTGAATGAACTCCCTAGTGGAGGCTCTCACAACGAGATCACCGCTCCACCACCCGTGACAGGTAAGCCATCTAAAAATATAATTTAAAGCACTGAAAGAGAATATTACGCTACTAAACTTACTATACTGGGGTTCCCGATAGCTCAGTTGGTAGAGCACTCGCTTCACATTCAAAGGGACTGAGATCGATCCCGGGTGCAGTCGAGATTTGTTTCTGACCCCCCCCCCCCTATTCATCCAGCAGTGAATGGGGTAACTGAATCTGTTTGATTTGGCGAAAGTGCTTTGCGATAGACTATCGTCCAATCCAAAGGATAGCAAACAATTGCTATTGTCCGTTTCACGCTATAGAAACCGGGATAAACTCCGGCTCCATGGGCCGAATGGCTCTGAAGGACTACTTAAACTACTATGCTAATACCACCAAGACGAATGGCATTGGTCATGAACTTTTATCAATTAATTCAGCATTTTTCATTCTGGGACATTGTTTATTATTGATTATCCTAGTGTGATCTTGAAAAACGAATACTAACTAAGGACTGTAAAAATTATTGGATCAAAATAAATGTGTAACAGATTTTTATAAATTACTTAACACGAAATATGTTGGGCTTTAAACCTTTCTCCAGCCAACAACAAAAATTAATCAAACGATAATGCTTAAAGTCTTATAGGATATTCATTACTGTTTCATACTATTACTGAAATGCTATTTAAGATTAGCAAAAATATATAAAAAACGTTCAAATGTCAAAAAATAACCCCAACAAACATGAAGGACCGATTCTGCAGTTATTAACCAAAATGGATGGCATAGTTCATGAACTGGAATCAATTAACTATTTATCACACTGGGACATTGTTTACCGACGATTATCCTAGCGTGATTTAGATAAAAGAATACATAGTTTCACTTTTGACATTGTCCTTGTACAAATATGGCCATACGTAGACTATCAAATTTTCTGAGATGATCAAATACAATATCACAGTTATATTAATTGTCTTTTAAAAGAGGAATGTATATTTAAAATTGAAACAGAGCTCTTACAAAGTAATCACGCACACTGAGTTGTTCATATTTAGTCTTTCTCTTCTTTTTTTTTAGCGGCTCCAGGCCAAACTCTTCCTCCAACTACAGTCCATACATGTGAGTATTTTATTTGGAAGCAATATTGCAATGTATACACAAAGAAAGAAAGAAAGAAAGAAAGAAAGAGAGAGAGAGAGAGAGAGAGAGAGAGAGAGAGAGATGTAAAGAAAAAAAAAATATATATAGACAGATAGATTGATAGATAGATTAATAGATAGATAGACAGACAGACAGACAGAAAGATAGATAGATAGATAGATAGATAGATAGATAGAGAAAGAAAAAATAAAGAAAGAAAGTAAGAAAGAGGTCCCAGGTTTGAGAGTTTTTGCCAAGACGAGGGTCATTTAAAT
>NC_088360.1:37229516-37249516 GCF_034508935.2 Berghia stephanieae
CATTGTGAAACATTTGTGGTGATGGGTCTTATATATTTTTATTATCATTATTATTATTATTATTATTATTATTATTATATTATTATTATTATTATTATTATTATTATTATTATTATTATTATTATTATTATTATTATTATTATTATTATTATTATTATTATTATTATTATTATTATTATTATTATATTATTATTTTTTATTATTATTATTACTATTATTATCATCATCATCATTATTATTATTATTATTATTATTATTTCTTTTATTATTACTATTATTACTATTATTACTACTACTATTATTATTATTATTATTATTATTATTATTATTATTATTATTATTATTATCATTATTATTATTATTATTATTATTATTATTATTATTATTATTATTATTATTATTATTATTATTATTATTATTATTATTATTATTATTATCGATATCAATTTTTTTTTCTAAGGTCAATATACCTACACCTGTTTATTGTCGTATTTAAAAGACGGAGATAATTCTAAATTGGCAAAGCAACGACAAACTTTGGGTGTCTCCCATTCCTGAGGTTAAAAAAAACCCCCCAAAAAACAGCATTACAATCATGAATACAGTTAGCACGTGTTGTCAACATCGGGTGAGTGTACACACATAATTTGGATATTTTCATTCATGCTAAAAATGCAATAAATAATTCAGCCAAAACTTAAACAATTTATTTATTCGTTTTCTTTTCTCTGCCATTCTCATTGTTCACAGCGGACGGATCAAAATACAACTATGACGACCTGCTGTACAAGTCCATCCTATTCTACGAGGCACAGAGATCTGGTAAACTACCGGTATCAAACCGTATTCCATATCGTGGGGATTCAGCTTTAGGTGACAAGGGAGATAACGGTGAAGACCTTACTGGTGGATGGTATGATGGTGAGTTATCCTCCTTTTTTTCAAAGAAGGAAAAAATGTGACTCGGCAACCGTGGCTCAGTTCTCAATAACGACGACAACTACACCAACAGCAGCAACAACAAGAGCAGCAACAATGTCAAAAAAAAAACAAAAAAAAAAAAACAACAAAAAATACAGCTAATGATTTATGAAGCTGTCTAAAAGTCCTCTTATATTATGAGCATTTTTGAAAGGGTACAGCTTCGCCTTGAAAAGTGCCAGTCTATTTACAAAGTTATTGGAAATGTTTGGGTGTATTATTTAGTATTAGTTACAAACATTATGTTAATGGTTGCAACATAACAAGTGGGAACGAGTATCCCAACTGAATTAAGGAATTACCCTATTCATGAGCGGGGCAATGATCTTTCATGACATAATGCTTATTCCTTTACAGCGTTATTTAATGGATTAAAAAATAACTTTATATAGCGCAATATCCAGTAAATGTGCTCAAAGCGCTTTACAAGGGGTCCCTGTTCAACAGCAACAATTAACATGTAGGACGGGACATGACGTCTGTTAGGTGATATTACATTTTTTCGGACAAAGACAACGCTGTTAACGGCCAGTACTCATTTTACACATGAGTACAGTGAGAGAATAAAGAGCCTTTTCCAAGGACTCAACTATGCGCCGAGCGCGAGGCTCGAACCCAGGACCTTCCGATCCGAAAGCGATTGTCACTAGACCACATAGCCGGATACATATATCTCAAAAATGGTATGGGGTGTCGCGTCGGGTGTCGGATATGGTTCCGTATAAGATAACATGAAATAACCAAGATAGAAAAACATATTTCAAAATGAGATTTTTAAATCAGAATCTTTATGAAAATTTAAACCTTATATAGGTATCTCGAACTATACCACACAAATCTATTTATATTTTTATATTGTACTAGTTCCAGCTCCCCCAACATTTCATGTCTATTAATAGTATGAAGGTGACGTCACTTAGGTCTTTGTTATTGCTTTTGCCATCCGCGTTTATGAGTAATTTTCACTAAACTGCATTAACCAGACAATAAATGTTTATACATAGTTTTGTGTGTTGGTCCGTTATATTTCCGGATGGCAATGTTGTGAGCTTCTTAGCCAAGCGCATACTATCTATAGAGTATCAATGTGACAAATTAGGGAGCAAGCATACGCACTTTTTCATACATGCTTTTTCAGATCTTATTCTATTGTGTTGGACGCCCACCATCTAAATTAATCGGATAGAATGGTCTCTGACCACTAGGTAGTTCCACGATGTCATGACCAGTTCCACTTAACTGTCTTGTGTGTGTAGCAGAGCTGTCAATTCCTGGGCCCCACATTCATCTCTTCTTATAGACAGTATGCGCTTGGCTAAGAAGTTCACAACATTGCCATCCGGAAATATAACGGACCAACACACAAAACTGTGTAACCATGAACTTTTATAGTCTGGATAATACAGTTAGCTGAGAATTACTCATAAACGTGGATGACAAAAATCAATAACAAAAACTGGAGTGACGTCAACTTCATTCTATCTATAGTTTACCCAATTCATTGCACGTGTGATACACCGACTCAATTTGGTATTGTGTCGCTCTATGACTCAGTGGTACTGTGTCTAGTTTTGTCACAAAAGTCAAGCAATGTTAAGCATGCGGCGATGTAGTCTAGTGCTATGACTCACGCTTTCGGATAGGAAGGTCCTGGGTTCGAGCCTCGCCTGGCGCATGGTTGAGTCTTTGGAGAAGGCTCTTTACTCACATTCTCTCACCGTACTCAGGTGTAACATAAGTACCTGGCCGTTAGCAGCGTTGTCTCTGTCCGAAAAACAATTGTAATATCGCCTAACAGGTTAAATGTTACTGTTGGCCCGTGACCCTTTGTAAAATGCTTTGAGCACGTTTAGTGGATATTGCGCTATATAAAAGCTCATTAAAAAAAACATGGTCAGTGGCCATATGGATGACAATGATCGTGGAAGATTTTGTTCCCAATGGTATGTCCTTGGGTAAGGTACTTAACACAGATTACTCCACTCGACTCACGTGTGAATGAATACCTGGCTACAGGCAGTGGCGAATTTGTAAGAGTGTTAATACAAAAAGGACTTCTTACAGGCGACTAGCCAGCTAGTGGAATATATAAAAAAATGTAAAGGTCATTCAGTATGTTCATAATTGTTTATGTTCATTAAATTATCGTTATCGTGTTGGGATAGAACAAATTTTTTGAAAATGTATTTGAAAGTGAAAACAATTAGGATAACAATTATTTCATTCTTGTTGGTGAGGTATATCATTTCAAAGAAATCTTCATTATATAGACCTTAAAGTCATTTTTAGCACCTGGTTCAACCGGGCATTATACCAGATATTGATGGTGGATCACATATATTATAGTAATTTCAGCATCTAATAAATATATTTTGTTTGCTACGATCAACTCATTTATTGAAATGTATTACAACTGGTTTTAGTCTATCAGATATGATCAACATCTGAACTTCGCATTCAATCATTTAGGGTTGAATTACACATACGCATAATCTAAAACAGTAGGTATTGAATTCTAGATCGGACACCAAGCAAGTTTTTAAAAGATGAAATCACCAGAACACAAGAAAATAAAAAGGGGTAATAAAAAAAGACAGAAACTTAAGAATAATAACTGACAGGCCATATCAATGCTTTACGTTCAAATCTTTTGTTCGGCATCATTCACTAAGAACACTTACATGTATCGATGTCTTTTTTACTTTTACTCCATTGTGTTACAGCTGGTGACCACCAGTGGCGGTTCTAGCCTATTTACATTGGTGGGGCAAAGATGCTTCGGTCATATATATATATATATATATATATATATATATATATATATATATATATATATATATATATATATATATATATATATATTTTTTAATTTATTTTTTTTATTGTTTTTTTTATTTATTTATTTATTTATTTATTTTTTGATTTATCTTTTCATTTTTTTAAAAGTTATTTATTTATTTATTTATTTATTTATTTTTTAATTAATTTTTTTAAATTATTATTTTTTTCACCTTTAAAAAATAATATTTCAACCACAAATATCACATTTACAATGAAATGACAATACCAGTAGATTTTAATTATTCCAAACGTAATCAAAAATGAATCACGAAAGAGAATACAACTAAAAAATAAAGCGACGAGACATAATGCGACAACACCTTGACAATACAAGTCCATTTCGTTCACTCGAAAAATTAAAGATTTGCTTTAATCCCTCAACGGCGAGATAAATATTTCTGTTACATTACTGGTTTTCAGTAGTATGTAGTAACCTTAAAGTTTTAATCGAGAAGCAACAACAGCGATATGACTCGAGTTTCATTCAGAGCTCAAATTGCATTTCACTGCTGTCTTGATGATTAGAATGACTGTGCCGGTGGTGGTAGTGGTTGGAATAGTGGTAGCGGTGGTGGTGGTGGTGGAGGAGGATGTAATTATGGTAGTGGTTTTGGTGATGCTGTTGGTTAGAATGATAGTTGTGGAGACGATGACGGAAATTTTATGATGATGTTGATATTGTTTTTATTGCTATTGTAGTACTTGTTGTTAATATTGTTGTTGTTGTTGTTGTTGTTGTTAATGAAGAAGAAGATGATGATGATGATGATGATGATAATGATGATTATGATGACAACGACGATGTCGTCGACAATGATGGTTACCATACGATATTACAAAGTTTGTTCAATCTTAGGCTTTCGACAATAAATCATACAATTTGATGACCACATACATGAAAGTGGAAAAAAAATGGTAAATGGAACCAAACAATAAACTGATACCATTAATAACAACAAAAAAATACAACAATAGTAATACCACCAATACGTACAATAATAATAATAATAATAATAATAATAATAATAATAATAATAATAATAATAATAATAATAATGATAATAATAATAATAATAATAATAATAATAATAATAATAATAATAATAATAATAATAATAATAATAAGAATAAGAATAATAATAATAATAAGAATAATAATAATAATAATAATGATGATGATAATAATAATAATAACAATAATAATATTACCATCATCATTACTACCACCACCATCATTACTACTACCACCACCGCTACCACTATCACTACCACCATCACCATCATTATTACGTTTCCAATCATTTTTTCTCGTTTTAAAAAATTTGATATCTATCAAAACAGACGAAATTCCGGTCATTTTTTTAAAGGGTAGTTAAAATATCTACGATTTTATTAGCCCTGAAAACTACGATTTTTATTTTCCTATTTCAAGTAGGCAGCTCTGATATGACAAGTATCAGTATCAGTTCCATAGTCAAAATAAGACAAACAAAAACAAAGTTTATTTAATCTTAGGCTTTCGCCAATACTTCATACAATACAATTAAGACAAAATAATGTTACCAATTTCTCCTCATGCATTCGTTAGACTATAACAATAACGACCGTGTTATCTTTACTCTTTACCCAACCAACCCCGAGCTTCCCGCCTCTTCATCGCGAACAACTTCTTATGTATGTAGTAGCTTCAGGACGGGCAAGTACGGAATCTGCCCACCCTTCCGTATTTCCTCTATAACTTAGTTAGAATTCAACTCTCTCCTTTCTCAGAAGAGTATTTCTCGTATACTAATTCAATTGTTGAGAAAACCAAAATGGTGGTTGTATTTTATATATTTATTTAGTCGTGACTTTTGAATAAAAGTGTTTTGTTTTATTAGACGGAATACAATAGAAAATTACATTGTTTTGCAAAATTATTTTGTCTGGCAATAAAAATACAGCGGTAATTAATTTAAGAATTAAAAAAAAAAGAACTAACAAATTAATTTGTTAAAAAACAAAACAAAAAAAAAAAACACCCAAAACAACAACAACAACAAAAAACAAATAAGAAAACAGTTTAAATAAATGAGTTTTGAGAAGCACTAAAGAAAACGAGAAAAAAAGAAAAGTTTAAATGGATAAACAAATATATAAAAACAACACAAATTAATACTAAATTGATATAAAATTAGTAAATTAATAAATTTAATTCAATACTGGAACATTCCCAAAGTCATTACATCAATGGTACCAGCACAAGTAAGGCAATAAATAAGAAAAAGTTCGTTTGCCAAAATCTCTATTTAGTTTTCACTGGTTAATAAGGTGGGCTCATTTGAATTAGCCCGACCTAGTACTGGAGAGGCCAGACAGCAAAATCGGAGTTAGTTCACCGTCAGGCGACGTGACGATGAGATGACGATGTGGGCGGAGTGGAGTGGTTGGGGGGGGGGGGTGATAAAAAAAGAACAGGAGCGTATCCTGGTTTATGCATTACGGGATGCATGGTGATTCTCAATCTATCAAAAATACACACAAATTGATTTCAGTACGAAGTATCAAGTTTAAGTAGTAACTTTTGAAATTATCTAATTTAAATTTGATTATTTCAGACCTGGTAATACAGCATATAACTTGAAAAAACAGGCTGGTATTTGCCCACCCTGCCCATTATTACCAGCCGTCGCTGGTGACCACATCAAATTCAATTTTCCCATGGCTTATTCAACTGTCGTTCTGGCTTGGGGACTTCTAGAGTATCCCGATGCCTACCAGGCTGCTGGGCAGATGGATTATATGCTGGACTGCATCAAATGGCCTCTCGATTATTTCGTTAAATGTCATACCAAACCTCATGAACTTTATGCTCAGGTAACATTACGGGTTTTATTAATATCAGTTAACGTTTCAAAGTATTTGGCATAATAATATAGGTAGGGATTAAGCATGCTCAATGAGACAAATCCGGTAGAATAACATGGTTGATACGATATAAATATGATGCTGCTATAAACATGACAAAATATTTTATAATGAAAAGGCTGTTGTTAATAATGAGGATGTCAACGAGAAGGAAGAGATATGGAAGGAGGAGGAGGGGGCAGAAGAAGGAGAAGATAGAAAGGAAGATAGGTGGTCAGGAAAGAGGAAAAAGATGTTTTCACTCCGTGGTTGAATATACTATCTTTATTAATTTGTTGTCTGCTGGCTAGAATATTACTTTTAATTCATGTGACACCGTGTATTACACACCTATGGAGTTTTCGTAAGAACCTCGTTGGTTTCCCAATTCTCAGCAAATGTTCACTTTCAAATATTAATCTTATTAATTTTTCAGGTAGGAGACGGCGGGGCAGACCACAGCTACTGGGGTCCACCAGAGAAGATGACCATGGCCCGTCCAGCCTACAAGATCACAGAAAGTAATCCTGGTAGTGATTTGGCGATGGAAACGGCCGCTGCTTTCGCTGCGGGTTATTTGGTGTTCAAAGACAAAAGTAAGTAGACATTCTTGTGAAAAAAGTTGTAGTCCTTATAAAGCCACGATACCCATGGAGTTTGAATGTTATCGGTTTCTACATCTGTAACAAAAATCACCCTCCATTTGCCTAAATGAGCCAATAAAATAGTAGAAAAAGACAATGAGTAAATGTGACTCGTATGAAAGATGCGTTGTCCTCTTTTATATGAGTCACGTTTACTCATTTTATATCTCTATCCATGTTAGACTCTTGCTACTCAATCGCTTATGGATGGACAAAAAGGACAAACAACAAAAAACCACTCAATGTGGATTCAAATTAGTCTAGTGCTCAACTGATGAATAACTTTGTCATTTATACAGTGTAATAACATCATCCAAATTATGTACTCTAACTCAGGCTTTAGAGTTTTAATTCCAAATATAAGATGATATTCATTCTTTCAAAATTACAGAAGGAAACCTTACATGCAATTTTTCATTTGAGACGCAATGTTTACACATCACTACCAGTAGTTTGTTCCTTTTTAACATATAAACACGAATGTTGGATAATTTAATCATTGAGTGAAATATAATAAATTGTATTAAACGCTCCTCGCCTTTCTATTAATTGAGACTACTTAACGTCTTTGTTAGTTTACGTGAGAGGTATTTCCATAGAGAGCATCCGTTGCGTCCAGCTACTTGTGACAAATTGCTAACATAAACTATCTGTAGTCTTTGGATATATGGCTAAAATAGACTCCCCCCCCCTTCCCCAGTAAAGTGACGTTGACAGTATTTGATCAACGCGATACACAGTTTACAACTCAGCGATCGTATCAATTTTATTTTTCACATTAAAAATATTATGATAAATCACCCCTTCAACGTTGGGTTATTTTTTACCCCACAGATGCAACCTATGCCCAAGATCTTTTGAACCGTGCCGAGCAGTTGTGGGATTTTGGATGGAACTTCCGTGCAAAATACAGTGATTCAGTATCGGCTGCTGCTGGCTATTACCGGTATGTGTCTAACACATTTAAATGATTATCAAATTAATCAGTGGCGAGTTCTGTAGACTAGGCAAAGAGAAACCAAGAGCCTTCTAAATAGTGATGTATATTAATTGATAAGATATTTACTACTCGAGACGGAGATTTAAAAAAAAATCAGGTACCGATTCAGGTCATACTGTTTAGTCAACAATTTTATCTTTATAATATCTCCTAACAAGGGTTTTTACCAATACATTTTATTATCACCATCTGAAAATAAACATTATATCCACTTTGTTATATTTCTCTCTATGTAATACCGGTTCTTGTGGTAAACATCCAACCGTAGATTACAATAAAAGGACCGAAAATCTCATCGTTCCAGTTTCACTGAGCGAAACCGTGCAAATTTCGGCATCATGAGCTCGATGGCTCTAAAACTCTTATTTTGATTTCCGCATTTACTTTTAAAGGTCAATTAGTACTATCAGAGCGTATGTTTAATAATAACAATAAAAAAGACGACTAAACTTGTTGTTTTTTTTTGTAATGTATATCAAAGTCACAATCATTTTAAAACTTCTGTAGATCCTTCAACATCACTGATGAATTGTCTTGGGGATCTACCTGGTTGTACATGGCTACCAATGACTCTAAATATTTGGCAGCAGGGTTGCCAGTTTGGCATTTTAAATGCCAGATTCCAAAAATCTGGCATTTTTGAAAACCGTTTGGCATTAGAAAAATCATTTGGCATTTGGCATTTTCATTTGGCATTTTCTTTTCTTGTATATTATACTTCAAATGACACCTTTTCTTAATTATTTCTAAATGCGTAAAAACAAACATCTTCACATTTCTTTTTCATTCTTAAAATCCAACCGTGGTGTAGTGGTTTAGCACTCCACTTAGTAGTCAGTAGGTAAATAATTACCCCAACAGGAAATTTAGTATAATTCCCAAAAAAAAAAACAAAAAAAAAAAACAAAACAAAAAATAAAATAAAAGAAAAAGAAAAGAAAACACGCAAGCCACCAGGATATGATAGTAAATTGTCTATCAAAAGTGAGTAGTTTTCTTAGTGGGGGTGGGAGTCAACAGACTTTGGCATCTTTTTGAGTGTTTTGGCATTTTTTGAGTCTTCCCCTGGCATTTTGTTGAAAAATAATCTGGCAACCCTATTTGGCAGCCGCTGAGAAAACAGTTGACCTTGAACCCGAATGGGGCATGTCATGGGATGACAAGACAATTGGAAACCAAGTAAGGTTCTGTCTAAATAAACATTCCAGTTTGTCCACACATTAGATAAAATCTAAAACGCTCGAGTACATTGTACTTTTAGATTCTGAATATTAAATGTTTATAATAGGCATAATTATTAAAACGTATTTGATGTTCATTTAATGGAGCAAATTATAGGATAGCACGAATTACAGATATATCTTTATCATTACAATAAATATAACAACCTTATAGTGTTTCATAAATTTATATTGAAAATGTTCTTCAAATAACGAACCTTTAAAAACACAATAAATAGACAGTTTAAACGAAGTTTAAAGAACTAATTTATCTCTTTTTGTTCAGACATAGATTTGATCTTAGCGTCTTAACTCTCAAACGTTCCACAAATAGAAACCACGATCACCGGTGATCGTGACAACGCCCCCTTTTTCATAATCCCATTTTGCGGTAAAAAATCGCCAGATTATGTGTTGAAACTATTATTTTATTATAAAAGAATGATTTTCATTTAATAATTCATCACAATTATGTTAAAAATGTAAAAAAATGTTACGAAATAATGAGAGATACGAAAGCTAGGTTGCTAACGACTCCATCCGTTACCTTCGATCCGCCATTTTGTTTCGGGAAATCTTTCTACAACTCCAACTCACAATTTATCAAATTTATATTATTTAAACTTTTTGCACCATGGCAAATCTCAAAGAGTCTGAAATTTATGACATCCTCTTCAACGTGGATGTAAGTGATGACGAGGATGATGATGAAATTGAGTCCGAATGGTCTCAAGAATTCGACCTGCCGTACTCGCCAAATATGGGATCTGACAGTGAGAACGACGAGTAAGTATTTTCAGAAATCTTCTCAAAGTAACATCAAACGATCACATAATGCCCATGATATGTATATTTTATTCAACTTTATTATCTATTTCATTAATATAGTACAAAAAGTTTTTTTTTTTTGTTTATAATTGTATTTATGAAGTGCTTGAGTTTGACTAGGACGAGTGAAGTGTTGTGTGTTGAAAATGTAAACAAACACGGAGGTCAGAAGACGGTTAGTTCGGCCACTTGAATGAGATATAGAAATGATTTGTATGTCTTGATTTGATGTGTCGACAATTTGTATAATAAAATATTGTTCTTTTTTCTTTCTTCTAGCGAGATTCGTATTCCGTGTGAGGACTGTGGGAATGAAACTGGGAGACATGCACAAGTCCCTACTCCTACTGATGATACTGACACTGCCACTGCCACAACTAGTTCTGCTTGTCAAAGAAAAAGGTGAGAACTGACCTGATATTTAGTTGTTCTTATAGAGCATTTATATTCATATTGACTGTTTTGTGTTTTCTGATGTATTATTGTTGATATTATGTTATATATTCAGTTTTGGGTCTACAGGAAGATTATTTATAGTATTTTTACTCTACTCAACTCTATGTCAAGAAATATTATTCCAGAACTAGTGTGTGATGTAAAAAAGGGAGAGTGATAAAATATTTTGATATTTTATATTTATATGTGTAATTAATTGCTTTCTCCTTTCAGAATTATTTTTCATTTCCTTTGTTTTCAAAGTACTTCTTTTTATTTTAATTCTTGTTATTATTATTTTCTTCAGGCGTTCGGATCATGATGAAATCCCTGGCCCATCACAGCCGAAGAAACTATGTGTGGATGGTGGTCCCGAGAACAAAGTGCCACCTTTTCTCCCTGAGCGAGTCCCTGGTCCACGCCTGCCTGATACGGTGACTCGCTTAGATCACCGAAAATTTTTAACGCCTTTAGATTTTTTTCGTTTGTTTTTTACTCAAGAACTGTTGTCTTTGTTTTGTGAGTGGACGAATGATTATGCGAGTATGTGTGCGGATTCGAAACCGACGTTGCATAAGAGGTGGAAGGATGAACCTGTGAATGTGGATGAAATGTATAGATTTATTGGTTTGTTGATGTACATGAGTTGTGTGAAAGTGGAGCGTGTTACTTTATATTGGTGTGAGGAGACATTGTTGAATGGTTTGTGGGCGCGTCGGTTTTTGTCAATTTGGCGTTATAAATGTCTTATGAGTTTTTTAAAAATAAGTAATTTTAGAACAGAAAATAGAGATGATAAATTATGTAAAGCTAGATTTATGATGGATTATATTCGTAGAAAATGTATGAAATTGTTTCAACCTTATCAGAATATTTCAATAGATGAGAGGATGGTTAAAAATAAGGGAAGGTATAGCTTTAGAATGTATATGAAGGACAAGCCAACAAAGTGGGGAATGAAATTGTGGGTTTTAGCAGATTCAAAGGCAGGGTATACACACAATTTTGATGTTTATTTGGGTAAGGTAGGGGGTAATACAACAAATGGTTTAGCTTATAATGTGGTTATGCAGTTGCTTGTTGGCTTGTTCAATCAAGGATATCATTTATATGTGGATAATTTTTATACTAGTGTTCAACTTTTTAAAGATTTGGTTGTGAAGAATGTGAGAGCTTGTGGGACAATAATAGTTAATCGAAAAGGATTTCCAGTTAGTCTAAAGAACGTTAGAGAATGGGAAAAGAGGGTTAAGAGGGGGGAGTTTAGATGGCATAGGGATGGTGATATTTTAGCTTTACAGTGGAAAGATAATAAGACAGTTTCATTTATATCTACAATACATGATGCAAATAAGGAGGCAGTAGTACAACGTAGGAGTAAAGATAATGGGGTTTTCAGAAAATTAGATGTTGCACAGCCTGAATTAGTTAAAGATTACAATAAGAATATGAATGAGGTAGATTTGTCTGATCAACTTATTGGGAAATATAATAGTCTTAGAAAAACACACAAGTGGTGGAAAAGTTTATTTTTTCATTTTATTGACATTGCTAGGGTTAATAGTTATATTCTGTTCAAAGAATATAGAGCTAGGCATAGTGATATTGAAGAATTACAGAGACCAAAACAGTATAATCAGTTAGATTTTACTCTGGAGTTAGCCAGGCAGTTAGGCGGGATAGATGATCTAGAGGGTCCACCACTTGCTTTAAATACAAATTGTAATTGTAAATGTAAAAGTAAATCTAAAGCAAATAGCAGGAATAGTGATAATAATGATATAGATGAAGAAATTAAGTTAATCCATCCAATTTTACCAGATGCTTCTTCAAATTCAAGGGGTGATTGTAGGTTATGCTTAGATAGGGGGAAAGTACAGAAAACTAGACATAGGTGTTTATATTGTAAAAAATGGTTTTGTTTACAGCCGGATAGAAAATGTATGTTGTGGTATCATACAGTTCTTGAGTAAATTATTTGATTTATTATTGTATTTTAAAATGCTCTTTGTTTTTTAAATGTTAAATTGTCTGTATATTTTTATTTTATTTTGTTAAGGTACTGTTACTGTGAAATTAAAATATTTTCGCACTCTGCGAATAATCATTCGTTTTCGCTCTTTGCGGAAAAAAAAATACTATTCGCTCTCTGCGAATACATTTACATATATAAATAAATATATATGTATACTGAAGTCCTTTATTATATTTATCCATGTATTATCAATTGTATCAGTAAGAAGGAACTTGTGTATATTTTTGGTGTGTATAGTTCAGTCTTTGCACTAAACAAGTGACACACAAGTGAATTTTAAAATAATTATATAATTTTACTTTTGTAATGGAATTATTACCCCAAAACCTTTTCACCATGTTGAAATGTCTTCTTGTATCATGTGTTTAGGTCTGTTGACCAAGATATATCCAAAATATGCCAAAGAAATGCTGACATAAGCAATTTAGAGACATTTTTGTGAACATGTAAAAATTATTGGATTATGCCCCTTGTTTGAGTAAATGTGTGGATACATTTGAGACCCCACCAGATGCTCAATTTATGCATTACATACTTGAGTTTTGCATAAAAGTTGTAAGACATGATGTATTTTTAGAAAATAAACTTGTTTTGATCATAATTTTGAACAGTTATTTTTTTCCTTCTTGGCATTTGCAGAAAATGCAGTTTTTACTTGAAAATTTGAGACCCTACCTTGACACATAAATCATATTTGTGTCCAGGAAAGTGCCTTGAAATTATAAAAAACTTTAAGAATGTGAAACTAAAACATCTGACGAGCAAATTGATATATAACATGCCAGCATTAGCGCACAGTGAGTGAGTTCAGGGTATCCTAATGTACCTGCACCCCCTCCATTCACAATTTTTGCTCAAAACAGTGGAACGTTTGAGACTTAAACTGTGAGAGAAGTCAGGAATAGTGTCATTAACACGAGTGTTACAACTTTTTGCAATTAATGAGTTGCCGCGGCAGCAAGGCCTGGACTCTAAATTGAAAACATTGCACTTATCAATAGAATTTTTTCATATCATTTTTGTCAATACGAATTACTTTATTGGGCTGTGCAAACCTTTAGCCTATGATGTGAGGGACATGAAAATAATTCTCTTATCAAAATCTCACCAATAAAAATGTTAACTGGATACAATCATTTTTGGTTAGGCGACGTCATAATTTAGTGGTTCGGATTATTGAGAGTTCGTTAAAAATTCAAAACATAAATAAAATTATATTTCCGATAGGTTTTGTTTAACGGATTTTTAAAATAGTCGTCTGTTCTTGGTTTTATTGTTCGGGGCTTTTTATTTGTTTGTTTTTGTTGTTGTTTATTTTGGGTATTTTTTTTCTTTTCTTTTTTTGTTTGTTTTGGTTTAACATTTCACTGTAAATTCACACGATCTCTTACTATTTGTTTTGAAAGCTTTGTATTTGTAATGTGCGCTTGGCTGAGAAGCTCACAACATTGCAATCCGGAAGAACAACGGACCAACACACAAAACTGTGTGTAACCATGAACGTTTATAGTCTGGTTAATAATCTTTAGTGAGAATTACTTATAAACGCGGATGGCAAAAAAACAATAACAAAGACCTGAATGACGTTAACATCGATCTATATATACAGTTATAACTGAAACGGATCAAAAATATGTTAGGTTTTGGCTCATGATTTGTGTTCTCAATAAAAAAAATATCTGATCTTTAATTGTTGATCAAGTAAATCCAATTATCAATGTTTCATTAAATATTTAATCTATTTCCTTTTATTGTGTATGACATTTTGGATTTTAGTTACGATACAATATTATGTTGTACGGTTATTTTCGAATCACATCCTTGCAATTATGTCATTTATTCCTATTTGAATGCAGGTCCTGCTTTACAAACTAACAGGCAAGGACATTTATAAGACTGCCATTGAGGGATCGTTCAAATCCTGGTTCCCCGGAGGAGGCATTAATTACACACCTAAAGGTCTTGCCTGGAGGTCACAATGGGGGTCTCTACGGTATTCCTGTGAGTGTCCATTTCTTCAGACGTTGTTTGCATATCTAGTTTTATTTTATTTTATGTATTTATTTAATCATTTATTCAAATATCTATTTAATTTTCTAAAGTATAGCCTTGATGAATCAAAACATTGACCATAACGATGTGGATGTCTTTGTATGTAAAATATGTCAAGTCTACCGTGTTTGACGAGATGGCCACAACTCATTTGCGTGGTATCTTCTATCCCCAGGTGTATGGCACTTGTAGCCAATTACTTACGGATTTATTTATTCCCATCTGGAGAATAGCGCCGTTACTAAATCTTTTCTACTGTCCTGTTGGCTGCAGCATTACTAGCCTAACTCCAGAATGTATCACCATTTTGCCCCTTTCCCTCTTAACTGTCCTTCTCCATTTTTCTCTCGGTCTTTTTTTTTTTGGCAATAAACATGCAGCACTTAACCTATGAATGATCTTTTATCCTAAAATACCAAATATGATAAAAATTGTGCAGTATTTTTTTTTCGGTATGCAATCATTTTATCCTTAATTCATGATATTTATCAAGTGGAATGTTGATTTTTCAGCCAATATGGCAATGGGAGCCTTGATGGCCGCCGATGCTGGTGTACACTCTGACGATTATCGCCACTGGGCTATGTGCCAAATTCATTACGCTCTTGGTGACACCGGGTTCAGCTACGTAGTTGGATTTGGAAGCAAATCTCCCCAGAGTCCTCATCACAGATCTAGGTAACCGTAGTGAGCGCAAAAGAAACACTATATAGAACCTACCCGATAAAGTAAAATACAATTGACAGACCAGACAAAATAATTACTGAAAGATCATAAAAATGGTATATAATAAGGGAAAATCTGCCATAAATTTTCTTTAATTTCGCACGTCAAACAGTCCAAACATATAAAAGAAAAATGGTGACAAATGTAGAACATAATATAGAAACTTGTTAAGCTGGTATTGGTCCACAGATGCTCATTTGGGATTCATGCCCTTAAAACTTCTGTTGATATAATAATTATATTTGACTTAGCAGGGGCAAAACTACATCTTTGGGCATGTCTTTGGCTGGCAAGCCACTTATAATCTTTGTGGATCGAACGTTTCTAAATTTGAATGTGGAAAAATACGGAAATTTATAGGCTCTACCCAACATTCTCATACTCATATCGCAGACAAACAAGTTTAGATATTCATTGTGAGTAAAAGGGCTTCAAACCAGAATCTTATATGTTTCAAAGACTATTATTTTACAGTTCTTACCATCAATATAAACGCTGTGCTTTGGTTGTTACACTTATTAAGTAAACTTACATGTGTCCAAATGTTAATTTGTCCACAGTTCGTGTCCTAATCTACCAGCACCATGTGGGCCATCAATTATGTCAGGCAAAGGCCCCAACGTTCATACACTGTATGGGGCCCTTGTTGGAGGCCCCGATCAGAGTGATGGATACAAAGATGATCGTTCAAATTACGTCAACAATGAGGTGGCTTGCGATTATAACGCCGGATTCCAGACTGCTATTGCTGGTTAGTCAAATTTTTATAATTGACAGCAATTGTGGTTATACTGTGTGTTAAAAAAAATATTGACACATTTCAGTTTGAATAACTCGAGAGCTATGTAAGATTTCATCAAACGTTCTTTTGCACGCATTTTGCACTATGTGCAGCATTTATTCAAGTTTTGATTGATATGAGGTTTAACACTGTGGACCCTTTGGTAGCCAAGTTATGACGTCATCAGAAGAAAAGGGTAATTTTGACATAAATCGTAATTTATTTTGGCTTTGTCCGACATGATTCTTGAACTTTGACAGACAACTCACTGAAAACATTGCCTTCTCTCCAAAAGTCATTGTCTGATACGAAATGACCAGAGAAACAGCGGTCGGTCCTTTCCTTTTTGATGACATGACAGTGACAAGAGCAACCTATCTGGCCATGTTAGAATCATACGGAGTCCCTCAATTTGCTTATATTTAACCTAATATCTTTTCCCAACAGGATAGAGCTATCCCTTGGTGGAGTTTAAATGTGAGGGAATTTTTTAAATGAAAATTTTCGAAATCGACGGATCGGCCGAGATGATCCAATTTCCTGGCCTCCAAGATCACATGAACTAATCTCACTTGACTTTGAGAATATGCGAAGATCAAATGTTGAGAGGTCCCGTGAGAGACATGCGTGACCTGAAGACAAAAATAAGAGAAGCCATTCGCTCTGTCACATTACTCATGCTGCAAAAGACGTGGGACAAACTGGAGAGACGCTTGCGGCTTGTCATTCAAAATGTGGAGCTTTAAATCGGACGACTGCGCAAACACACGAGCACCAGTTAGATATCAGAAAAAACGTTTATAAATTTAGATTACTAGACGTCTATGATGAAAACCAAATCGATGCCGTTGCAGCTCATATTGAACTTATTGTTCTTTTTTTCTCCCAAAATGTGCATTCACCTTTATTCATGACTTTTAAAATCATAGCGTCAAAGCGTTAACGCATCGTTATTTCTTTTTCAGGACTAAAATCACTGTGGTTAAAGCAAGACCACCCAGAGCAAACGGGGACTGGTACTTGTCCCTACGCATGATTGGTTGGTCCAAATCCAACTCAAAAATGACAAAAAAAAGATGAATTCGTTGTGTTATTATCTTTTATTTTCCGTTGTTACTATGTTGGATTTCAAATTTTAGTACTGTTGTTGTCCACGAAATTGAATAAAGATCATTTTGTATGAATTTGTTAAAACAACACGATTTCATTTTGTTTTGATTAATTTTTTGGCTTGTTTTCCTTGCCATTTATTACATTTTAGCTTTTCTCTATCAAAATTACAATTAAAAATACCCCAATTTTGTGTTTAACACGACTGTCTTTTAAAGTTTTGTTTCCAATCACGTGTTATTATTAAAGTAAAAAGAGGTGTTCATTTCGTCGTTAATGTTGCACATTTGTTAAGCGCAGCTAATCCCACTAGCAGACTCTATTGGGTTGTTTATTGTAAGAGCCTTTTAATAATGGGTTATGACAATTAGTATCTAGCCCTTTGGGCGTCATTTCTTTATGTTTGGGATAAACACAAAATGTGTTCTGAGACCTTTTCAAAATTTGGTGAGCATTAGGGCAGTAAGAGTGCTTCCTCTGTCAAAAAAAAAAAAAATGAAATAGCGCATAACAAATGGTGTTCTATTTTACATGTGAATTGTTACATGGAACCCCCTGTAAAGCGTTTCAGCACATAATATGGTGGATATTGCTCTGAATGAGACGTCCGTTTAAAAGAAAAGAATCAACGCAATGCTCCTTTGGTTTTTAGATAAACTGCGACCCCAATATTATTTTTTATTTTAGAGTCACACGGCAGCCAAAAAAGCTCAGTTGGGAGAGCGTTAGACTGAAGATCTAAAGGCCCCTGGTTCGATCCCGGGTTTCGGCAATTATCCGGTGGCTGCCAGTTTTTCCTTTTTAAAATCTTTTTTTCTTTTTCCTTTTCTCTTTACCCTTTATATTCATAGTACACCAGAGATAAGCCTTTTGGAGTTCCTTTTATTAACCAACAGCTGGCGATACGGTTTACTAAATCCACAGGCCTGAATTGAATATAATTAACTGACAATAGATATGCGTATTTTCATGATTGGTGTGCTTTTTACGATTCACAATTCTTTGGTTATTATTCCATTCTGTCATTTGCAATCGATTGTCTATTTTACACAGTACATGTCATCTCTTTTGCAAAAGAATTCCATATCCATGACTGGAAATATAGCCAGATACAGTACTTGTGTACACATGAATTGAATAGATTTAGGACACAACAAAAATGACAGTTAATTTAAAGCAGAAATGTGCGAGGAAGGCAATGTTACCATGGAAACATTATATCACAAAACATAATATATCCTAAGGGTTGCTAATGTCAAAAGGCCTTTGAAAACCCTTTGAAGTAAAAAATAAAAAGTACAGGTCAATAATTTCCTGGTGTGATCATAGCATATTATGATCATTATAAGCAATAAAAAAATTAACAATTAAAACTAATTTATCAAATATATATTGTAAGTTATGGAATATTTTGAAGTGACTTTTATTTTGAGTCTTTGATTTAAAATTGTTACTCAGCCTGCAATTAAAAACTTGCCGAATAGTTGTAAAAGAAAGTGTGATAAAAAATTTATATTGGTCTAAGCGGGTACATTTAGAAAGAGTGTTTTGTGATCAACTTGGTCAAAGTTGGACAATCTTGTATAACTGTATAAGAATAAAAAAAAGAATGAAGATTTGAAATTGAAATAAACATTTTAAAATGTAAGTAATGTAGGTACATTCCTTAAAATGTTAAATTGTGGGCTAAAAAGCTCCAGAGTTAAACTTTTAAAAGACATTTAAAGCCTATCGAGAGTTTGTTTAATTTTCTTTTTAAGTGTAAAATTATGACAACATTTGTCTCTAACATCGTATTATAATGTTTTGACTTCCAAATTCATGTCGTCTTCATCTCAAATTCTACAGAGTTGTAACGTTCAAATAAACTCCGTCTTTGGACCGTAAAATGAGTGTACTCTCCGGTTTTGGCGGGCGTTCAGGGATGGTTTCTAACTTGAATTTCAGCACAATGTTGGCAACAGCCGTCTTCAGCTGAGTTTGAGCAAAAGATTTTCCAATACAGTTTCTGAAAAAAAGTAGAAAAAAAGAATTATGTAGACGTCTACGTTTATCTTGATTTCTCAAATAATCATTTTTTTAAACCAGAGCTGTTTTAACACGCTATACACATGCGCGAGCGCACAGACACTCAGTGGAGTGGCCAGTGGTACTATGCCACGTCTTGTCACAAAAATCAAGTGATGTTAAGCATGGCCCGTTGCAACTGCAGGACAAATAGAACGACGGCCCCTTACAAGGAAACTGCTTACAAAAGGCCATCATCTATAAAGCTAACATAACCAACAATAACACTAAGGCATAATACAATGGGAGCACAGAACCACCATTCAAAACCAGATATGACAATCACAAAACAACCACGAATAACGAAAACAGAGCCAAGAGCACAAACTTATCAATGCACTACTACTGGGATCAAATAAATGAAAACAAAAACGCCAACAGTAACATGGGATGT
>NC_088360.1:37252016-37259516 GCF_034508935.2 Berghia stephanieae
AACATTTTTACAAATTAACCATGCTGAAAATGCGCTCCACAGTGTTTCACTGAATGCCAATGCTGGCCATGTGGTACCAATTCCCGTCTTATAGGATGGTAGGCGTCGTTGTAGTAGCATTCTAGCAGTCATTGCCTACAGGCAGGTAATAATTCACATCTGAATAGAGTTATGAAATGTTTGTAAAATGCCTTAACGATATGCATCAGGTTTCCCAGACCTATCTGGCAACTGGCTTCGTCAACAAAGAAAAAAAAAATCCCAACAAACTTGCTTTTGTTTCTAGACGTAACAAACTATGCAGAGTCACTGACGGCATATGACGATGACAAGGATGGCCAAAACGAAAGAAAAAATGGATGTGAGGCTTTGTGGTCTTGTGGTATGACACTAGCTTTCGGATCGGAAGGTCCTGGGTTCGAACCTTTCTCGGCGCATAGTTGAGTCCTTGGAAAAGACTCTTTACTCACATCCTCTCACCGTACTCAGGTTAAAATGAGTACCTGGTCGTTAACAGCGTTGTCTCTGTTCAAAAAATATTTGTAATATCGACTAACAGTCGTCATTTGTCACGAACTACATGTTAAGTGCTGCTGTTGGCCCTAGTAAAGCGCTTTGAGCAAATTTAGTGGATATTGCGCTATATAACAGCTCAAATTTTTGGGGGTTTTGTTGGGGTTTTTTTGAAGATGATAGGTTGAAAACCATATAACCCATCAATAAATAGCACATATCATTTGGAATAAAAATCTGCAAAGTTGTGACAGTGCCAGACAAGAGCCTTCATTGAGAACGCCTGTTATATATTTTGGGATGAATTTTCCCCCTTATATTTCTATCCCAAAGTTTTATCTGCATGTCACACCGGCGTTTCCTAATTGCATACCTTTTGGGACTACTCGACCATCGGGCAGTGCTATTTCTCTCTCAGTAAAACGACTGACATTGGTCACAGCAGGGTATAGCCTCATACTCTCCTGGATACATGCCCAGATCATGTCCATTTTACGCAGGTCATCCCTTTGAATATTTAGAATGAGATCAATTTCCGTCTTATGATGGACTTCAAAACATCAAAGCAATTGCTTTTACAGAATTTAAGAAAAAAAAATGATTTGCCAGTAGCGTGTCACTGTGGGAGCAGTCTGAGAAAATCAGCCATTACCAGCCATTTTCAGGATTTTCCCTAAAACTTCACACCCAACTAACACAAAAATATATTTTTATCATTCTGACATAATAGCAGTAAAGTTCTTGCGATACATTATTTCTGTAGCAAAACATGCTCGACAAGACACTGTTCATTTTCTTTAAATGTTATGATGTACAAGAGAAATTTGAATAAGAAAAATGTTGGTTGAATCGTAACGAATGTGACGATTTTGCTGTAGTTGGTAAGGACATCTATTTTAGCAGTTTACTTCTCAAAGGTTTTGTTATCGTCAAATCTCATTTTGATTTATTTTTTCAGTTGGATGTTTCGTGATTCGTGGTGTTTAATCAGTCGTGTAGAACATTCTTATTCCAGTGCAATAATATTATATGATTCAAAGCCCTAATTCAAAATTTTGTTTTAACATAAAAGTCGACTGTGCGACATGAAATTTTTAGTAAATGTACAAAAGTTATTATCATATTAAAAGTCAGTTTAGGGGGATTTTTACTTTTACAATATCAAATGTTTATCAAAGTTCTATTCATCATTATCCTCATCATCATCATCATCATCCTCATCATCATCATCATCATCATCATCATCATCATCATCATCATCATAATCATCATCATCAACAGCATCAGCAGCAGCAGCAGCATCCTCATCCTTCTCCTCCTCCTTCTCCTCGTCGTCCTCCTCCTCCTCCTCCTCCTCCTCCTCCTCCTCCTCCTCATCATCATCATCATCACCTTCACCATTGTAATAAATGAATACCATTCAAACTTCTCTTTACTGCCCAAAATATCTTTGGCCTCCTCTCTACATGCCTCTTGACTTTCAGGGTGAGCTGCCAGATTGTACAAACACCAGGAAAGAGAACTGGCTGTGGAGTCGTGTCCGGCAAACATAAAGGTGTCCACTTCATCTTGAATCTCCTGATCTTGTAACCCCTCCCCATCGCTGTCCTGGCGTTAAAAAAGGATGGCTTCGATTCATTTTTTTAAATTTAGGAGCGATAGTGAGGAAAAGATATCACAAGTGTAGGGGAATTTCTAGCCGTGTACTATAATTCAGATATTATTAAATGAATTATGTTCAAATAGATGTAGGACAACATGGCTTCGCGGTACGGTCTTTTTTCGTACCCGAAAGGTACCAAGTTCGAATATCCGCAGATCAAGTCACCTGGCCTTAACTCAGTTTGCTGCGCTGTACTGCGGCTGACGCCTGGATAATTCCAGAATTCAATTGGAATAGATCCTAACGACAAATTTCCCCCTTGGGATGAATAAAGGAAATTTTATGAACTTATATTTTTTAAAAACAAACAACAACAAAATTCCATGCCACTTTGTCTTGATTTACGAGCACAAATGTGTTGGTCTGTTGATTGATGAATGCAGTTATTTTGAGATTGATTAAACACTGTTGCAATGACGGATCTTTTGCGGCACTTTGAGAGGTATTTTACATTACATTAAAGAGCCTATAACAATTTGGGTTATCAGACATGCAAGTAAGTGCACGTCGGTCTCTCATTGTAGTACAGTTCATCAACGAGTATATCTATTAATTCACAGCAAAAATACAACTAACCCTCGCCAACAAAAGAATATCCAAAAAATCCAGTTCCCTCTCTCCCTGCTTTTCGGAGGCCATTTTCAACCGTCTTTCGTGGATGATTCTTCTGGAGTATGAATGAATTGTTTCACATGCTGCCTTGAACTTTTTACTGAGGAAGAGACCGTGCAATAAAATACTAATTTTCAGAAAATGACATTAACAATTAACCTCTCACTCTCTTTATCGAATTTTGTCAATTGCTGAGGTTTTGAAAGCATCCGATTGTTTTTATAATTCTACATGTTTTGAGACTTATTATTCTCAAATTGAACAACACTGATTTTGAAGATGAAACATCGAGCAAATGAGTCTTCTGGTGACATAGTTGGCTTGACGTACTTTGTATAACTACATAAAGGTGTGTCCTACTCGACAAAGACCTGGCTGAATTCTAAATTCCCAAATTAAGATCTATTAAGCACATTACCTTTAACCGAGGTTCACATTATTCAAATTATAAAATCGATTTTCGGCATTAAAATCACTCTGACATGATATATGTCACTCATCGTCTAAAAGCGGCATTATGTCGGGATGAACTTGGGGTGGGAAATTGAAATTATTCGTCAGAAATACAAAACTTGGGGTTACTTTCCATTCATTAAGGTGGAGAATACAATTTCTTATCTTGCAAAATAAAATAAAATTTAAAAAACGATACCTCCCCCCCCCCCACCTCTCCCCCCCCCCCCAAAAAAAAAAAAAAAAAAAAAACATATCAAAGTTCTTATTTTTTGTCATTTTAATTCAAAGCCCACTTTTATGAGACTTGCTCATCCCGACTAAATATCGTTTTGAGGCGATGAGTCGCATAACGTTTTAAGAACGCCAGTCATTTATTAAGGCGAGTAATGATGAACATCGACTCACCCGTCCTCACTAAATTTGTAGATGAAATCGTACATGTGTAATGGATTACTGAGCCTTTTCTGAGTTAGATGAGACAGGTCGTAAACACTTTGGATGTAAGGGTGTCTTGAACTGGGGATAAATAATGAAGTAGACACGGTTCATGTGAAGAGGATATGATAAAATAAGTAAAAACTTAATTTATTTTGTCTTTATAGCCACCGAGCATGCAAACTTGGAACCCATCCCACTTTCTGTCAAGTATAACGACAATCACCACTTCTTGCTGATATACAAAAGTCGCTTAATTTATGCCCGTGTTATATCAGATTGTGTTAATGAAGATATCGAAGCGGGAATCAGGCACCGGTGTAAGGTGTGTGTCAAACCATAGCCATCGTTAACTTACAGCCCCACACTAGGACCCACAAGAATTTATATTTTGATGTTATATTTTTAGGTTTGTGCAGCGCCCAGTGAGTTGTCGTTAGTTGTGTTCAAGGAAAAAAGTGGTCTCATTGGTTGAATTATTGAATATAATTGCGGAGTCCCATGTTTGAGAGTTTTTGCCAGGATGTGCGTCATTTAAATTGGTCGATATTAGAAGATCGAGTTTTCTGGCTAAATTTTTAAATACGGCAGTTAACTTGTTAAAGTGGCGTTGTAATTCCTTTACAGGTGTATCCCATAGCTAGCACAATACAACGCCTGACAACTGGGAGGCTTTTAGTCTGAACTAAATTA
This sequence comes from Berghia stephanieae, assembly GCF_034508935.2. Classification (NCBI taxonomy): domain Eukaryota; kingdom Metazoa; phylum Mollusca; class Gastropoda; order Nudibranchia; family Aeolidiidae; genus Berghia; species Berghia stephanieae. The sequence goes on from NC_088360.1 coordinate 37,256,389, forward strand.
CATGGAATAATGGAGGGAATTCTAACTCCCCACATTAGGTCTGGTCTCAAGTAATTAACAAAAATAATTGGGTTGCTGTCATTCAGGCCCATTAGGCTGGAGCTGGAGCTTATCCCGGGTTCGATAGCGTGAAACGGACAGTGGCAATTGCTTGCTACCCTTTGGATAGGACGCTGCTCTTTTGCAAAGTATTACGCCAGATGTAGCAGACCCAACTACCCAGTCACTGCTGGGTGGACTGAGGGAGGGGGGGGGGAGGAATGGGGGTCAGAAGAAAATCTCGACCACCCGGGATTGATCTCGCTCCCATTGCGTGTGATCCGAGTGTCAACCAACTGATCAATCGCGATCAGTGGCCTGCTGTATTCCTAAAATATTATTGAAAAAAGCCATGAAAAGTGGTTTGCTCCACAGACCTTTCTTTCTGACATTGACTGTCATGACTAAATAGAGACTTCAGCATGCTGTCCATTGTCATAAGACTCACGTGATGAAATATCTCCACAGGTTCATTTGCTCGTTTCCACTTGCTCTGCAAAATAACGTGGAAAATAAATAATGATGGTGATGATGATGATGATGATGACGACGACGACAACGATGATGATGATGATGAAGATGATGATGTTGATGATGATGAAGGCGATGATAATGATAATGATAATGGTGATGATGGTGGTATTGAAGGTGATGGTTGTGGTAGATGTGGTAGCGGGGAAGGTTGAGGCGGTGATAATGATGTTGGTGACTTAAACAATGATCAGAATGATGATGAAAAAGAGAATGTTGATGGTAATAGTGCTGGTGTTATAGCTAAGCTCAATTTAAAGATTATCATTACCATCATTTCTCCAATAGCCGAGTCGAATACTTTCATGTAGGTTTTCAAAATCTCCGTGTGGAAAGCTGGGGTTAGGAGTCTGCGGGTTCGTTCCCATTTCTGACCGCTTTGTAGTAATAATCCTTCACCTGCCAGACAAAAAAAAATAAAAAAATCAGGGGATAACAGTATTTGTGATCCGTCGTCTCATATCGGTATTATTTCATAGTGAAACGACAGGTATCTATTTGCAGGCCTGATAACCCAAATGGAAATAACCTGGAAACAACGCAAAATATTGTATACTGCAGCAATGTTAAATCAAGCCCATAATCAGACCTTCTTCTTCTTCTTCTTCTTCTTCTTCTTCTTCTTCTTCTTCCTCTTCCTCTTACTGCATATCTGCAAGCCACCTGGGGTGTATTGTCGCAGTCTTTGGTGTGCATGTTTGTGTTTAGGGTGGAACAGATTCGATTCTGTATCTGAACTGTTTAATGTTTTCAGAGCTACATCTTCAGGCAGACATGGGAGGGAAACGACAGCTCATGGCATTGCACTCTTGAGCGTGGAATTTGGAATCTCTGATTGTGCCCTCTGGTTTTTACCCCTTGTTGTCGCAGGTTCAAGGTCGTGGAGAACTTCAATCAACTTTTGTATAGAACGGTAAAACGTGGTTGCTTTAGCTTGCTTTATTCTTCTTTCAGAGTTGGCCTGCACGTCAGGATTAATCAAATTACTGAAAACTAAACTGACCTTTATATCTAAATCTTATTTTGTGTTGGTTTGAAAGTATTTCTATACAACAATGAGCCTTTGGGTTATCAGCTCTGCCAAAGGTACACGTCGAATTATCTCTATGAATACACTTTTAATCCGAAGAAGAAGATTTACAACAATGAGACCATAACAATTTGGGTCTATTTCTTCCTGACGTAATATCCTTTAGAAACGGTAAGTCACAATGCTAGGTAGCAAAACTTGATGGCTACATTCTCGACATCTGGTTGATGACCTTATCATGCAGTGTATACTAAGGACTGTAAAAATACTAACAAATAGTTGGAAATGGAAATACTTCTGATGGAATCAGTACAAACAAGGGACGTTTCGGGTATAAACTATTAGTCAGCAAAACAATAAACAAAGGAACGTTGAAATTAAATAAACAAAATGTGAGAATTGTTCCGTCTTTATAATTGGGTGGTTGTAGTATCCAATTTATTCATACTCCAACTATCCAAGAATACAGATGCAGCAATTCTCGCTCACTACACTTTGTACGAAGGGTTTGTAGTCGAAACTTCCATTGTTTGTACTGTTTCCACCCGAAGCCTGTCCATGTTCACCTTTTTGTTAGTATTTTTACGATCCCATGGCCCAGGCTTCTGGCAGCCATGACCCGCTCTATACAAAGGATTGTTTGCATGTCATTTCCACAGTGAGTCACTATAATGACGTCAAATAGTTACAACATGGCAATACCTGATATGCGAGAATCACATTTTTCATGTTAGTAACAGCGAATTAGATAAAATATTACATTTCGATTTTTTTAAGATGATAAAAGCAATGAAACAAAAATATCTCAATGCGGCATTTTAATCAAACCAAGATAAGTAATGTCGTGTCACCAACATTCCTCTTTGTTCTGATTAAAATACATGTCATATTTTAAAAATAAAACCCACGGAATAGGAGGAACGAATTTGACGTCACTCAACCTTTTGTTATTGTTTGTAGTCAGCGATTTTTATTAGCAGTTCTCACTGAATTCTTTTAATCAGACTGTAAACGCTTAATGTTCCACATAGTTTTGTGTTTGATATGTTATATCCCGTTGGCGGATTTTGTGCGTATTCTGGCTAAACGAAAAGCATCAATAGACTCAAAGTATAAGAATAGTGATATCAGAGTCAATATCTTAATATTAACTGACTAAATTACACATAATCGCTTATACAAAACACAACCTACCTAGTCTTCAGTTCTTCATTTTGTTTACTTCGATATCACACCATATCTATTTCAACAATCTATTGCCAAATATGCAAATCATTATGAAACTGAAAGCTGACTTATTTAAAAGGAACCAAGGCCAAAACAGTGTCATTTGCAAAATTTCTATTGGATTTTCATTTAAATAGGTACGTTTTATAAAAAGATGTTTTGTTAACTGAAACAAATGAATATTAATATATAGATAGATATTGCGTTTTTTAGCATATTGATCTATGATAATTCTATAAATATTCTTGCAATTATCCCCTGATATTATAATTACATGGAGTGCATTGGCTACTTTAAAATA
>NC_088360.1:37264516-37277016 GCF_034508935.2 Berghia stephanieae
TGAAATGATCAGTTCAAATCCAGCAGGTTTAGATCATGTTTATTGTTGTCATTATTTCTCCTTTTTGTTGTGTTTTTTTCTAATCGCAAGATGGACTTGTAACGAATACGTTTTTGGATATTTTGATAAGCAGGAGGTACTCATTAACTTGAAAAATTCTGCTATTTTCGCATCGATAGTACTTGCTGCATAAGTGGACTTTCAGTACCTGCAACATTACAAACTTTGACATGATTTATTGACGTGACCTAGATAATTGGAAAGTTGGACAAACAGTGGAAGAGATAACACTTGGTCGAAAATTTCAAGCACCGTGCAAGGTCTCGAAATTTGACCACGATTTTCACTGACGTTTGTTCTGTCGTACACTGACAAACCGCCTCTATATTTTGGATAGAAAACGTTTACCATATTATTATCCGTCGACTAAAATTAACCCCAGCTTGTAACAAATTCGTAATCTGTGGACCGAAGTCACAAGTTTATGAATTTATCAGACGTTGGGGGTCATTTTAGTCGATCAACATAATATTGAATAAAAGCCTTTTGGGCAAAATGTAAAAAAAGGCTTTTTGACAGAGCATGGTTCAGATGTCACCTTTGCAAACGTGTATTATCGCGCACAACTTTGTATAACATGTGTATATACAGATAATTCGGCATTTGTGCACGTTTTAAATTATATTAAGTGCAGCAATGGGATGTTTTTACTTTCAATCTTATTGAATCGTGCTGTATTATTGGAGATCACATCAATCATCAAGTGATAAAACTTATAACTGTTGATAGCCATACTTTGGAAAAATCCGTTTTTAATCATTTGGCCAGAAAACTCGCCCTTCAAATATCGACGAGATTTCTTGCCAAACTATTAAATACGAGTTTTCCTATAGTACGGCAGTTAACTGGTTAAATAGTATTCTTCCTTATTGTGGAGCTCAGTTACAAACGTTATTGTGTGTAAAAGAACATTTCCGTTTGTGACTTTCTAGCAATTTGCCAAGCATATTATTTTGAAAATTGCATAATTATTTACACCGCTTGTGAAGGTTATGAGCACACTTATAGATAGTATGCAGATGACGTCACTCAGGCCTTTGTTATTGTTTTTGCCATCCGCGTTTGTGAGTTGTTCTCACTAAACTGTATTAACCAGACTATAAAAGTTCATGGTTACACAGAGTTTGTGTGTTGGTCCGTTATACTTCCGGATGGCAATGTTGTGAACTCCTTGGCCAAGCGCATTCTATCTATATGAAGGTACGCTCAATGCCACACCTCTAAACATCACGGGAGTTTTCTCATTGGCTAAAAAAGGTAATAATTTGTATCTGAAGTAGTATTTTCATATCAAAGAATCAAAGAACCAAACTCATTTAATGATGTTAACAAGTCAATAACCTTAATTTTCTTCATTTTGTATAGCTACTTATTCTAAATTAAGCAAAACAAAAAATAATAATAATTAAATCATTGTGCATTGTTATAAATAGTAACTCTTAACCATCCATTGTACATTGTTATAAATAGTAACTTTTACCCACCCATTGTACATTGTTATAAATAGTAACTTTTACCCACCCATTGTACATTGTTATAAATAGTAACTTTTACCCACACGTACACATTTTTTAAAACTTTTAGTACACCTATTTAATTTTCCTCATGCTCTCGGACAAACATTTATAAAACACACACACAAACACACACACACACATGCATACAAACACGCACACAACACTTACTCGCATTTTCACACACATCACACATACATACACTCACGTTTCATTTTTGTTTAAATTTATGTTGTTATTGTTTTATGGTATTGTTGCCTTTCCGATTATTCGTGCGGGTATGTGATCTAGTGGTATGACAATCGCTTTCGGATCGGAAGGTCCTGGGTTCGAGCCTCTCTCGGCGCATAGTTGAGTCCTTGGAGAAGGATTTTTACTCACATTCTATCACCGCACTCAGGTGTAAAATGAGTACCTGGCCGTTAACAGCGTTGTCTCTGTCCGAAAAAATTGTAACATCGTCTAACAGGCGTCATGTCTCGTCCTAAATGTTAAATGTTGCTGTTGGCCAGCGGCCCCTTGTAAAGCGCTTTGAGCACATTTAGTGGATATTGCACTATATAAAAGCTCATTTTTTCCCCATTATTCGTTAAGAAGGTCGATTTTTACAAATTATTGTAACCGTAAAGCAATGATAAAAATGTATTTGTTATTATTACAGCAAAAAATACATTGATAGCTTGTTTAACTGTATACATGAGAAATGCATTTTGTTCGGATTACTTTATATAACAAACATAACATAACATAACATAACATAACATAACATAACATAACATAACATATCATAATAAGGGTTGTCTAGACCAAATGCCGTTAATGGTGAATCGTCTTCTTCCTCGTTTTTGTCAAAGTAGAACACTTTCCATCTCAGACGTTTCAGAAAATGTTCCATTTTGTTTAAGAGCTCTTTCAGATATGTGTATTTGTTTGGGTTGGGGACGTTTTTCATCGAGAAGTCTACGGTTTTTCTCTTCATTGTTGTCATGTTGTGAGTGGTGTGTTGGCTACTAGTACCGAGAGTGCACAACTTTTCGGGGCGTAATATTTATGAGTGTGGGTGAGTTCTTGTAGATACTAGAGTGCTCGATTACATAGAGCATGTCAAATAAATAAGGATATATAATGTATGTGTGTATGAGAATTTCTTGCCGAGCGATGAAACCATCTGCTACATACTTTCATAAGAATGCAAGGCTTACTTCGGAAATCACTGTCTTTGATTTATATATATATATATAATATATATATATATATATATATATATATATATATATATATATATATATTGCATGAGATTAATGGTGCTTAATGTATGAATTGCATTGAATCTCAACGTTTAATCTGCTGTTTTTGTGAATGCAAAATTTTCAAAAGCCGCCAATATCTGATTTGTTTGATTCATCCACTCAATATGATATGTTTGTTGCCTTGGATAGAACATTTTATATTAAGAGGTGAATAATCGGATTTTAAGTTCGATAAAATATAATCAACTTTAGTAAGGTATTAAAACCGTATTATGTCGGCGTCATTCATGTGGCAAAATGGGGTTTATTTCATATATGACCAGAAATTTAGAGTTTATTTGTTATGACATTGAGAGAGTATGTCTACTGATTTCAATCAAACATTAAAAATAATTAAGTAAGTTATCTGTTGAGCAATACAATCCATTTTCTATATATCTAAATCACTCCAAGTAATACTGGCTGGAGGTTTTGATTCACAATTTTTTTTTCAACCTTAACATTTCGTATTTCATTAATCTGATCATTTTTGTTTAAACTTATATTTTGCATTAAACAATCCTGACATTACACCAAATTGAGGTTTGTCACGCATATGAAAATCTACCAAATTTTCACAGCGTGTAGGTTAAGCGTTGATCTATATTTTTATAAATGTTACATATAATTATTTTATGGTACAGAGAATACTACAATAATTTGAGAATCAATTCTTTCTTTGTTTACGAATCCCAATATTATGAGATGATAAGTTTGGGATTTAAAACACATTGGTTTTTCAGATAAATGTCAGAAAATCTCAGAATGTGAATATAATGATACAATAACAACAACTTTCAATGACGATGTGATAAAGTTATGTCCTTTGTAAACGAAAGCAATTTTTATATTAAAATTAATATTAGCTTGCTTTCAAGTGTATAGTAATTTGTTGTATATAATTAAATTGTATTTTGCGCACAGAACGTCTTTCTATGAGCAGTGGGTAATGGTCGGCCGTGCCCCAAAGAGAGAAGAGGGTCAAACGCCCCTGCATCATTCGAGCCACAACAATGACGGGAATAATTTCATGGATGAACCAGAAGGACGATGTGGATATCGTTCGTGTCAACCACGGTAAAATTTTCATTCTTAGTCCACTCTATATGAAAACCACCATCTTTAAGCGGTTTTATGTCGGGATGAACCAGGATGATTGAAATGACATGAATAATAACGAATGTGAAATGAGGTGTTCATTATCAGAAAGAAAAAATACAATTTCATACATTGGAAATTTAAAAAAAACATACATCAGAAGCAATTCATATATTTTATCAATTCTGTTCTAAAATCATCTATAATCATTTGATGCAATTTTGCACAATTGTCAACAAATCGTAATAGGGAACACAAGTGTGATTTCAAAAATAAAATGGTTTCAACCTCATTGGATGTGTAAAAGCACACTTCCAGAGGACTGAGATACATACCTTATGCAATTGATCTTCTGGTTTCAGAGTGATGACATCTTATGTTTTAGTCTAAGTACACGCTGGTCGTCAATAAAGATCATCCATCGTCGCTCTTTTACGTCCCATACTCCTAAGAATCTGCCTATACACTCTGCCACCTTATGATTAAATGTGTAACCTATATATTATTAGTCCTCAAAAGGACTGGTTACATTTTTTTAAAACGTGAGCTTTTATATATATCACAATATCAACTAAACATGCTCAAAGCGCTTTACAAAGAGTCCCTAGCCAACAGCAACAGTTAACATGTAGGACGAAATATGACTCGTGTCAGGAAATATAAACAAATAATTTTCGGATATAGACATCGGTAAACGGCTACGTGCTCATTTTACGCCTGAGTACGGTGAGAGAATGTGGGTGAAGAGCCTTTTCCGAGGACTCAACAATGCGCTCAGAGCGAGACTCGAACCCAGCACCTTCCGATCCGAAGGCGAGTGTCACAAAACCACATAGCTGCACACGTACATACACTCTTCCAAGAATGTTGGAAGTGGAAGAGAAGAAAGTGTGACGTCACGACTTCTCTGCCTTGTTTGTGATCTGAATTTTGCAAAAGGATTTAAAAGCTACAAGTCACCCACTTTTGGTAACAACAAGAGATGAAGTGAGTAGAAAAGTGCCAGAAGACAATAGTCTGAATTAAAAATTCACCCACTTTTGGTTCGGTTCCACGGTTCTAGTAAACCTGTCTAGATTTCATAGAATATCCATGTATTTCTGTGGCTTTTGTATTTAATTATATACTTTTCTTTTAGTAATGGGAGAGGAAGGAAGACATTGAAAATTCAATATTGTGCTTTTTTATTACATAAGATTAATACTATTCTAAAATGTCGGACATTTCTATTTCCAACGATTTCAGATTTCTGAAAGTATTGGGATCTCCAGAAAGCATTTTTCACTCGAATCACAATTGTATTAAATTACACCATAATATATTTCAATTCTACAAACACACCCAAATGTCCTTTTCAGGGCCCTCCAGTTTTTCAATACTGTCCAGTCTATGGCGTTTTTCCAGTGCATCTTTGCTTTCTGGGAAGGTTTTATCGTCAACGGACTAATCAACGTTATCATTTTTGCCTTGGAAATTCGGTACAAGCTCACCAGGTAAACTTTTTAATTGTATATAATTAATTAACTATAATGTACTCTACACATGGAAGGATACATTTCAGAAATTTTGTCTAATGCAATGCCAAAAAAGTAAAAAGGTACAAAATATTGACAAGAATTATTTTGTATCTTAAATAACAGCCCTCTTTGAACATTTTCATGTTTTGGGGAACTATTTCACATAACTCAGTCCATTGCAGGGAATGGTTTTAAAAGACTTCATGATTCTTTGTATTATCCTTTGCTGACTTTCTTTTTTTTTTGTTAAGCACAACTCGAGTCTGATTTGATGGCTGATTAAGATGCATTAATTGACTTGGATGCAGATTTTCATGGCTATACGTTGTACATAAAACAATGTGGAACTAAGTGATACCGTTCAGAAAATCATGCATTTATAACTGCCATAGACTTATCATAAAACTAAGAAAAAGTAACACTCAGAGTTATGAGGTCAACAGGGCCGGAGTTTATCCTGTTTATCTACAGCATCATTAGAATAGTAACATTCGCTTGTTACCGCCTTGAGAGAAAAGGGAGCAGGCACCGGTGTTAGATAAAGATCTGAACAACTGTGTGTATGAAACGGTGTCAGACATAAAAACAGAAAAATACAAGAAAAAAAACATCACAAAAAAATCAGTCTTCCTCGACTGGGGATCGAACCTCAGACCTTCTGATTACCCAAGTGCACCCGCGGCCGATATGAGTCCCATTGCTTATTTATGATATGAGTGTTCTACTACTGAGTTTACACTTCCTGTCGATTACTATAGGATTGTTACGCTTACCTCGTTTTGTGTTGTTTCTACCACAGCAAGAAAATTGGTCTGATTGCCAGCGGGAATGATTTCGGTGCGTTCTTTGTTTTGCTGTTCATCGGACACTATGCCGAAGGAAGGCACAAGCCAAGGATTATGTCCGTGGGGGTGATGTCTATGGCTGTGGGGAGCTTCATTATGGCCCTACCACATTTCATTGGAGGGAACTACAAATATGTTAAATCAGGTAAAAATAATTGTCGGCCTCATCGATGATGACTGTTTTTATTTTAACCACACTACCACGGTTTTATTATATGACACCAGACACCATTCAGTTTGTCATTCAAAAAATGATAATTATCTTATGTTTGTTGTTTTTGAATCATTTTAAATTTTTCAACTAATGATTCATATCTATACACAAGCAATCTGCTTTACCTATACTCTTTCATTTATTGTGTTTTCACGAAAAAAAAATAATTAAAATAGATCAAGTAAAAGGCCACATCCCTATGTCATTCATACTGTTATTTGCTGGTCTTTGCAAAGCTCTTTCTACATCTAGACAAGGACTTTTAGTCACAATTCTAATTTTCACGATCCTTAACTCTCTCATTTTCAGAATTTTCATGAAACTTCACACCCACCCAACACAAAAATAGATTTTTTTTCTACTCAAACAGAAAAGGAACTAGTACATTCTATACATATACTCGTAGTTGTCCAGTGTCTAATTGTTATCGCTATAACAAAGTATTTTCTTTATAATGTGTGATGTACAAAGGATATCAGAATGAGAAAACTATTGGTTGCATCGTAACGAATGTGACGATTTTCCCATGGGTGGTAAGGAGAGAGTTACATCCTTTATGTTGAAACCATGTGCCGCTGTTCTTTGCAAAATGTTTAATCAAGAAAACAAACATTGATATATTTTTTCCTTTTTTTCAGCGTCTCGGTTAGGCCTATCTTGGTTATCTCACACTTATTTTTAAGAATGTGAGAAAAGTTATCCTCTTACTCGTGAAGAATAGTACAGAGCTCGGCCATTGACAAGCCGAATTGTTACGAACACATTGTGCGCGATAAAGATTGGCTCTAAATAGGGTAATCCTTATTGACTTTGGAGGATACAGCTTAGTCTAACATTGTGTAATCGGATTTTTGGTTTCATTCCAACAATCAAAATGTTTGATTATTGATTATATGAGTTAAGGTAAAATACTCACAACATCTGCCAGACGGATATAACGTACTAACACACAAAACTATGTGTAACTTTAAACGTTTATAGTCTGATTGAAATGATTAAGTGAGAAAAGATAATTAAAATGGCTGTCTAAAATAATAACAAAGAGCTATGGCGTTAATTTCGTTCCATCTATAACAATTGCAAACGACGAGGTGTCTCTCTGACCGGATGAATGGCTCGATTAAAATGTGAATGGGGGGCCATCTTTCTATAGATAGTGACTAGAGATTCTAAGTGTTAGTGTTAGCACTAAAAGGGTGACTAATTGGATACTTTTACATTAAATAAAAATAAAAATAAAATAAAATTCCCTTTATTCATCCCCAAGGGGAAATTTGTCTTTAGGGTCTTTTACAAGGGAAGACTGGAATAACTCAGGCGTCAGTCGCCGAGCAGCGCCGCAAAGTGAGCTAGGGCGAGGTGACATGCTCAAGGCCACACAACGCAGCGGCGGGTGATCGAACTCGGTACCTTTCCGGTAGGAAGCAAAGACCGTACCGCTGTCCCCCATTGATTTGGTTTCATTTAGACGGTCTAGCACATTTAAAAAATAAATGTAGGCTTGCTTGTCGTAATTTGACATAGTGAGACCTAGGAAATGCACTAAATAAGTGTGTATGCTTTAAGCTTATAATAAAATCAAGTTCCGCTCTAGTATCTATATTCTGATTATTATTCTGAAACGTCTTCAGATTGTCCAAAACAGCGCTGCCAGACTAGTATTTATGAAGCGTAGGTGCGACTCTGCCGGACCTCTACTTCATGACCTGCATTGGCTGCCTGTTGAGAAAAGAATTAAATTCAAAGCTCGTGTTTTAGTGTATCGTTGTCTTGAAGGTAATGCCCCTTCCTACCTTTCAGAACTAATTGAAAGATATTCAAAACCCCGCCCCTTACGTTCGGCCAGTGATTCCACAAAACTAGTTGTCCCTCGAATTCGGAAAAATGCTGGAATGAGATCCTTTTCTCATTTCGGACCCTCTATTTGGAACGCCTTACCGCAGAGCATTCGTGAAAAAGAATCTTTGTCTATTTTTAAACGTTCGCTTAAAACATATTTGTTTCGATTTTAGTAGATGGTATGAGAAGCAAGATAGGTTTGGTTTGTGTTGTGTGTTGTGTTGTGTGTGTGTATGTGTGTGTGTGTGTGCTTGTGTGTGTGAATGAGTATGTTTCAGCCAAAGTAATTTGTAATTTAAGCGCTTAGAGTCTGGTGTCTCGGAGTTATAGCGCTATATAAGTTTTCAGCATTATTATTATTATTATTATTATTATTATTATCCTTCTATTTTGCACACTTTATTTAAATTTTGAGATTGTCCCTTTTGCTTTTAGACGCTCAAAATGTCACAGACTGCTCTTATGGACATTGCGGATCCAAAAAAAAGCAAAATCTTCTTATATCAAAATTTCTGTCTATTAACCTATCTATCTATCTTTCTATTTCTTTCTTTATTTATTTCTCTATCTATCTATCTATCAATCATTCTACCTATCTATCTATCTATCTATCTATCTATCTATCTATCTATCTATCTATCTATCTATAAATATAAATATATATAAATTATAAAAACAAAAACCATAAAATAATAGTGCTCAACTTTTTGATGAAAGGTTATAATCAACTTCTACAATATTGTTTCGAGCATTCGCTCTCATCAGGAAGTGAAAGTGAAAGAAGATTGTTGTGTTTATCGTACTTTTGCGGCTTCGCGGTTATGGTGGTTCGTAATTACATAAAAGGTGTCTGTTTCTATGTCTGAATGAAATGTGAGTTTGTTTTTTCTTCTATTGAGTGTTGCCATGTTTGGTTTTGTGATGATGTAGGATTTTTCTTCCAACCAGAGGTTGCAAATCATAAAAGAGGGGGAGTACGACTGTGCTCTGGAGATGATTTTCCATGTAATGCTGTGTTGTATGTTTTCTTCTTTGAGGTTCCAAATGTGTTCGCTTAGTGTAGTAAAATGTCGTTTGTGTATGTTTTTGTTATGCAGGTTGTATCTGGTTTTGAATGAACACTCAGTGAGGCAATTGCCGTTTAGTGGGCATGTTGCTTGGGTCCTGCAGTTGCATTTTTTTCTCTAGGTTGTTGTTAGGCTGAGCTGGTTGTGATAGTTTTCGTTTGTTGTTGGAGGAAATAATGTTTTGTGTGTTTTGTTTGGCATGCAGGTGTATCCTATTTTGGTGGTGTTTTTGTTCATGATGGGGTGTATGACGTGACCTTGGGGGAAGCATTTTTGTAGTTGATTGAAGAATTTGTTACCGATAGAGGTTGTCACATTCTTGCTGTAGGGTGGTTTGATCCATGTTATATTTCGTTTTCTTTGGCGTTTTTTTCGTTGAGGTGGTCATAGCCACCTGTAGTGCGTCTGGGTATGGTGGGATTGATTCGCTGAATATGATGTTGTTTGATAAATCTAATTATCTATGTCTCCTTATTATTGCATTTTAAATCTCTTTACACTACAGATATGACTAGCTCAATGCCATCAAATGTATGCCTCAACCAAACGATGCTTGGTTCAAATTCCACCAGCTGCCCGGCGGGATTAGAACCAGAGGAGGGGGACTCTTGGGCCTACCCTTTGTTCCTTGTGGGGCAGATCTTCCTAGGTGTAGGATCGGCCCCCATGTTCACCATTGGCTTGACGTACTTAGATGAAAACAGCAAAGCCAAAATGACATCATTATATACAAGTATGATCATACGTTATTAAATGTCAATATTAACGTCTCAAAACGATTGTATGTCAGAGTGAATCATGCACGGAAATGAATTTACAATTAAAATTATAAGAAATATGAATTTAAATTTATTTTCTTTTTGCAATGTAAAAACATTGCATTTATTCCCCGCCACGTCGAAGAGAAACTAACCCCAAATTTCATATTTAGTGAAGCTATAATTTCAATGTCTAGCACCTAGGTTCATCCCGACTTAATACCACTATGAGACGGTGGGTCACACATGTGACCAATTTAGTAAACAAGTGAACAATTTATGATTCCTCTTCTTACTAGCCAGCTATTTTCTTGGTCTCAAAGCCATTTATTGGATAATTCATCAGATTTGCCCAATCTGACCAGTTTATCGTTGATAAATGTTTGTTTTGATATTTATCCTGACTTTCTAAGGAATTTCACATTTCCTCTGGTCATTTTTGATTCATAACATACTTTACTTGAATTAAAACATAAATATTGAGTGTGTGTGTGGGGGGGGGGGGGGGGGGAGGGAGGTTGATGTACGTCACATTCAACAAATCGTTGATTGGATGCAGTGGTTTCCTCACTAGCGTGACTAATTCCACATTCAATATGGGCTTTATATTGCTCAATCAGGTTTGAAATGCAGTAATAAAAGTCGCCTATGACAGCTTACATTTCTATCAGGGTATATGGTACCCATAACACTCAAGCTTGGTTCAATTTATTTTTAACTGGTTGATTTGCTGTATTTGTTTTATTTGTTTTTTTATTTTTTTAATAGATTTGAACGAGTTATTTATCAATTGACTCTTTTGGTCGTTCCAATATTTATGTATTGAAGTATCAATAACCTCAGAAAGCAATGAAATAGATTGTTTCAGAGAGTAAGTCGAACATACAACCGTATCAATTGGTACAAATCTCAGGTATCTTACAGCACAGGGACAATACGTTCTAAAATCTGGCATGTTGCCGATTCTTAAATATCTGGTGCTTTTACCAAAATATTTTGCTCTAATCAGCAGTCCAAGATTTTCTCTGCTTAATTTTTGCCGATACTCAACTTTTGTGAAAGTCGTATGTGAATGAGTCATGGCGCTTGGATGAAAATGCAAAAGCTAATACCTAATTATGTCGTAAGCATTGTGTACATCTATAAGTATGCATTGCCTCGGTCAACTCGGAAAAGATCAAATAATTTCAAAAGCAGAACATCGCACATGGATTTTACTGTAAATAAATATTTAAAATATTGTTTGCATTACACGATGATAAAAAAGAAAAAAGCGCTAAATTCTATATCTGCCTGAGAGACATGGATTCCTGAAAACTGGTCCTTCTCAAGACTAGAGAGCCACTTGATCATAATATTATTCGCTCTTTCCAAAGGTTCATGACCTCCTTAAGCAATGTGATTGACCGTTGAAAACCCAACAAGGTATAACATTAGACATAATATTTGATTGGTGTCTTTGTTGGCTAAAACCATTGACAGGAGAGAAAGGCAATTATGCGCGCGCGCGTGTGTGTGTATGTGTATGTGAGCGTGTGTGTGTGTGTATGTGTGTGTGTATGTGTGTAGGAGGGGGAGGGGCGGTTGATTTTTCTGTAACCTGCTATTCCATAATTGCATGTACCATCATACCATTTTCCGAGAGAAAGTAACGCCTTTGAGACACATCATTCTGATGTTCTCTGGACCGTAGTCTGGAAAATTTTAAATTGTGGCCAGATAAATTGTTCTTATAATATCGACCGATTAAATGACCCTAAATCGATCGATATTTGAAGAACGAATTTTCTGGTCAAAATACATGTTTTTTCAGATTGCGGCAGAATTATATAACCCTCGATTCGCATCGCTGTTATTGCTCTCTTTAAAAATCTTAGATATTACGTGTATTTGATAAGCATTATATGATAAAAAAAAGCAGTTAAAGGTTGTTTTTTTTAAATAGGATTTTATGTAGTGCAATATGCACATAAGGTTTAAAGTGCTTTAAAAATGGCCTTGAACTAGAGGCTTGCAGGTCACAAGCCGAGTGTCATGCTACTCGACCACAAAGCAGCACAAAATGTAAATGGCAATTCAAAGGTAACGCCATGCTCTCTACCACAGAGTTTTTTGTTATTTGCAAGCCGGGAAGTAATTTCTTGGACATGTTGTCAAATAATGTTGACATGTGATAAAGATGTCAGGATCCAGTGCCTTATTCTATTCACCCCCCCCCCCCCCCCGCCCTCCATCCCTCTTACCCCCCCCCCCCTTCTACTGGAATTTTGTCAAAGTGCACCCTTCCCTCTTCTATTAC
>NC_088360.1:37282016-37287016 GCF_034508935.2 Berghia stephanieae
GGCTATACGGTGGTCCAACGCGAGGACACTTCGAGGCTCAAAGGAGGGGTTAGCGTTTACGCTAAAGAGCCATCGAAGGTAAGGGTCATTGAGAGCGTAACGGACAACAATGGGGTGAACCGAATTTCCGTGGAAGTAGGTGGACTGTGTTTGCATAATATTTACAAACCACCAGGGAGCGACTTGGACTACACCACCGGTGGTCAGCCATCCTTCCATCTGTCTGGGAGACTTTAATAGCCACCATCACGAATGGGGCTACCGAGACTGCAACGAGGCAGGAAGACAACTCCGCTCATGGATGGACTGTAATGATCTACACCTAGTGTACTATCCTACAGCCAAGGGTACCTTCCGGGGTACCCGCCATAAGAAGGAGTATACTCCAGACCTCACCTTCGTAACGAAAGGCGCGAACGGTGAACCGCTGCAGGTGAAGCGGACAGTCCTCGGGGACTTTCCGCATAGCCAGCACAGGCCGGTTCTTGTCACAGCTGGGGTGACAATACCGAGGGTGCAGTCTCTCCCACTTTGCAGATGGAATTTCAGGAAGGCTGACTGGGAGGAATTCAGTTCCTATATCGAGCAGGTCTGCTCTGCCATCCCTCCCAAGTCCAAGAATATAACCAGATTCAGTAGGCTACTGGTTAAGAGCGCTCAACGCTCTATTCCACGGGGCAAACGGAAATTCTACACCCCTTGCTGGACAGCAGAGTCGGAAGAGCTGTACCGAGAGTACCAGCAGACCCAGTCCCAGGACGCAGCCGATAGACTACTTCAGTCTCTGGCAGAGGGAAGGAAGCAACGGTGGCAGGAGACCGTGGAAAGTCTCGACTTTACACACTCCAGCCGCCACGCTTGGCGTTTGATAAAGAAATTGGACCCAGATCGGAATTTTCCGAAGGCTGCACCGGAATGCGAGGCAGACACAATTGCCAAGAACATTAAGAACCGTAGTAAGCGGGTCCCTAATCAGGCTTTTGAGCGCGGTGTCCGCAAGGCGTACCGTACGATTTTGGACTCGCTACCTGCGGAGGAGTCGGACTGGACGGCCCCGTTCAGTCCCCGAGAAGTGGGTGCAGCCATTAGCGAAGTGAAGAACGGCAAAGCAGCAGGGATAGATGGTGTATATCCCGATATGGTGACGCATCTGGGTCCTTGCAAAAGGAAAGCTTCCACAAGTGTGGAAGCACGCGAAGATAGTTGCCATCCTGAAGCCAGGGAAGCCGGCGAAGGAGGCAGACAGTTACAGACCCATATCGCTGTTGAGCTGTCTTTACAAATTGTTGGAGCGTGTTCTATTAAACCGATGGGGGCCGGTCCTAGACGCTGCCCTGCCACCTGAGCAGGCAGGCTTCAGGGAAGGGAGGTGCACCACGGAGCAGGTCATTGCCCTTACAGAGCATATTGAGCACGGGTTCGAGAGAAAACAGCAAACAGGTGTTGTGTTTATAGACCTATCAGCGGCGTACGATACGGTCTGGTGCGATGGGTTAATGCTCAAACTTGCAAAAATCATAAGGTGCAAAAAGACCTTGAAGTTGTTCTCTTCGATCTTAGGGGAAAGGCAATTCCACGTCGCGCTGGGAGACGTCACGAGCAAAGTAAGGAAATTGAAGAATGGGGTCCCTCAGGGGTCGGTACTTGCGCCAATGTTGTTTAACGTTTACATTAGCGATATGCCGAACACTTCCTCCCTGAGGCTGGGATACGCAGACGACTGGGCACTCGTTACTCAGAGTAAAGTGTGGACCCGTCTCGAGAGCGTACTCAGCGAGGACGTCACCAGACTCAAATCCTACTTTGACAAGTGGTACCTGAAGATGAACACTTCAAAAACCGTGGCCACTGCATTTCACTTATGCAGTGGCTGGCACACCCGTAAACTGAATGTCCTAGTCGGGGACCAGCCACTCCCATATGAGCCGCGTCCAAAATACTTAGGGGTGACGTTGGATCGCAGCCTTACCTATCGGGTTCATCTCGAAGGGGTTGCCCGGAAGATAGAGAAACGCAACAGTCTTCTGAGGAAGCTGGCGGGATCGACTTGGGGCGCTAGCCAAGCGCTCCTGAGAACATCCGCCCTGGCACTATGCTATTCCACCGCGGAGTATTGCGCTCCAGTGTGGGGTAGAAGCAGAAACGTTGAGAAGGTGGATGTAAAACTTCGCAAGTCGATGCACATAGTGTCGGGAACGCTAGCAACAACCCCTAGAGAATGGGGCCTGATAATGGCAGCGATCCAGCCCCACGATGTCCGGAGGGAGACCATCACGGGAAACTGGCTGAGTAAGATCAAAGAGAGAGGGAATGGGGATACCCCTCTCATGCGCATAATGAACGGTGCCCCCGTTTCGAGCCGAAATAAGTCCCGGCAACCCTTGTACGCAGAATCCCTGACTACGGACAGAGCTGCACATACGAGATGGAAGTCGGTTTGGACGAATTCAATCCCTCGCGGGGGCGGGGACCTACACTCCTCTAAGCTTGGTGAGAAGTTGCCAGGCTTTGATACCAGTAAGAGGAGACACTGGGTAGCTGCGAATCGGCTTCGGTCGAGGAGCTGCCTAACGGCCGATGCGTTACATCAGTGGGGTCTAACTTCCTGTCCAATATGTCCGCGCTGTGGGCAAGAACCCGAAACGGCAGAGCATCTAGTCGAAAGGTGTGTTGTGACGATGCTACCAGGCGGGTTCGCGACGGTGCACGAATGCGGACCGGACTTTGCTGATTGGGTCGATCGTCATAACATAATAGTGTGAACCATAAGAAGCTGCTGCCTTTTTAGTCTCCACTCTATTCAAGATTCCGAGTCACGCACTGCGCCGACTCGTGTGTTGGTGACATCACTCCGCGAAGTAGTGACTAAATCAAACACCGTGGTGCAAAGCAATCCGAGCTCCAATTAATGCTATATCCATTAGTATCGCGACAGCTGATTGAGCGAGAAACTAGGTCGAATTATACTATCTTCAAATAGCGGAAAACCCCTCGACTTGTGTCAGGATCTGAGAGCTCCACCGTTGGACTGGGGGGATGCGCCAAATTAGGTTCAAAGTTCAAAAACGTTTATTTTAGGCAATTGCCAATGTAGGGTAACTTCGGCCATCCAAAATATTACATTAACTGTTAAAAACACTGATCATTGTCAAGTTTATTTGTAAGCAGCAAAGAAAAACATCATAAAACTTTAAAATATGACATATCAAACCCCCCACCTCTTTTTCACGATTATTGAATAAAGTAATTCTTTGCAACGAAGCATTGTGGACGAATTTACCAACATTTTTCTTGCTTGTAGTGTCGAGTTGATGGTAACGTGTGTATGAGTGTTTATTTGTGTGTGTGTGTGTGTGTGTGTTTGTGCGTGTGTATTTGTGTCAGTCAGAGAAAGAAACCGAATACTGTCAACAGTTATACTTTTGGTGTGTTTTTTAGATTTTTAAGTACTTAAGTGGAGTGATTTTTTCTTTGTGATGCTTTAAGATCTGAATCTACCTTTTATTTGTGCAATCATTAATCGTATTCCACTGATTTCCATTATTTGAGATATACTTTGAAGTTTTGTTTTGTTAAACAATGAATTGCAATGAATCAAGTTGACTCTTTACTTCACCGACCGTTTGGGAGATTGACACTAGATGACAAATTAGAAATAAAAAGACTAGTTCCTCACCAACCAACTGATTTTGAATTAACACAGGTGTGGAAATCTCGAAAACGCTCGTTTTCAGTGACATGGTATGACAGGCATGAATGGCTCACAGTTAGTTTAGTCTTTTGTTTTTATTGTCTACTTTTTACAGATACAACAAACACTGACAAATCATGGACATCTATAGGCTATAGTGACCTTAACCACTTCCATCGTATATCTTAACCTCCTGAACGTTGTTTTAGCACCCTTAAAAGAGTGAAATTTTTTTGTTGCGAAATTCAATGAAACAGGAGCGGTTAAATTCATTAATGATTCTGTCAATTCACAAAGCTGAAATAGATGCCATTCCAGATTTCAATAATCACATTATAAAAAGATTTGCAGAGATGAAACATCGCAGTGCAGATTTTTTACAAGTACTAAAAGTAAGTAATTTCTGTCATAGGTTTTTTTTTCTCTTTTGATTTACATTTATAACATATTGATTGCATTATCTACCAAATCCAATCCTTTAAATGGTGGACAAAGAATAATTACAAAGACCTTTTCATACGGGACTTGTATCTCAGTGTTGTGGCTTGTTGTTTTCATGAATTATTTGTTTTTGTAAGTTTTGTCCACTCGTAGAAACCATCGACCCCACCCTTCCATAAAAGAGAGTTTTTAATATGTCGTGCTCTCTCCTCTTAACCGTGTTCACTGTATTAGAATTTTTTTTCTAATTATGGCACCACCATATGCCGTCAATACGCCACGCCGCTGCACACACACACACACACACACACACACACAGAGAGAGAGAGAGAGAGAGAGAGAGAGAGAGAGAGAGAGAGAGAAAGAGAGAGAAATCACGCCCACACGTATAAGAAATTAAAAAAAAAACAATTTATGAATTTGAAACGGTTACTTTCAATCAGCCAGTTTGCTTTGTTTGTCTCGTATCAGGCAGGCATTAAAAATGTTTGAATATAATGTGACCTGAGCAGAATCAACAGCCATTAAGGGAGTTAACTCCGCAAAATAACGAGCTTTTAGATTATGTTGGATTATCTCCCATTAAAAATGTGTATTTCTCATCAAATGAGGATACGGTATTTGTGTTTAAATTAAACCATAATTGTGCCATGAATTTCTGAAAATTTGTGACATAGTGAGCCAAACCTCCACGTCATGAATCTGCATGGCCACGAAAAGTCACAGCATATAAACATTTCAACCAATCAATCCACTGAGAGATTTAACAATGACATCTATTCTTTGAGTCCCGATAGTTCAGTAGGTAGAACACTCACTTCACACACAAAAGGGCCGAGATCGCTCCCGAATAGAGTCGAAATTTCTT
>NC_088360.1:37292016-37322016 GCF_034508935.2 Berghia stephanieae
GCAAGTGCAATATAGAAAGAGCAGTCCTATTCTTTTCATATTATCCTTTCAGGAATTATAACAATTCCCGGCGCTGGTGGCGGAATGTTGTTGGGTGGTTACCTTGTCAAAAAATTCGACATGAAATGTTCAGCAATCATCAAGCTGTGTGCAGTGGCGTCTATGATGAGCGTCTTATTCACACCAGCCTTCCTAACGAGATGTGACACACAGTCCATTGCTGGGGTTACCACACCTTACGCAGAGTTGGTAGTATCCTTTCAAATTCCGTTATATCTCACCTTACCAGAATTTTCTTTTTTAATACGCCCAACGACACTATAAAAGATCCCGTTGCCTAAGCGTTCCATGAAGGAATATAGATAATCCATCAAACAGGATGTCTGATGTCAACAGGAATCACCCATGTTCTCCAATGTGAGAAAATTGGGGGTTAATAATCTTTCCCAAGGAAAAAAACGAAAGTGCCTGAAGCGGGGCTGAACCCGGGACCTTCCGGGTCACGGTGTAATGCTTTAACCACTCGGCCACTTCGCCCCCCCCCCCTCCCCTCCCTTACCAGAAATATTTATTTAAAAATCAAAAAAACAAAACAAAAAAAAAACCCAAAAAACAATAACATAATTATTTTTGGGTATTTCTACATTCTTACGAATGCTTCAGATAGAGTGCCTCGTATCATTTACTCTGCCATTAAACTATAAGCAATCCGAACCACAGCTTTTGTAAACATAGCCTGGATGTCACATTTCACGGCAATGACCACCAAAATCAGTAAACAGTTAATTTAATAGTTCAATAGTACAACTAATTGGATTACTTGTTACAATGAAAACCAACTCATGTGACGTATTTTAAGAAAGTGTCAGGCTATAATCAACTGAGGCAATTATATAACTACAGCTTCACAAAGTACCAATAGAGATAAATTTACCCTTCAGACACCAACCGGTTTTTTGAGTCATGAAAAAAAGTGATAGATCACAATTTGAAGTTTAAAATGTAATGTCAGGAAAATTGATAAATACAGATTTTTATAAGTATATTAATGATTTAAAAGCTCATTCGGCATGTAATCTGTGCGTGAAAATGCACATTGTAAATTCCCTATATAAAAAAAATAATGATTTGAATTAGTAAACTTAAGTAGGTGACTACGCAATTTGGCAAGATAGGCAATTCATTGCCTGGTTCTGTTTTGTGAACCATGAGATACCAGGTTCGACATGTACCATACTGTGTGGCCTTGAGGAATTCACCTCGCTATCGGCTCACAATCACAGGGCGCTAAGTTGTGCTTATCATTCGGAAATAATTTAATTTCCCTTATAGGATAAATGGGTATAATAGAAACGATTTTATTGTCACGCATTCCGTTGTCCGTGACTGACAAAGATAAAATATTGACCAGTTAACTGCCGTAGGTAGGTCCTCCGAAAAAACGAGTATTTAAAAATTTGCCCAGAAGACTCGTCCTTCAAATATCGATCCATATGACCCTCATTTTGGCACAAACTCTCAAACCCCGGACTTCACGAAGTCCCAAGTTTGATAGTATTTTGTCAAGATAATGATCAATTAAATCGATCGATATTTGAAGGACGAGTTTTCTGTACAAAATTTTTTTAATAACTGTCTTTCCGGAGTGCGACAGCTAACTGGCTAAGGGCTTTCAAGTTCAAAAGTGCAAGCTTTTATTCAGCATTTCAATGCCATTCTGAATATGGCAAGGGGGAAGGGGTGTGGGGATTCAATTGTTAATAGTCCATGTCCTTGTCTTTACCGAGTTTTATATATTATGTTAATCTGGCTCGATGGTTTTATGCATTTTAAAAATGAAAAATATGCATCAAGATTAGACGAATAAACATGCAAAAAGTAAGATATGCAAAAGATATGCTAATTACTCGTCCTAAAACTTGCAAGCATGTACAATGAAAAAATTACAAGATAAAGTTAAAATTAATTCAGCTCGTGCTTATTAAAAGTAAAGAGTGACTCATCATTTGAAGAATTATTTAACATGCTATTAGCGTCACACAAGGATACATACAAACATATAACACATTATAATTCAAGACACAGGTTCAGTAAGAGCTTTAAATTTAAATTCTAAAATGCATTGAAATGACAACGTTTTGTTAACTTAGCAGTCTGCTAGGACAAGGAACATACTAATTAGCAATATGATTTGGTTTATTTCTACTTCATATTCACAATGTGTTACTTGGTCTCTGCTCTGTAGCAAAGTGTTCAGCAACTTGCTAATCAAATAAAAAAGATATTATTGCCTTTGCAGACAATGAATCGACTCAGCCGACTGTGCATGAGCAGCGTAAGAATAAAATAAACATTCCCTTGTTCTAAACGGACAGAGATTTGGTATAGACATTCACATAATTAATTGCCTGTCTGATAACTAGACGCAATTATGGGCTTGTTTTAACATTGGTGTAATGGATGATACACTATTTTGAGTTGGTTTGAGAGTATTTCCATTACAACAATGAGTTCAAAACCATATTGGTTATCAGACCTGCAAAGATTCAATTCAATTCAATTAAATATTTATTTATTGTCGGCATTTAAAAAATGTTTCGTAGTCAGGCTAATAGAAGCCTTTGACAGACATAGGTTTTTACACATAGTGCATAAAAATACATAGTAATACATTTTCCCTTAAAAACATTCCCTCATCAAGATTCCAATCATGACACACAAAGAAAAGTAACATAATATTATATAATATTAAAGATGTACATGTTGGTTAAAATAAAAAAAACCTCGTAATATCATAATATAATGTCCATTCCTAAAACATCAATCAATTCTACCAGTATGAATATTTAAATAATATGTTTATATTACTTAAGACTGATTGTGAAAAATCAAATGTTGCAAAACGCATGTTAATGATTTCTAAAATATAATGAATATTTAACAATTGACTCTGGAACAAATACATCCATTTGTAATGACGACTGCAACTAAAAATTTAAAAAATCCCTTTGATTTAAGTTATAAAAAGGAGGGGTCTTATTATCCTACTGTAAAAAAAAAGCCTGAAGGAATATATTCGCTTTCTAAAAATGTTGTTATGATTGAAATAAATATTGTTTCAACATATGCATTTCATCCCAGAAGATCATGAAAAGATGTGAATTTTGATAAATAATATGTAAACTATACTTCAAATAGTCCCAAAAAAATGTGGGATCTCTTTTTGTACAAAAACCGTTAAATTTATTCTTTTTGTTATGGATAGTCATAAATGGACAACAGAATATGTTTTTCATTGCCTTAGATTATGTAAAACTGCGAACTTTGTATATCGTTGTGATTCAAATCTTGCGGGGTTCGATTTGCTTTGAATACCTACTCGTAGTGATAAAAATCAGCATGCTTCAATGATATACAGTACAACTCAGATCCAACTAACTCGGACTCAACGATCAACTTACATTCAGCGAACAGAAAAAAAACCTCAATGGATCACCTACCTCTGGAGGACCAGTATAATGTACCAGTTACTACCATTTATTTTCAAGCCGAAATCATTTTCCCGATACCTCCCAGTTAATTTCCTTTTTCACAGTTTGTTTCATTTCTAACGTTTTTTTGGGACTAGTATTCTGATTGGTGTAAAGTACTACTTCTATAAGTCAATGCTCCGTGAAATGTAAAATAATCAAGTATAATCAAGTATCACATCAAGCAAGGTAACGAGTTAATATAATCGAATACAGAGAAATTCACGAATCAGAAGTCGACTTGCCTGAAGGCAAAGAATTGAACAGAAAAATACCTTGAATTCTGTCTCTGTCGAAAAAGAAATTGTAATAGCGCCTCACCGGCGCCATGTCTCGCCCTGTATGTTAAGTGTCTCTATCGGCATGTAACCTCGTGTAAAGCGCTTTGAGCACATTTAGTACATATCGTGTTATTTAAATATTAAAAGTAAAGTAAAGTCAATATTTCTTCTATATACTATAACTTTTATTTATCTATTTTTTGTTTCTTTTCCGACAATCTGTCAGCTCCCCCAAAACAATACACTTATCATCTCCTTGTAATGAAGACTGCGGATGCACGGCCAGTGGAATTCAACCCATGTGCCTCGGCGGAAAAGTTTCATTCTTCTCTCCTTGTCACGCTGGTTGTCCAAAGATAGGCCCTAATGACACATGGGTAAGCAATTAGTATAACATTTTTCAAATAAGGTATCAAAGTGACAATTATAAAAATCCCAAGAAACTAGAGCATTGATACAGCGCAATATCCATTATCGTGCTCAGAGCGCTTTACAATGAGTCCCAGGCCAAAAGCAACACTTAACATATAGGACGATACATGACGCCTGTTTGACGATATTACATTTTTTACCTGACAGTTAACAACCAGCTACTCATTTTACACCTGAGTACGGTGAGAGTGAAACAGTGTCAGACAAAGAAAAAAACATACTCCAGGAAAATTGGTCTGCCTCGATACTCACTCAGTCTTTTGGAGCAGGATAATATATTTTGATGATTCTTTCGTGCATTTTTCTTTGTGCTTTATCTGGCCCTGTATCATACAAATCTTTTCAGATTTTTAGAAAAATAGATTAAATGTTTTGATTTTTATGTTTCCGTTACCTTAAAACCCTTCTTTAAAATTGTGATATCGCCTAACAAGCGTCATGTTTCGTCCTAATGTTAAGTGTTGCTGTTGATCAGGGAGCCATTGCGCTTTATAAATTCTCAAGTTTTATTTTTAAAATAACCTATGTCTCTTTGTGCTAGGGAAGACTTTGGCTAATTTTCTCCAAAATGGACTGTCAGATGCTATATGGGCTGGGGCGACGTGCACATATTTGCAGATCTGTTAACGGAACGCAATTATGGGTGTGATTTAACATTGTTGTAATGAAACAATATTTCGCGTTGGTTTGAGACTATTTCCAACACAACAACGAGCCCATACCAATTTGGGTTATCAGACCTGCAAATAAGTACACGTCGGGTTGGGTTCTTCCAGGAGTTCCATCCAGCATCATTGCTCTCCATTTCTGCCAGTCTTCGTCGGGTTGTTCTGCGGCGGTCACATTTTCTGTTCCCCTCGAGGACGCATTCCACAACTGCACAGTTGACTGTGCATTGCACTTGCTTTTATGTGGAAACGTGAACAATTATGAATTTTCTTGGCATCATTAAAGATGAGGTGCTAATTATAAGGAGGAGGAGGAGGAGGAGGAGGAGGAGGAGGAGGAGGAGGAGGAGGAGGAGGAGGAGCAGGAGAAGAAGAAGAAGAAGAAGAAGAAGAAGAAGAAGAAGAAGAAGAGAAGAAGAAGAGAAGAAGAGAGAAGAAGAAGAGAGAAGAGAGAAGAGAAGAAGAAGAAGAAGAAGAAGAAGAAGAAGAAGAAGAAGAAGAAGACGAAGAAGAAGAAGAAGAAAAAGAAGAAGAGTTATTGATGCTAATGGTGATGATGATGATGATGATGATGATGATGATGATGATGATGATGATGATGGTGGTGGTGATGATAATGATGATGATGATGATGATGATGATGATGATGATGATAATGATGATGACGATGATGATGATGATGATGATGATGATGGTGGTGATGATAATGATGATGATGATGATGATGATGATGATGATGATGATGATGATGATGATGATGATGATGATGATGATGATTGCTATAATCCATCAACAGGAGCCACATCAATGTTCGTGTATGCGACAGTATTCCAACGAAACGAAATGGCTTACATACAAAGAGAATCCGCACCATAGCGACAACGTATCAACATCTTCATTTGATAACCATCATAGTTCACTCACTGTTGTTGAAGGTTCATCACCGCCACCATCTCCATCACTCAATCCTGGATTATGTGAATCAGATTGTATGTTGCTTTATGTCTTCTGTACCCTGTTCTTTTGTATCATGATTTGCACATTTTCCACCATGACGCCTAACTTGACTGCAGTTATGCGGTAAGTGATTGTATTGTTGTTGTTAATGTTGTTGTTATTTTTGTTGTTGTTGTTGTCATTTTAGTTATGGTTGTTATTGTGAATACTGTTGCTTCCGTCGATGTTGTTGGCTGTTGATGATAATCTTTTTAAAACAAAATAATACTAGACATTATGGGTAGTTTATAGTTTTATTCTATTTTGTTTCTCTTTCTTTCGATTTGATTGTTTTCTTTTCCTTGTAATTGCTTTTTGTTTGATCTATTTTGCTTCTTCTTTCTGGGATTTTTGAGCTGAGAGGGGTTCATTTGTATTTTCCTGCTCTCAAAATCACTTGAGATCATGCCATATAAGGGAATTTTTGTTGTTGATTACTACTTGTATTTTTGTACAAATTCTCAAAGTATCTATCATTAACCATGGAAGTATCTTAACAAAAATTATTATAATATCGTATTTCACCGGATCAGCTAGATAGATAAAGTATTCATCACATTCGTTTCAAATGCCAATAAAAAGAGCGATGCGTTAGTAAGAAATATAAGTAAAAACGATTTGGTGTTCTCTAAAAAGTCAGTAAACACGAAGCTCTTAATTCGTTTTAGAACAACATTGGTTGAGAATTATATTCATTGAATTTTCGACACCAGGTGCGTCCATCATGAAGAGAGGTCTTTGGCAGTTGCAATTCAAATCTTGGCTGGCAGAATTATTGGTGAGTACCAGGGTCCACACATTAGAGTAACTGAAGGCAAAGTATTATGAGCTTGGTTTAACATTGTTTTTATTTATTCCAATATTTTGCGTTGGTTTGAGAGTATTATCATTACAACAAGGAGTCCATAACAATTTTGGTTTTCAGACCTGAAAATTATAAGTAGGACGCCAGTGAGTAACCATCAATTGTTGTGGCTAAAATAATACTGCACACGTACCTATAACGTCAACATCTCATGCAATACGTTTCTGTGGAGTTTTTTTTTTTTTTTTTTTTTTTTTTTTTTGTGGTTTTATAATACAACATATGGGCCGTACATTTGTATGTTAATTGGCTGAACTGAGCAGCAATCTACATCAAAGTAGTTCTGGACTGTAAAAAGTAATAAACAAAAATGAATATAACATAACATAATAATAACATAACATGTGGTATAGGGCAAAATAGGATAAGATCCTTTGAATGCCCTTAATATTAATTAGTAATGCCATAAATCTATTGATTAAATATTACAATAACGATACACGTGGTAATGATAGTATTTCAACTTAAATGTACTCATGTGGTGTACAAACATATATCTTTAACCGTGACATGCAAAGCGCACACACAACCACACACACACACACACACACACACACACACACATACACACGCGTATAGAAGATAACCATAATATAACAGCTTCAAAAGACCAAACACGGAACGTTTCGGGCTCAAACCCCTTCTTCAACGAAAAACAATAAAAACATAAATACATTACTAAATACCAGAATCTGGTCGAACTGGTTTTTAAAAAAGTAATTTCTTTATGCTTTCATTGTTTGTTTGTTTGTTTGTTGGCTGAAGACGGCTTTTGAGCCTGAAACGTAACGTGTTTGATATTTTGTTCTTTTTTGAAGCCTTTATATTTATTTTTATTTATTCGTAATCAAAATCGCTCTAATCGGCTCATCATTACATAAAATTGAGGTCCACATGATTGAAAACGGCTCCTCCTGAATTCAATCGTTGTTCAGCGGGAGACAAATTTGATAAACTAAAATTATTGATGATGAGTCAAAACATTTTCTTTAGAAACTGTTGTAACTCGCACAGGTAAATATTGGTATTGGAGACAGAAAAGAACGTTATCTTCCAAATAAAATAAAATCCTTGTCAGGTTGTGGCTCTTACAATATATTGAGTTTAAATGAAACATATCAAATGACTCAAATGACTCAAACAAAAATTTAATTTGGTTCTGTGTTTGCAGATGTTTCGAATCTAGTAAAACCGAGATTTCATTTCATAATGTAGACCTAGCTTTTATCGCAAAACATCAAAATTTACAAACATTTCTTTTAAATGTTTTTTTCTTATTAATTTCAATTTCCAACTATACTTTTATTCTTCTGCTATAGGCACAACCCCGGGACCTATTTTGTTCGGCGCCATTTTGGATAGTACATGTCTGACATGGCAAGACGGATGTGGTTCCACAGGGATGTGTTGGATATACGACCAGCCTTCACTTAGCGTCAAAATCATGATTTGGTGGGCCTGCATCAAGCTCTCGGCAGTGATGCTTTACATATTAGCTCTATACGTCTACAAGCCTCCCAAAAAGGCATCAGAAATGACATCCAGTGAAGTGAGGTTTCTTGGAGTGACATCACAACCAAGAACGGACATCTAATCTCTCTCTCTCTCTCTCTCTCTCTCTCTCTCTCTCTCTCTCTCTCTCTCTCTCTCTCTCTCTCTCTCTCTCTCTCGCTCTCGCTCTCTCTCCCCCCCCTCTCTCTCTCTCTCTCTCTCTCTCTCTCTCTATATATATATATATATATATATATATATATACATATATATATACCCCTCGCACACTCTCTCTCTCTCTCTCTCTCTCTCTCTCTCTCTCTCTCTCTCTCTTTCTATCTCTTGTAAATTATGGGTTGTAGATTCAAGCCAAAATGATAGACATTGTATATTAAAGTTTATTAATAACTTCTTTTTTTTTTTTTGCTTTTTTTTTTTTCATTTGCATTTGCAGAGTGTTCACGTATTAGATAACATTAGTGATGTTTATATGAATTTATATTTCGTATAATATGGCCCAAGGTCACTTAAGTCTTGTTTTTGTTTTGTTTTTCTTCATGGTTGGTAGGAAATCACAGCTGATAACATCTCACTGTATGTGTTTGTGTCCTCGTTGATCTGCTCTCCTGATTCTTCGAGGTTCCTGTCTTTTAATTTGCTCTTTTCGGAATCATGATTACAAATGTATCATTATGTTTCTGAAATTCTCTCTCTTTCTCTCTCTCTCTCTCTCTCTCTCTCTCTCTCTCTCTCTCTCTCTCTGTGTGTGTGTGTGTGTGTGTGTGTGTGTGTGAGTGTGTGTGTTTCTTGCTTTCATCCTCTATAACTCTTCTTTTCTAAAGATTCATCGCTCCATTGCTTTATCTGTCAATCTCTCCATTCATTTCATGTCATATTAAAACCATATTCAAACGATTCTTTATATCTTATTATATCATCTCCCTCTATTTTAGCCATGTTTTTATTTCAATGTTAAAAATTATCTTATCTTTTCATTCTTTTCTTTTTTCTTTTTTTTTTTTTTTTTGCTTTTGTATGATGTAATGAATGTCAATTTTCATTTGATCATAATACTGATGTTTTTAAAATTTAGTCATAAAATTCGTCTTTCAATGACCCTCGTCATGTTAAACACTCTCAAACCTGGGTCTTCTTTAAAGTCCCTGATTGAAGATTTTTTGACAAGATGGTCATTTTAATAGAGTGATATTTGAAGGATGAGTTTTCTGGCCAAAAATTTCAAACACGTGTTTTTTAGAGTTAGGCATAGTAAATAGTTCAATACTTAAGACAGCCGCTTTATAAATTGATACGGATGTCTCACTCTCATAATGCTTGAATGAGTGAGTGTATGTAGGTGTGTGTGAATTTGTATGTGTGTTTGTGTTTCTGTGTGTGTATGCGTGTGCATTTCTGTTTATATCTCAAATAGTCAATTAAAAACGGCTAGAACGTTTAGGTCGTGTAATTGACTAATTGCTTGCCTTTAAGAAAAAATAGTATGTTGTTGATGTAACTTTTTTTCACTTTCACTGAAATCTGAAACTAGATAGATCGTCTATCTAGATAAAAGATGTCAATAGTTTTGTAAGACGCATGGAAAAACCAAATTAAATATTATCATCATTACTCAAAAATAGGACGCATATTTCTGAGAGTTAATCGCGGTTTTTAATTTATTTCTTTAAAAAAATTGCCCAAGAACGACTAACGATATGGATTGTATTTGTATAATATTAACTCTCTCTAACTCTCTCTCTCTCTCTCTCTCTCTCTCTCTCTCTCTCTCTCTCTCTCTCTCTCTCTCTCTGTATATATCAACGATACCCTTCATTTGAAAAAAAAAAAATATCTGGATAAAAAATTATTCGATATTATTAATGTTTTTTAAGATGCTCAGTGTTGAGTCGAATTACTTTTCATTAATTTGGCAATTTGTACAATTTTATATTTCTGCAAAGGTTATTGTTGACATTGTTCTTGTCCTTGTTCTTATTGATGATGATGATGATGATGATGATGTTGATGATGATGATGATGATGATGATGATGATGATGATGATGACGGCGATAATGATGATGATGGCGACAATGTGATGATGATGATGATGATGATGATGATGATGATGATGATGATGATGATGATGATGATGATGATGATGATGATGATGAAGCTGTTGATAGTTGTGATGATGTTTACAAGAGGGTTGGCGGTTGATGAAATTGTAATACTTGTAGTGATGAATATTTGGAGGTTGTTGTTGTGGTATGTAGATAGTAGTTGGAAATTTAGTTGTGAAGATTTTGTGGTGGTGGTCTTGGCTGTGGAAACTGGTGGTCGTGGGTGTGGTGGTGGTGTTGATGTTAGTAGTATACAGTGATAGTGGTAGACATTATGATGGTTTTTGTAGTCGTAGTGGTTGGATTGGTGGTGGTGGTGGTGCTGGTGCTAGTGTTCGTTCTAGTGGTGGTGGTTATAGTAGTGGTAATGGTGGTAGTCATTGTGGCATGGTTTGTAGAGGTAGTTATAGTGGTGACGATTATCGTGGGGTTGATCATCGCATAAAAGCCTGAACAGTACGGTGACTCGCCTAAAAAAAAGGAAATCTATGTTGCGCATGATTGGTGACTAGTAATTTCGAAAGCAAAACTGTCCCGGTGTTGTGCCCTCGGTTTAGGTAATTTGCACTATTTTTGACTCGATTCGGGAGTGAATGAGTAGCTGGCTATAACGGATTTATTAGGCGAACCCACACCGGAGACTGACTCCGACGACCTGGCATTGCCGTTCTCTGCTGTCTTCCGGATAAAGACGTCGGGCACGGACAAAATACTAAGAATAAAGAGAATAGCCGCTAGACCAAGCACTCGACGTCCTCTGCCGTTTTGTTTTATTTTTTCGAGCGCTTTACAAGGGGTTCTTGACCAACAGCGACATGTGACATGTAGAACAAGACATGACGGCTGTTAGGCGATATTAATTTTTTTTTCCGACAGAGACTAAGCTGTTAACGGTCAGCTACTCATTTTACACCTGAGTACGATAAGAGAATGTGAGTAAAGAGCATTTTCCAAGGATCCAACAATGCGCCGAGCGAGGCTTGATCCCAGGACCTTCCGATCCGAAAGCGAGTGTCATACCACAAGACCACATAGCAACACGTTTAAATAAACCTACTTTATTATTTTTGCCCTCTATTTTGTTGTTCATTTCGTAGAGAAGTCAATTTACCACTCACAAAAATCACAAAATGTGTAGATCGTCTATCATTATGATTCTGTTGAAGTGTAGAGTATCTATATTTAAAGTCCGCCAAATGATTTAGATAGAAACCATAGAAACACACACACACACACACACACACACACACACACACACACACACACACACACAGATAGTAACCGTTAAATGTTTCCATCCGTTGTTATGCGCTAAATATCTTTTCGTTCGCCATATCCTTTTCCAAGTCATGAAATCAAATTGCGTCTGAGAATATTAGTAACGATAAAAGAGACAAAAATCATTATCCAGGCTTTCTTTGAATTGCTCTTTCACTGATGTATACAAGTGTTGTTGCTTTTCTTTCAGATGTGGTAAATTAACATTAAATACGGTATTACAATATATGAGGTGAAACTTCAGAACTAAGTCTTTCTTACAGTTTCTATAGAAGAAAGGAAATTGACGTTACTGAGCTCCTCGTTATTAATAACTATACCCTTTTAGAATCTTACTCTATATAATATAAAAGCTGTCTACGGGTTGAAATTGTAAGGTGGATTATATTTTCTAATTAGGGCATTTTGAAAAAAAATAAATAACATTAATTGTTTTTAGACAGCACTATTGGTGATTAGTTCTCACTAAAATATATCAACCACACTATAAATGTTCAAGGTTACGCATAGTTTAATATGTTGGTACGCTTTCTCCGGCTGGCGAATGTTGCGAGTATTTTAACATAGCAGCAATACCAGTTCATCCAAACTAGAAGGAAGCTGTGCACACCTTGATTATTGAGTGAATGTACTTGTTACGTGATGCAGTTCCTTGATCAGTGATTTGAGTAATAGTTGCACGAGCCCATACATACAGGACCCGTGTCTTATTGTTTTTTAATAGTTGTGTAATATGAATTGTGTTTTTTTTGTTTTGTTTTTGTTTGTTTCGTTGTTTTTTTTGTTGGGGGGGGGTGGGTTTCCCCCCCCCCCCCCCCCCCTCCATTTTTGTAGATTTTATTTTTGTTAAGGGTATTGATACCAGTTTAAGATCCTTCTATCATGAAAGTATTATCTCAATTTCGCATAAGACAAAACTGGATGAGTTAATCTTAGAATAATCACAAACCACTACAACATTCATGATTTTATTCACAACTGTTATCGAATTACACATTCCTTATCGACAAAGTGTAGACTGTAATCAGATAAAAAACTATGTCATGTAAAACAAAGCAAATACAAGTGAGAAGCCGTTAGATAAATCGTAAATTCATGTTGCGTCACTTACCCGTAGCGTTTACCCATCAATGTTATCATTTTTACATGACGAGATTCATTATTACACAACCTACTACTTATAAATACACAGATTCAAGAGTGCTCAACCCAAATACATTACATACAACAAAAGTAATCATCCAAAATGATTGTAACAGCTTCAAAATCCAACCAACCCCCCCCCCCCCCCCTAAACACGGAACCCTTCTTCAGCCAACAACAAAAATAATTGAACATAAATACATTACTTAAAAACCCAGGTAGATGGCAGAAAAAAAAAATAAGTACGTCCTATCTGGGTTTTTAAGTAATGTATCTATGTTTTAATTGGTTGTTGTTTGCTGGAGAAGGTTGTTTTTTTTAGCCCAAAACGTTCCGTGTTTGGTTTGTTTTGTTTTGGTTTTTTTTGGGTGACGGGGGGGGGGGGGGGGGAGAGCTGGTATATTCATTTTTGTTTATTACTTTCTACAGGCCACAACTTCTAGAAGCTTAGTATCTCTATTACATACATCAAAATTATGTTCTCATCCCATTTGATCGTTCTATTCTCCTTCTCATCCTTCACTCCATCATCACCCCTACCTTCTCCTACTCCTCGTCCTTTTATTTACTGCTACTTCATCATCAATATCTATCTTGCAAACGGACACGGACTAAAGTACATTTTGATGAGCTTGAAACAACGACGAGACTTTGACTTTGTTACCTAATGTCATTCAGGAATGGGACCAAAGAACCAATCAACATCACTTCACTTACTTACTTACTTATCCGAACCAGCGACCACCTGAGCTCTAGCCCTTCGGTCTTGTGCCATGACGTTGAAGTTAGACGTTTTTTGTAGTTGTTTCAGGTGACTATAAAGTGTGTTACTGATGCTTGGATTAGGTGGGAGGAATGTGCATCTCAGGTCTTCAAGAGGTTGACATTCAAGTCAACATCACTTCACGTTCGATCACTTACCATTCTTGATGTGGATTTTCTCAATGCTTCCTCTGTCGTTGTGTTATAGAAGGAAAAAAATTGACGTCACTCAGCTATTTGTTATAGTTTTGAGACAGCCAGGCATTTTAATGATGTGTTCTCACTAAATTCTATCAATCAGACATTAAACGTTCAAGGTTACACACCGTTTTGTGATTTGGTACGTTATATTTGGCTGGTGAATATTGTGAGTATTTTACCTAAACGCAAAGCGTCAATATCATAGTAAAACTGTGGATGTTTAGAGAATGAATTAAGTTGGCGTCTCTCTGATTTCTCTCTCTCTCTCTCTCTCTCTCTCTCTCTCTCTCTCTCTCTCTGTGTGTGTGTGTGTGTGTGTGTGTGTGTTATTGATTTTAGAGTGTCGGTTGCGTTAGTTCTCACTAAATTCTATCAATTGGACTATAAAAGTTTAAAGTTACAGATAGTTTTGAGTCTTGGCACAATTGATCTGGAGGTCTTGGCACAAATGATCTGACAGTCAGAATTGGTGAGTATTTTTCTTAGAAGCATACCATCGATAAGTAATGTGCATTAATTCGCTGCTTTAACAATCATATGTAGTTACGTCCAACACACACACACACACACACACACACATATATATATATATATATATATATATATATATATTATATATTGAATCGTGTTTAATACAAATATGGTACGAAAAGTGCTCAACATGTAGTAATGGAGCGAATTATTATTTAAAATATTTACCACAATGTTTGGGGCAGTCTACATCAATGTTTCAGGCTTAATTTGCCATCTTCAGGACTGAGTTGTTTTGTTGACTGTTGTTGTTTCTTGAAGTGGTTCCGGTTTGAAGTTAATTAAGAGGAATTTGCGCCGATGGGGACACTTTCCGTAGATCTCACTTTTCATGTTGAGTGTGGCTTCATGAGGTTGTTTGATTATAGTATATTTTTCTTCCAGGCATAAGCTACATTGTTTTGATGTTGGTGTGTATCCTGTTGCTTTAGATAAAATTTTCCATGAAATGTTGTGGTCTATTTTGTTGTCTTTTAATTTCCAAATATGTTCGCTGAGTTTTGTGGATGTTTTTTTGTTAGTGTTTCTAAATGTTGAGGTGTGGAGGTTGTATCTTGTTTTGAAATTATTTTCTGTTAGTCCTACATATTTTTCTTGCTTGTTTGTTTTAGTTTCTGTGACTGTGGCTTGGTAAATTAAACTTGATTCTAAGCATTGTTTGTTTAGCGGGCAATGTTCTTTATTTCTGCAGTTGCATTTTCTAGTGGGTGGGTTTTGCTCTTGTCGGTGGTTTATTAATATTTTTTTGTTGTGGCTTGAAATTATTTGTTCTATGTTGCGCATACACGAGTAACTTATTTTTATGGTATTCCTGTTGATAATTTTATGTAGCTTGTGGTTTTTTGGAAAGTGTGTATCAATTAACTTCAGGAACTGCTGTCCTATGTTTGTGCTGACGTTTATGTCGAAAGGTGGGTTGAACCAAGTTATGTGTCGTTTTCTTGTTTTATGTTCTTCACTTGTGTGTTGGGGTTTACATGAGAGGGGGGCGTCTGTGTATACAAATGGTGTGTTGTATCCACTTTTTGTGAGTGCTTCTTTGTAGGGGGTGGCTGCGACGTTGAATATCTCTCTGTTTTCCGAAAGTTTGCTCACCCTCAGTGCTATGTTTTTTGGTATGTTTTCAATGACGGGACGGGGGTGGTTGCTGTTTTTATTAATGTAGCTAATGGTGTTGTTTGGTTTTCTGAACGGTTGGAATGAATTGGATTTTATGTCGAATGTGATGTCGAGGAAGTCAACTGTTTTTTTGTTTGCTTCTATTGTGATTTTTAAATTGTTGTTTTGGAATACATATATATTATATATATATATATATATATATATATATATATATATATATATATATATTATATATATATATATAGAGAGAGAGAGAGAGAGAGAGAGAGAGAGAGAGAGAGAGAGAGAGAAAGTGCTTAAAGTGCATGTGGTGACATGACAAGTACAGAAACATGAAATTGAAAAACTAACGAGGCTATAAGACTGAATGGACTTTTTTGTGGATTAAAAAAAAAAATTGTTCGTTTTTTGTTTTTTTGCGAGGAGGGGGGAGGGGTTGTGTGTGTGTGTGTGTGTGTGTGTGTGTGTGTGTATGTGTGTTTTATTTATTAATTTAAACTGTTAAGTTACTGTATGGCAATTTTCTAGAAGTAGATGTTTTAATTGAATTGAATTGTGTTTACTGTGCACGCGCACGTGCGCGTTTGAAGAAAGAATGAGAGACAGACAGACAGACAGATAGATAGATGTGGTGTCTTCTGTCCCCTTGTCTATGTTTTCCGATTTGCTTTCTTGGAATGAGATTACTTGGTTTTGTCCTAGACCTGGCCGGAGTCCATGCCTGGGAGTGAAACAATCGAATGTGTATTCATAGTTTTGGGAGATTATTTTTTTTCTTGTAAATCATCTCATTCGAATGTCCCGATTTTATTTCTTATTATTCTTTGTCATCATTCCATTCCTTCCTCGAACTAATTTTTACCACTGACACGGTTTCCTCGAACTAATTTCACCCAGCCACCGTAAAAAATTAAATTGAAGGATTTTTTTAAATTCAACCTGTGATTGTTTTTTGTTTTTGTTTTGTTTTTAAGGTTTTACGGCGCTTAAATTACATTAAGGTCATATTAGCGCCAGTAAAAAGGAAGAAAATGGGAAAGTAAAAAGTTCTAGAATTACAATTAAAGCACCCAAGAAAAGGGAAGACAAAAGGGGAATTGGTTCAAATAGGAAACAGATGTAGATTCCAAGAGCACACTATCAAAGTACTTAGTTTGATATCACAAAATGTCTCATCCAGACACAAGCACAGGTCCCCACAAAGAGGAATACACTCAAATGTTTACAAATCATATATAATATGTATACCAAACATAATACGGTGCAGAACAGAAAGATGGAAAAAAATATCCCCCAAAACTAACTATACATTTGACTGTTTCCCTCTCAGCCAGGGCATCCGACCAGGACCAGGACAAAACCAAGTAATCTCATTCCAAGACAAAGACAGAAAGCAAGTTGGAAAACAGATATAGGGGGATAGAAGTCGCAAAAAGTACTTTCCTGCCCACTGTGGGAGGTCAGGAACCCCACCCAGTTTAAGGGTATTACGGCGCTTGCAACACATCTAGGTCATTTTAGCGCCAGTAAAAAAGGAAGAAAATTGGATAGTAAAAACATTCAAGATGTATAATTAAAAAAGGACTTGAGGAAAAAATAAGACAAGGGGGAAATGTTCAAATAGGAAACAGATACAGATTCCAAGAGCACACGATCAGTGTAGAGTTTGAGATCCAGGGACCAGGAAAAAACCAAGACAAAGAAAGCAACTCAGAGAAAAGGGTAGATAGAAGACAGCAAGTAACCAAAAGACCCCATCCAGAACCAAGCAGTGTCATTTCAAGACAAAGAAATGTAGGGAGATAGACCATACCCAGACACAGCAAGAAAGATCTCCCTGCCACAATGCGAGGTCAAAAGACCCCTTCCCTCCGAGAAAATATGGAATCAAATTAAAAGGGTTAGATCGTTTTCTACTACACATTTTATTAAAAATGCATTAAAATATTAAACAATAAAAACTAAATTGTCAGAAAGTCGTCATCATCATCATCAAAAACATATGTCTGTTAAAACAACGTAGAAGTGGTGATTCAATACTTAAAATCAAACGTTCTAAAATAACCTGCAGCTTAAAAATAATTCAGAATATGAACGATGTGGTACTATATTGCAATTAAAATTATCTCAAGGCGATCAAACACAAAGCCATTTTAGGGTTAAAAAACAACGTTACAGATGAGCAGGTCGGATAACCCAAATTGTCATGGGCTCATTGTTTTCTAGGAAACATTCTCAAACCAACGCAAAGTATTGTCCACCACAACAATTAGGTTATCAGACCAACGAATATGCGCACTAGTAATACATAATGGTTTTGCAATGTCTAAAGTGCATATTAAATTTTACATGTACAACTCTTATGCCAATGTTTAAAACTTAAGTCAAAATATATCATAAAATATACAGGGAATAGCTACATACCTACAGGAGTTATCTATGGGGGAGGGCATTTTGTTGATAACAACAAGGAATGAAGTGTGAGTAGAAAAGGGCCGAAAGGAAAAGAATTCTCTTTTGTCTTCTGGCACTTTTTTTATTCATTTCATTTTTTGTTCATATATACAAGAGCAATCAACAGGAGAGAAAGTGAGGGGCTGATATACAAAGGCAATCTACAGTGAAGGGGCATATGTCCAGAGGTAGAATATGTTGAAAAGAACGATGTCCAGGGGAGGACATATTTACGTATATAAAAGGGTTATCCTGGGGGGAGGACACAATTACGTGCATTAAAATGACTATCCAGAGGGGAGGACACATTTGGGTGTATTAAAAGGACAAACCTCAGGAGAAGAACATAGTGTATTAAGGACAATCCTCAGAGTACACATTTAGATGTATTAAAAATGACAATCCTCAGGGGAGTACACAGATGTATTAAAAGGACAATCCTCAGGGGAGTACACATTTAGATGTATTAAAAGGACAATCCTCAGGGCAGGATACATTTAGATGTATTAAAAGGACAATCCTCAGGGCAGGATACATTTAGATGTATTAAAAATGACAATCCTCAGGGGAGTACACAGATGTATTAAAAGGACAATCCTCAGGGGAGTACACATTTGATGTATTAAAAGGACATCCTCAGGGAGGTAAAATTTAGATGTATTAAAAGGACATATCCTCAGGGAGGACATATTTAGTGTATTAAAAATATCCTCAGG
The DNA here is from genome assembly GCF_034508935.2 of Berghia stephanieae. Taxonomy (NCBI): domain Eukaryota; kingdom Metazoa; phylum Mollusca; class Gastropoda; order Nudibranchia; family Aeolidiidae; genus Berghia; species Berghia stephanieae. Next base: position 37,310,608 of record NC_088360.1, read on the forward strand.
GAGGACATATCTAGCTGTATTTAAAAACTATCCTCGGGGGAGGACATATTAGTGTATTAAAATACTATCCTCGGGGGAGGAATATTAGGTGTATTAAAAGGACTATCCTCAGGGAAGGACATATTTAGTGTATTAAAAGGATATCCTCAGGGCAGGACATTTTAGGTTATTAAAAGGATATCATCAGGTAAAGGACATATTTAGGTGTATTAAAAGGACTTCATCGGGGTAGGACATATTTAGGTGTATTAAAAGGACTATCATCAGGTAAAGGACATATTTAGGTGTATTAAAAGGACTGTCCTCAGGGGAGGACATATTTAGGTGTATTAAAAGGACTCTCCTCATGGGAGGACATATTTAGGTGTATTAAAAGGACTATCATCAGGTAAAGGACATATTTAGGTGTATTAAAAGGACTCTCCTCATGGGAGGACATATTTAGGTGTATTAAAAGGACTATCATCAGGTAAAGGACATATTTAGGTGTATTAAAAGGACTCTCCTCATGGGAGGACATATTTAGGTGTATTTAAAGGACTTTGCTCAAGGTAAGGACACAATTTCGTATATACAAAAGAGCTATCCTCAAGGGAGGACATAGTTTCGTATATACAAAGGACTTTCTTCAGAGAAGGACATATTTACATATATACAAAAGACTGACCTCAGAGAAGGACATATATACAAATGACAGTCCTCAGAGGAGGACATCCTATAAAAAAGACTATTTACATATATACAAATAACTGTCCTCAGAGAAGGACATAGATATACAACAGAATGCCCTCGGAGAAGGACGTATATACAAAAGACTGTACTCAGAGAAGGACATATATAAATATGAATATATACACGGGATTATTTACAAGGGAGAACATATATACATATATACAGGGGATTATTTACAAGGGGGGACATATATACAGATTTACAGGGGACTATTTACAAGAGGGGGACATATATACATATATACATGGGGTTATTTACAAGGGAGGACATATATACATATATACACGGGATTATTTACAAGGGGGACATATATACATATTTACAGGGGACTATTTACAAGGGGGACATGTATACATATATACACGGGACTATTTACAAGGGAGAACATATATACATATATACAGGGGATTATTTACAAGGGGGACATATATACATATATACAGGGGGTTATTCACAAGGGAGGACATATATACATGTATACATGGGACTATTTACAAGGGAGAATATATATACATATATACAGGGGATTATTTACAAGGGAGGACATATATACATATTTACAGGGGACTATTTACAAGGGGGATATATATACATATTTACAGGGGACTATTTACAAGGGGGATATATATACATATATACAGGGCCTATTTACAAGGGGGGACATATATACATATATACAGGGGGATATTTACAAGGGAGGACATATATAAATATATACACGGAACTATTTACAAGGGAGAACATATATACATATATACAGGGGATTATTCACAAGGGGGGACATATATACATATATACATATTTACAGGGGAATGTTTACAAGGGGACATATATACATATATACAGTGGACTAATTTCAAGGGACGACATATATACATGTATACACAGAACTATTTACAAGGGAGATCATATATACAGGGGCTTATTTACAAGGGGGACATATATACATATATACAGGGGGTTAGTTACAAGGGAGGACATCTATACATATATACAGGGGATTATTTACAAGGGAGGACATATATACATATTTACAGGGGACTATTTACAAGGGGGATATATATACATATATACATATATACAGGGCCTATTTACAAGGGGGGCATATATACATATATACAGGGGGCTATTTACAAGGAAGGACATATATACATATTTACACGGAACTATTTACAAGGGATAACATATATACATATATACATAGGATTATTTACAAGGGGGACATATATACAGATATACATATTTACAGGGGACTATTTACAAGGGAGGAACATATTTACATATATACAGGGGGTTATTTACAAGGGGGGACATATATACATATTTACAGGGGACTATTTACAAGGGGGAACATATATATACATATAAACAGGGGGTTATTTACAAGGGAGGACATATATACATATATACAGGGGGTTATTTACAAGGGAGGAAATATATACATATATACACGGGACTATTTACAAAGGAGAACATATATACATATATACAGGGGATTATTTACAAGGGGGGGAGACATATATACATATTTACATGGGACTATTTACAAGGGGGACATATATACATATATATACATATATACAGTGGCCTATTTACAAAGGGGGACATATATACATATTTACAGGGGACTATTTACAAGGGGGGAGGGCATATATACATACATACATATATACACGGGACTATTTACAAGGGAGAACATATACATATATACAGGGCATTATTTACTAGGGGGGACATATATACATATTTACAGGGGACTATTTACAAGGGGCGTAATATATATACATATTTACAGGGGGTTATTTACAAGGGAGGTCATATATACATATATACATTGGATTATTTACAAGGGGGGACATGTATACATATATACATATTTACAAGGGACTATTTACAAGGGGGACATATATACATATATACATATTTACAAGGGACTATTTACAAGGGGGGACATATATACATATATACATATTTACAGGGGGTTATTTACAAGGGAGGACATATATACATATATACAGGGGATTATTTACAAGGGGGACATATACATATATACATATTTACAGGGGACTATTTACAAGGGGGACATATATACATATATACATATTTACAGGGGGGGTATTTACAAGGGAGAACATATATACATATGTACATATATACAGGGGATTATTTACAAGGGAGGACATATATACATATATACATATTTACAAGGGACTATTTACAAGGGGGACATATATACATATATACATATTTACAAGGGACTATTTACAAGGGGGACATATATACATATTTACAAGGGACTATTTACAAGGGGGGACATATATACATATATACATATTTACAGGGGGTTATTTACAAGGGAGGACATATATACATATATACAGGGGATTATTCACAAGGGGGACATATATACATATATACATATTTACAGGGGACAATTTACAAGGGGGACATATATACATATTTACAGGGGGGGGTATTTACAGGGAGGACATATATACATATATACAGGGGATTGTTTTGTTTGTTTGTTTTTAAGGGTTTTACGGCGCTTGCAACACATTTAGGTTATATCAGCGCCAGTAAAAAGGAAGAAAATGGGACAGTAAAAAAGTTCTAGAATTACAATTAAAGCATACAAGAAAAAGTAAGACAAAGGGGAACTGGGAACAAATAGGGATCAGATGTAGATTCCAAGAGCATACCATCAATGTTCTTAGTTAGAGATCACCAATAAGTCTCATCTGGACACAAGCATGGCCCCCACTAAGAGGAACACACTCAAATGCTTACATTATACATTCAAAATAAAAATAATAATACATAACAGAGAGATGATTTACAAGGAAAAAAATATCATCTCCCAAAACAATAACTATGCATTTGACTGTTTCCCTCCCAGCTAGGATTCCGGCCAGTGCCAGGACAAAACCAAGTAATCTCATTCCGAGACAAAGACAGAAAAGCATGTTGGAAAACAGATATAAGGGGATAGAGGACACAGTATGTACCTCCCTGCCCGCTATGGGAGGTCAGGATCCCCACCCAGATACAGGGGATTATTTACAAAGGAGAACATATATACATATATACATATATACAGGGGATTATTTACAAGGGAGGACATATATACATATATACATATTTACAAGGGTCTATTTACAAGGTGTGGGAACATATATACATATATACAGGGGGTTATGTACAAAGAACATATATACATATATACAGGGGATTATTTACAAGGGAGGACATATATACATATATACATATTTACAAGGGACTATTTACAAGGGGGACATATATACATATATACATATTTACAAGGGACTATTTACAAGGGCGACATATATACATATTACAAGGGACTATTTACAAGGGAGGACATATATACATTTATACATATTTACAGGGGTTATTTCAAGGGGACATATATACATATATACATATTTACAGGGGACTATTTACAAGGGGGACATATATACATATTTACAGGGGGGTATTTACAGGGAGGACATATATACATATATACAGGGGATTATTTACAAGGGAGAACATATATACATATATACATATATACAGGGGATTATTTACAAGGGAGGACATATATACATATATACATATTTACAAGGGTCTATTTACAAGGGGTGGGAACATATACATATATACAGGGGGTTATGTACAAAGGAGAACATATATACATATTTACAGGGGACTATTTACAAGGGAGAAAATATATACATATATAAAGGGGATTATTTACAAGGGGGGGGGACATTATACATATTTACAGGGGACTATTTACAATTGGGGGGCGCATATATACATATATACAGAGGGTTATTTACAAGGGAGGACATATATACATATATACAGGGAATTATTTACAAGGGGGACATATATACATATATACATATTTACAAGGGACTATTTACAAGGGGGACATAAATACATATATACATATTTACAAGGGACTATTTACAAGGGGGACATAAATACATATATACATATTTACAAGGGACTATTTACAAGGGGGACATATATACATATTTACAAGGGGGGGACATATATACATATATACATATACACAGGGGATTATTTACAAGGGAGAACATATATACATATATACATATATACAGGGGATTATTTACAAGGGAGGACATATATACATATTTACAAGGGACTATTTACAAGGGGGACATATATACATTTATACATATTTACAAGGGACTATTTACAAGGGCGACATATATACATATTTACAAGGGACTATTTACAAGGGGGGACATATATACATATATACATATTTACAGGGGGTTATTTACAAGGGAGGACATATATACATATATACAGGGGATTATTTACAAGGGGGACATATATACACATACATATTTACAGGGGACTATTTACAAGGGGGACATATATACATATATACATATTTACAGGGGGGGTATTTACAAGGGGGGACATATATACATATATACAGGGGATTATTTACAAGGGAGAACATATATACATATATACATATATACAGGGGACTATTTACAAGGGAGGACATATATACATTTCTACATATTTACAGGGGTCTATTTACAAGGGGTGGGAACATATATACATATATACAGGGGGTTATGTACAAAGGAGAACATATATACATATATACAGGGGATTATTTACAAGGGGGGGGACATATATACATATTTACAGGGGACTATTTACAATTGGGGGGGGGGCATATATACATATATACAGAGGGTTATTTACAAGGGAGGACATATATACATATATACAGGGAATTATTTACAAGGGGGACATATGTACATATATACATATTTACAAGGGACTATTTACAATGGGGACATATATACATATATACATATTTACAAGGGACTATTTAAAAGGGGGACATATATACATATTTACAAGGGACTATTTACATAGGGATATATACATATATACATATTTACAAGGGGACTATTTACAAGGGAGGACATATATACATATATACAGGGGATTATTTACAAGGGGGACATATATACATATATACATATTTACAGGGGACCATTTACAAGGGGGACATATATACATATAAACATATTTACAGGGGGGTATTTACAAGGGAGGATATATATACATATATACAGGGGATTATTTACAAGGGAAAACATATGTACATATATACATATATACAGGGGATTATTTACAAGGGAGGACATATATACATATATACATATTTACAGGGGTCTATTTACAAGGGGTGGGGACATATATACATATATACAGGGGGTTATGTACAAAGGAGAACATATATACATATATACAGGGGACTATTTACAAGGGAGAAAATATATACATATATACAGGGGATTATTTACAAGGGGGGGGGACATATATACATATTTACAGGGGACTATTTACAATTGGGGGGGGGGCATATATACATATATACAAAGGGTTATTTACAAGGGAGGACATATATACATATATACACGGGACTATTTACAAGGGAGAACATATATACATATATACATGGGATTATTTACAAGGGGGACATATATACATATTTACAAGGACTATTTACAAGGGGGACATATATACATATTTACAAGGACTATTTACAAGGGGGGACATATTTACATATTTACAGGGGACTATTTACAATTGGGGGGCATATATACATATATACAGGGGATTATTTACAAAGGGGGACATATATACATATATACAGGGGGTTATTTACAAGGGAGGACATATACAAATATACACGGGACTATTTACAAGGGAGGACATATATACATAGGTTATATGAGAGACCGCTGAAACAAAAAAACAAGCAATCTAACAAAAATAATACAAATGTAAATCAAAATCATAACCTAAAGATACCATAAGCTAAATTATAAATATCCAAGAACAAACAGGCAGAAGATTTACAGAAAAAAAATCCCCTGTCAAAAATACAATCACAAACCAAAGAAGCAGAATAGGCTAGTAAAGAGAAGAAGAAACGACATCACTATCGGATCGTACACCCATGCGAACATCATAGGTATATGATTCAAGGGTGATGCTCCCATCCAACCACCCGCTACACGGGACTATTTACAAGGGAGAACATATATACATATATTCATGGGATTATTTACAAGGGGGACATATATACACATTTACAAGGACTATTTACAAGGGGGGACCTATTTACATATATACAGATGGATCACCATTTAGTTATACAAATCCGGGCGGGCTGGCCAGGACGCCCGCGTACCGGCTCGTGTGTCAAGATTCAGCAGGCCATTTATCAAGCACCCCCACCGCGACAAGGTGGTGATCCCTTAGGGGTGGACATGAGACATTCTACAAGTCTCGCGTACAATAGAAATCATACAATTTATTGTACTGTTCCTTAACCTACGACTCTGTTTCGGGAGTATCTACCTTGTGCACCCTTTTGTCGACTTTTACGAAGCATTGCTAAAGATTAAACCGACATCAAAATATTTATCTGCGGTTTAAAAACATTTTTTTTGGTACTGTGACAATTTAACTTCATTGAAATGGGAGAAAGCTAGTATTTCTACTGTTCTCTCTATGATTATATGCATTTTTTTCTTATTTACAAGGGGGGACATATATACATATATACATATTTACATGGGACTATTTACAAGGGGGGACATATATACATATTTACAAGGACTATTTACATGGGGGGACATATCTACATATATACAGGGACTATTTACAAAGGGGGACCTATTTACATATATATACATGGATCACCATTTAGTTTACATATCCGGGCGGGCTGGCCAAGACGCCCGCGTACGGCTCGTCTGTCGAGTTTCAACAGACCTCTGCCCCGCGAAATGCATTCAAGCACCCCCACCGCGACAAGGCGGTGATCCCTTAGGGGTGGACATGAGACATTCTACAAGTCTCGCGTACATTAGAAATCATACATTTTTTGTAAATTAATAGTACGGTTGCTTAACCTACGACTCTGTTTCGGGAGCAACTACCTTGTGTGCCCTTTTATCGACCTTTACGAAGCATTGCTAAAGATTAAGCCGACATCAAAATCTTTCTTTATCTGCGGTTTAAAAACATTTTATTGGTACTGTGAAATGGGAGAAAGCTAGTATTTCTACTGTTCTCTCTATGATTGTATGCATTTTTTTTTCTATTTAGAGAAAACATTTCAGGAAAAATTATCAATTTAAAAAATTGATTTTTTAAATCTGTCACTCCTCTTTTGGAGCAGCACGTTGGCACGATACACCCTCCCAGATGAGGTCCGCCAGTGCCCACACATTGGAAAACAATTTGCATATAAATGAATCATTCTTGTGGTGCATGTGATATTGCGCAAAGTTATATAGAATTGTGCTTATTTTTAAAAAATAAACGAGCCAAAAATCATGGTCTGAAATGCGTAGAGGAGGAAAAACGGATATTGTGGTAATTGTCGAGATCGCTTGCATCATGAAATTTTTATCAATTTTTAATAACCAATGAATTCTAGTGAAATTAAAGCTGAATTCATTTAAGTTCTCTGAATAATAATTCCAGTACTGATTGTTATAAATATCTTTGTAATTTTAGTTCGTGCTCTGAAATTCCGTACAATTCAAAACGAAAGATTTAAAGGGTTTTGCGGCACTTGCGACACTATCATGTGTTATTGTATTCTTGAAAACTTTTTATCAAAATTTGAGATACATTTGAGGGCTCTATAGATTTCCCAATACCCTTCTAATTTTAGTAACAATGTTCTATGTACAAAAACTCCATTGACTATTTTTATATAATATAAGCAAAGAATGATTACTTATTTGAATATATACAGCTTAATAGCATATAACCAATGTATTTTCTTTTCTTTTGGTCGTGTTTGCAATGGAGTAGCCTTCTTCGTTGTCTGCACCACTCTATCAATAGTTTTCATTCCATATTCCTCAATCATGAGTGAGGTCCATTGATGTTCTCTTTCCTCGCCACCTTTGGCGTTAAAATCTCCCATGATTATAGTTATTTCACAGTTACTGCATTGCTATATTGTCTTCTGTTTCTTCATAGAATATATTTACATCGCTCTTCACGAGGGAGGCAGATGATAGATTGTTGTGGATACATGTCAGGCAACGTGCACACAAACGCAAGGCACAGATAATTTTGGACGCCTCACTGTAATTTGCTGTCCATGGTTATCTATTTGTATTTAACTACTTGCTCTACTTTTTCATTTTTAATAGAGATATAGTATTTGATGTTTTCTAAAGTCTATGATTAGTTCTTTAGTCTTACTCGGGATAAGTTCAATGTGGTTATTGTTGCATCGGGAAATAAACTTATTTCTTCCTTGTAGAGTACTATCTCCAAATTTCAAAAAGGGGGTATATTTAGATCTGAGCTTTTACAGTTGTTCGTATTAAGTATAAACATCATATGAGATAATACACAGCCGACCTGGGGAGCACCAGTATTTATAGTTATATTATTCGAGAAATCGTTTTATCGTGGTGGCGGCGATGACTGACGTGAATATGAATATTTTTGTGTGCGGTCCTGACCAATTTCCACTCAACTTCAATGTTCAAGTTCAACATCTTTATACTGCCATACATTGTCTGTGCAGAATAAGTTGGAGACGTTTCTCTTTCCACCTACTCTTCACTGTTTCCATTGCAAAAATGTCATGGCCTCCGTAACGTATCCTGGTTCGCGCAAAAACTGTTGGTGACAAACCTTGAAGCTGCCCTTTGAACTTGTTCGATTTTCTTGATGTAGCCTTGATAAGGATCCCACACTGTGCACGCTTATTCAATACGGGTCTGAGTAAAGCAGTATATGCTTGTTTTTACACATTTTGGAAGCCAAGGCTGGGATTGGCTTTCGTCACAATATTATCAATATGTTGGTCCCATTTCAGTGATTTGTTTAACAGTAGTAGTGGTAGTAGTAGTAGTAGTAGTAGTAGTAGTAGTTGTAGTTGTAGTAGTAGTTGTAGTAGTAGTTGTAGTAGTAGTTGTAGTAGTAGTTGTAGTAGTAGTTGTAGTAGTAGTTGTAGTAGTAGTTGTAGTAGTAGTTGTAGTAGTTAGTTGTAGTAGTAGTGTAGTGTAGTAGTAGTATGTAGTAGTAGTTGTAGTAGTAGTAGTAGTAGTAGTAGTAGTAGTAGTTGTAGTAGTAGTAGTTTGTAGTAGTAGTTGTAGTAGTAGTTGTAGTAGTAGTGTGTGTAGTAGTTGTAGTAGTAGTTGTAGTAGTATGTATGTAGTAGTTAGTAGTAGTATAGTATGTAGTGTAGTAGTTGTAGTGTAGTAGTAGTAGTAGGTAGTAGTTAGTTGTAGTGTAGTAGTTGTAGTGTAGTAGTTGTAGTGTAGTAGTTGTAGTGTAGTGTAGTGATAGTAGTAGTAGTTGTAGTAGTAGTAGTAGTAGTAGTAGTAGTAGTAGTAGTAGTTAGTGTAGTTAGTAGTATGTAGTGTAGTGTAGTAGGTTGTAGTAGTAGTGTGAGTAGTTGTAGGTTGTAGTATGTATAGTAGTAGTAGTAGTATGTAGTGTAGTATGTTAGTATAGTAGTAGTATGTGTGTGTTAGTAGTTGTAGTGTGTATGTAGTAGTTGTAGGTGTAGTAGTTGTAGGTGTAGTAGTTGTAGGTGTAGTAGTTGTAGGTGTAGTAGTTGTAGGTGTAGTAGTTGTAGGTGTAGTAGTTGTAGGTGTAGTAGTTGTAGGTGTAGTAGTTGTAGGTGTAGTAGTTGTAGGTGTAGTAGTTGTAGGTGTAGTAGTTGTAGTAGTGTTAGTGTAGTAGTTAGTAGTGTTAGTTAGTAGTATAGTAGTTAGTGATGTAGTTAGTAGTAGTTAGTAGTAGTTAGTAGTAGTTAGTAGTAGTTAGTAGTTGTAGTAAGTAGTAGTTAGTAGTTGTAGTAAGTAGGAGAAGTTAGTAGAAGTTAGTAGTAGAAGTTAGTAGTAGAAGTTAGTAGTAGAAGTTAGTAGTAGTAGTAGTAGTAGTAGTAGTAGTAGTAGTAGTAGTAGTAGTAGTAGTAGTAGTAGTAGTAGTAGTAGTAGTAGTAGTAGTAGTAGTAGTAGTAGTAATAGTCATAGTAGTAGCAGCAGTAGTAGTAGTAGTAGCTCTGCCATGTCCTGTTAAGAGGCGATTTGAGGAAACCCAGTATTTCCTGGCGTTGTGGAATGCATGCATTCTTTTAGTTGGATCTTTTAGGACGTTTCCTCCTCTTAGTGTTTCCTTGTTCCACATTTCTCTCCAGTTCTCCTCCACACTGAAGTCTGCCATTTTTGTTAGGTGGAAAGTTCTTCTCAATTCCGAGTCTTGTTGTTGAAGGTGCTCCCTTTATAATTACTTTTATATTTTTGTATGCATCCTTTAATTAGCCTCTTGTCATCTAAAGACTTGGTGGTGCAATGCCTCTCAGTGTGGGGAGCCACTGAGTTGGAGTTGACTTGAGACATCCTGTTATTGTTTAGTTGGATTTCCCAAGTGTTTTAATAACTGACCACGTATTTCGTAGTCATAATCAGTTTGCCAGGTATTTTGTTGATTATTGGCATTACAAAGTAGTTTAGGGTAAAATTGATTTCTGTAAAATGTGTTCTAAAATTCTGTAATGTTCAGGCCATTTCTGATATTGTCTTTTCAGGCTACATCTTAAAAGTCGTGAGCTATTAA
>NC_088360.1:37324516-37344516 GCF_034508935.2 Berghia stephanieae
TTGGATTTGTCTAAGGAAGCCATAGCTATCAAAATGGGAAAGATTTTCTGGTTTAAGAATGTTTGCTGGCACTAAGTGAGGCACTTTAAATATGTTGTTCAAATAATTAATTAGTGTTTGAATGCACCCACTGGCGTATGAGCACTAAATACAAAATAGGGTATTAAAATGGACATTTCATCCATCCGACTTTCACAAAATATGGACACATTTTTTTTTTGTTTGTTTGTTGCTTTAGGTCTCTTCCAACACAATTGAGGTTATATGAGAGACCGCTGAAACAAAAAAACAAGCAATCTAACAAAAATAGTACAAATGTAAATCAAAATCATAACCTAAAGATATCATAAGCTAAATTATAAATAACCAAGAACAAACAGGCAGAAGATTTACAGAAAAAAAATATCCCTGTCAAAAATACAATCACAAACCAAAGAAGCAGGATAGGGTAGTAAAGAGATGAAGAAACGACATCACTATCGGATCGTACACCCATGCGAACATCATAGGTATATGATTCAAGGGTGATGCTCCCATCCAACCACCCGCAAATATGGACATACACATTGTCTATAAAATGCTGTGATTGAGAACAAAGGGAGAGTAGGCAATTCATGATATTGGTTGCTTTGACAGTAAAGAATGTGCTTGGCTGAACATAAAGGTAAAATAAATTCTGGGTGAAATTTCAATAAACATAAATCTTTACTATCACACTGAGGTATAGTGAGTGTAAGTGATTGATAAAAAGGAGGAAGTGTATATACCTTACAACATTAGATCCCGTTCTTTGAGCAGTTTGTTATATTTCACAGTATCTTGGATCACGTCTTGAAATAGTCATTTATTGTTCTCATCATGATGCGCGTCTTCCATCAATGAAAAGGTGGCCTCTTGTAAAATGATGTCATTGTGAAAAATGATCTGTGAACAAAACAGGGTAAAATTTATGTCTACTAAATCTAAGAAGAGGGAGAAGTTTCAATAAGCAATGAAAACATAAAAGGAAGAAACAGTAGGATCAGTGGGCTATTAAAGAAATCATCATGGGGGATATCCTATCCTATGTCATTTTTTCCATTTAAATGTTTGCACATGTAGACCTCTATGCCTGAATTGTATTGGATTTTTTAAAAATTATTTTTTTTAATTTCTGGAGTTGAAAACCCCGTTTCATAAGTTATTTTAAGAACACAGTCAACAATCTTGTCCTATTTTTATATTCAAAGACTAGTATAGGACGCATACAAGAAACCATAATTTTAACCATCTCAAAATACAAGATAAAATTAAAATGACTAGAATTGAATGTTATTTAAAATAAACAACTTTTTTGAGGAATGTACGTTTTGCTTCTACGACTGAAAAATACAATTTCCTAATTTTTATCATTTGGACATTATTCTCGGTTTTCTATAGTTGTTTCCCTATAACTATAACATCTGATTGATGCGACGAGTCGCACTTTCATTTGTGAAATTTGACAAGATAAAAGTTCTTACCCAATAGATATTGGCTCCCAAGGTTCCGTTCTGCTCTTGTGTCTGTACCTGTATCTGTACCATACACTGCTGACAACAATTGGGTTTGATGCAGCCACATCTGAACCAGGGTGGTTACTATTGATGTTGGTGGTTTCCCTACATATTTGTTGCCATGAAGGAAACATTATGTCATTGCAGTTTGGGCTGGTGGCCAGCTGCTTTCGTTTTCTGATGTCTTCATTTTCGTTGATCAAGTTGCCTAGTTTACGTACACTTTTCCATTCATTATAATTTCTGTTGATTTTTTTATATTATGTTTTGGACTGATTCACTTTTAGATTCCATGCTTCTAGAGTAGTTGATATTATTGGCGTGTATATTTTCGCTTGATGTTCTGATTCAAAGAGTTGGTCTCTATCATCCGCGTATATAAATTCACGAGTGATCTTTATTGGTGGTAATTTTGGTCTTAGATCTTTAATGGCCGATTCAAAGTTATTCGTGAATAGAATTGGACTTGATAATAATAATAATAATAATAATAATAATAATAATAATAATAATAATAATAATATAATAATAATAATAATAATAATAATAATAATAATAATAATAATAATTATAATAATATCTTATTCTACATATCAGCTTGTATTTGCATGCCTTCGTCGTCAAGACATTTTAGTTCTGCTCCATCTAAAACTGCCGATCTGTTGTTATTGAGCTTTTGTATGGGTTCACTTATTTCTTGGGGCGTTATAGGCGTTTCAAGCTGTGGATTGGTAGACTCGAATGGGTCCATCTCTTGAATACTTCTTGAATATTCAGATGTAGACCTGTGAAACAAACAAAAATATTCGGAAATAAATTGATCTTACACGTCTATATATATGTAAGCCACTATAACAACAACCAAAGTTTTAGATAGACCTTCTGAGCCATAAGCTGCCATTCATCTCAACGCGGTATTATGCAAGGATGGGGCGGATGCCAAATGGTAAATATAAAATCAAAAGATAAGAAAAAAAAGTTGGGTTTTTGTACAATCTGAAAATTTCTTGAACAGTAATTGTATCCCCAAATATTATAATCGCATTTACGGAGTTCACGACACCTTTTGATAATGGAAATGGTTTGAAAGATATCGATCCGAGTTCACAATTTAGAAATCGAATATCCATGTTTTATGAGTGTGAAATAAACCATGCATCAAAATTGTTGGCCGTCAGATCAAATCGTGTGATGGGATTTTTTACCACATTTTTAAAGAATAGAGTCGATTTTATAGGACAGTACGCCCTTTTATTTTAAAAAGATTACATATACACACTCACACACACACACACACACACACACACTATATATATATATATATATATATATATATATATATATATATATATATATATATATATATATTTTATATATATATCATAGAATTAAACGAATGAGAATACGTACGAAGCCTAAAAAGTGTCCACCAAAGAAAGCATTCAGCGCCATTTTGTTGTTGGCTGAGAATGTAGTAATTACCATTCATTCGGTATCTATGTCAACATAACGACACAAGAAAAACAACAAACAATATCAAAATCCACAATAAAATGTTTCAGAACTGTTGCGTATATTTATGGCACAACGAAGCTGTCAAAAAATGAAGTTAGAGAATGTGTGTAATCATGTATTATAATAACCTGTAATGTGTTTTCCAACCACCACATCATCTACTACTACAACCACCACCACAATATCATCACTAACACTACTACTACAACCACCAGCCCCACATTATCACTACCACTACTACTACACCACCACCAGCACATCATCATCACTACCACTACTACAATCACCACAACCATATCATCATCATTACCACCACTACCACAACCACCACCACCACTACTACTACAACCACCACCACATCACTACCTCAACTACTACAACCACCACCACAATAGCATCACTACCACTACTACTACAACCACCACAACCACATCGTCATCACGACCACTACTACTACAACCACCACCATATCATTACCATTACCACTACTACTACAACCACCACTACCACCATATCATTACCATTACCACTACTACTGCAACCAACACTACCACCATATCATCACCATTACAACTACTAATACAACCACCACAACCACATCATCATCACTACCACTACTACTACAACCACCACCACATCATCATCACTATCACTACTACTGCAACTACAACCACCACCACATTATCATCACTACCACTACTAATACTGCAACCACCACCACCATATCATCATCATTGAAATATTTTTTTTTTAAATTGAGCTTTATATAGTGCAATATCTACTAAATGTGCTCAAAGCGCTTTACAAGGGGTCCCTGGTCAACATTTAACATGTAGGACGGGACATGACGCCTGTTAGGCGATATTACAATTTTTCGGACAAAGACAACTCTGTTAACGGCCAGGTACTCATTTTACACCCGAGTACGGTGAGAGAATGTGAGTAAAGAGCCTTTTCCAAGGACTCAACTATGCGCCGAGCGCGAGGCTCGAACCCAGGACCTTCCGATCCGGAAGCGAGTGTCATACTACTAGACCACATAGCCGCATCATTACCACTACTACTACAAACACCACCACCACATCATCATCACGACCACTACTACTACTACAACCATCACCACCACCATATCATTACCATTACCACTACTACTACAACCACCACCACATCATCATCACTACCAATACTACTACAACTACAATCATCACCACCACCACATCATCATCACTATTACTACTACAACTACAACCACCACCAACACCACATCACCTCACTAACACTCAGTACTACAATCACTACCATTAGGTTTTGGAGCTTTACTTCATTTGAAATAAGGAAACTTCGGAATTGTATTTGGCATTGTGTTTATATATCATAATATAATTCTAATCAGTTATCTATTTAGAACTAGATACTATACAATATGTATGCCAAATACCACCCCAATTCCCCTTTCTTGTGTGCGGGAATTCCTCTTTCGGCATTGAAATTGAGTGTGAGAGAGTCATCACTACACACATAAACAACAGAAACAATTTAAAAACAAGACTATGACACGCAACCACTCACACACGAGGCTATACTATTTATCATTTTCTCTATATAGAATAGGACAAGACAAACAATAGCTTGACTTTCGCTACACTTCGCATTGATGTTTGTCGTCTCACGAGTTCAACTCTCGGTCGACCTGTCAATATTCCTTTTTGCCTCGGACGTAATCATTAATAGAATGTTGTGTGGTTTTGACCGTGAAGAAAACCTTAAGAAGTCACATTTATATCATTTTAGAGAGATTGTTTTGAATAATTTTGAGTTAAACGAGCGAGCAGCAACTTGTTTTCATGAACGGCCGATCAGCGCTTGTTTACTATAGTAACGCGATTCCCAGCCAACATCAAAATGGCGGATATTTTTCTCATCGAGGCCGCTGGTTGGTTAGCCAATAAGAGCACCGTACGGTTTCCATTGGGTAAATTCCTTGATATATATATATATATATATATATATATATATATATATATATATATATATATATATATATATATATATATATATATCCTTTCTTTAAAAAATATAGCATTGTGGAGAACGTGCTTATTTAAGTCAATAAAAAAATGATACGACGCACAACTCTACTGAAAGATTTGAAAATTAGAAATGTATTTTTTTACAGACAGATAAACAGATAACTTGATTTCCTTTTATAATTTAAAGTCAGTTTGAAAGTTCGTTGAGTCACACAGATATCATAAAATACGTACCGACGACACTAACACACTCAAAATCAACCAATTTCGTCACTGTAAAAGTTGTCAGAAGTATTATTATTACTTCCGTTGTGTTGTTGATTTAGCGGTGATCAGTGTTGTTATGTAGTAGTATGTTCTAATTGCGTGTATGTTTGTGTGTGTGCGTGTGTGTGTTGTGTGTGGTGTAAATAATTGTGTGTGTGTGTGTTGGCATATAGTATATTATTCACTTGATCACATAAAGGTATTCGGATTTACACAAATTTTAAACAAGTTTCACCGATTAACAACGTCAACTAATATTACTGCTGATATTACGGTGGTTTTTATGCCATCGATGTGAAATTATTGCCCTGGGAAATATTTAATTAAACTTTGTCGGCAAACTGTCAATTGTATCTGTCTAGCTTCTAGCCCGAACAAACTTGATATTTTTCGCGTCTGCTTCAAATTTTCATTTGACTTCACATAAGTTAGGTAAAGGGGAGACATTCCGAAAGCTCCTACATCCCCAGTATTCTTTCAATTTGTATTTTCACCGTAGATCTTTTGTCAGGCGTTTATTTATTCAATTTGCCATCATAAAGAAGCATTTTAAAAACTCTAGAACAAACCTTGATAGATTTGTGAAAGTTTAAAATTTCCTAATTTGACCATTGTTTTGATTCTCGGCCGCCATTTTAATTTGTGAAGTATTGAAAGGTAGTGCAAAGCAGTCCGAGGGTTTTTTTTCTATTTGGGTTAGTCAGAATGCTAGGGTGTTTATTTTCCTATTAGGGTTAGTTAAAGGTAGTCTAGGTTTTACTTTTTCTTGGGGTTTGTTGAGGGAATATTATTTAAGTTGTTTCCCTTCGTAGGAGCTTTCGGAAGGCCTCCCAAGTCAAGCGTGGTAAAGACTTCTGACTTATTAATATTGATATCTACTGACTGATAAACTTAAATCATGCCGAATAAAGCATGGCAGCGACAAGCACATCGATTAAAGTGTGCATCTAATCGTAATGAAGCTAATCAAGAAAATTATTCAGGCAATATCGAATGAAAATAGTTCTTTCCCCGCGAAATTGCGGGCTTTTTACTAGTATATATATATATATATATATATATATATATATATATATATATATATATATATATATATATATAGTATGCGCTTGGCTAAGAAACTCATAACATTGCCATCCCGAAGTATACCGAACCAACACACAAAACGATGTGTAACGTTTATAGTCTGGTTAATACAGTTTAGTGAGAATCACTCACAAACGCGGATGGCAAAATTCAATAACAAAGGCTTGAGTGACGTCATCTTCGTTATATATATATATATATATATATATATATATATATATATATATATATATATAGAAATAAATGCCATGAAATAATAGCTCAAATTGATAAAAGACGCTGTTATGAAATATTCTAACAATAATTTCTTCAACTTCCTCAATATTGTTTCATACGTATGCAATCTTAGTATAAAAGCGACTCTGACAAAAGTTGATTTCGTAAGTTTAATTTAAAAAATACTCCCGATACTAATTTATTTAGAAAAATAAAGGAAGCTATTTGTTTTCGCATATAACCTTGATTTGGATAATCAAACAAGGTTTATGCTGATGACTAGACCTGTCATCTTGTTTGAAGAGCTCCGCATCAAAATTTGTCCACCTTTTCAAGCAACACATTTTTCATGCCTTATTTTAAACTTTAAAATTGTTTAAGTAAAAGTACGGAAGACCTGATTTGTCAATTTCTGAAGAATTGTTCTAAAATATAATCAACTTCGAAATATAAAATACTACCTATACTTTAATGATCATTTATGGGAATTATAATTCATTATCACACGACATGTAATAAGACTATTCCACTTTCTTGTCATGCATTCATTCTTTTTGAAGACTTAAATAACTAAACAGGGGAATACTTCCGTAGTTTCACAGTAATTTTATTATATTACTTAAACGTTTAGCCTTGATTGATTTTCAATAAGATACAATGTTAAGTTTTATTTTTATAAGTGGTGTTAATTTTCAAATTTAAAAAAACTATTTGATGAGTTGGTTGTTTACGACTCCAGCCGACACCATTATCACTGTGTTTCCCGTCAGTTTCAATATTGCAAGCACTGGCGGTCGGTCTATTGAGCGAAGTTGTTTTGTGCCGCCCTATATTTTTTTAAAAATTTAGCAGATACTGCTTTTCGTCTCAATTTTTGCATATGCTGCTTTCTGCTTAACACTCGCACATCTCTCCTAGCCATGATAGGTACCTGTACCTACTGTACGACACGAAGGTTGTGCGTCATCACAGACGGCTCTCTTTTTCTTGTTGTCCCACGCGAGGCGAGATAACGTGCGACAATGAGCTGAGGGTGGGGCATGGGGGCTACCATGAGCCAAACAGTCAACAGGCCGCCCAAGTATTTTATATAAAAGTCTGTTTTCTTCTGTTTTAAAACCACGGTAATCCACTTCCCACCACAAACAACTGATACTCTTTAAAATAACTAGGTCAGGCCGGCAAATTTAGTTTTGCACACCTTGAGGTCTCACTTGGGAGAAATCAAAGCCATATCAGTTTTTTTCATTGGAAGAACAGGTTTGTTGTAATCAAAACATTCGGATGAAGAAAATGTCAATAAATATAGATCTTATGCTATTCGTTTTGCTCAAATGGATTTTAATCATCAATACGAATATTACACAAATCATTCACCGAGTAGAGTCCCTTGATGCTATAAATAAGAATCCCAGTCCATTAACCCGACACAAACAGTGGTTCAACTTGTAGTTATGTCTTTGGAGTAGATAAGTAGTGCACGGAGGTCGGATTTTCTATTCCTTCTATTGATAACTGTTAACACAGTTGATATTCGAAGGAAGAAATTTTATATGACAATCTTCTTCTTCTTCTTCGTTCCCGTATATGACAGTCTAATTGCAGTTGTCATGTTGTTGTTTTTTTAAAAATGATATTCACAAATCTCAATGCACAGACGTGTATCGCAATCCATACCGAAACAACTATGAAATGATCCATAGACTTCAATGATCGGGTGATATACATTTTTTTTCTCTAGAGGTAAATCGACAAATGGACCTCTTTTATGCCCATCGTAAATACCAGCTACGTGAGTATATCTCTTTAAAATTCAAACCACACTTGCGACGTGTACTTATTTTCGGGTCTGATTACTCAATTCCTTATGGGCTCATTGTTGTAATAGAAATCTCAAAAATAGTGGGTTTTTTTTTTTTTTTGTTTTTTTTTTTTTTTGTTTATTGTCTTGCATTCTTCATCAATGACACGTTCCTTTGCTTCTCTGCACTCTTTGTGATTTTATGGGCATTTTATGCCATCCATTTTTGCTTCATTCACGTGGTATTACAGGAAGGCTGTCTTTCATGGGCTCTGCGCATTACAATTTCGACATTTTACAAACGGAAAGAGCGTCTTGTTTTCAATTATAGTCTAATATTTGGATGTACCAATATCATTGATTTCTAAAATGTAAGTATTATAATATTAAATGTATTATAAATAGTGGTGAAAGGATGTTTGCCATCGCGTAGCTTAACTGATGCGAAACAGTAAGTCATAATGGCGTCGGGATAGCAATTGACTAAAAAATTTATTATTCTTATTCGTACAAAGTTGAAATATATACAATATAGCCATAATTTTAAAGTTTAAAAAAAGCACCGCCCAAAAATTAAGAAAACACCGGCTGAGGTGTCAAATGGCCTTATTCCAAAGCAAGGGCATGACATAAACATACCAGTTGTGTATGTGGCTAGATGAAAAATGTGGACCAATTTAGAATTCAACAATTATCCTTTCTCGCTAAGACGAATTTCCACTAACAGTGAATCATTAATATTAATCTCTTTGCATGTATGTCAAGTACGCAAGATCGGTACAGTGCAACAAATTTTGGGAAGCCTTTCTACAAGTTCCTAGCAGTGAAGGGCAAAAGTCCCATTGGAAAAGAAAAAAAAGACACCCCTCCCCCTCTCGAACCCCCATCATATTTATATATATAATATAATAATAGAAAATATATATAATAATAGATCAAATTAAATCGAATTTAAGCCAGTGTTACGAACTTGCAGAAAAACAGCCAGATTTTGTAATACGGTAATCAGGTTTGACTCATAATTCTGTATAGAAAAAAATGTCAAACCTTTTCAGATCTTTAAATTAAATCTAGTCTGCATGCCGTTCTCTCGATAATTCGCCAGTATTTAAAAAATGACAAGTTAATCTCTTACCTCCAAACGATATCATACGCTCCTGAAAGATTCCATTCTCTTCTTTAGTCAATATGAAAATAGAAGACAATCTAAAGAGCAAGCAGTGTTGGTCATCGATGTTAGACAGTCGACAGTCAAAGTGCATTTGAAATCACGTTTTTTAGTTAGGTTGGCTCGTGTGTAATTGTGAGTTGTTTCAAAAACGTAAACAAAAGTTATGGCTCTACATATAGATAGTATGCACTTGGCTTAGAAGTTCACAACATTGCCATCCGAAAGTAAAACTGGCCAACACACAAAAAATGGGTGTAACCTTGAAGGTTTATAGTCTGGTTAATACAGTTTAGTGAGAAGTACTCAAATGCGGATGGCAAAAAAAATAACAAAGACATGAGTGACGTCATCTTCGAACTATCTATATATATCATAGAAACAAAGCTAATCATAATAACATGTTAAGAATAATAAAGGCAGATAGGATGCGCTTGGCTAAGAAACTCACAACATTTCCATCCGGAAATATAACGAACCAACACACAAAACTATGTGTAATCTTAATTAAACTTAAACGTTTATAGCCTGGTTAATACAGTTTAGTGAGAAGTACCCAAAAACGCGGATGGCAAAACAATAATAAAGACACGAGTGACGTTGACTCCATTCTATCTGAAAGACTATGCGACAGAACAAATGACATCCACATTTAGAAACACATGTGTGACGAAAATCAAAAATCATTTGTTGTCTTGTGATGCTGTGCGGTTGGTCAAAAAGCTCACAACATTTCGCCAGTCGGAAAAAAAACGTTCCAACACATAAAACTGTGTGTCGCCTTAAACTTTTATAACCTGATTGCTAGAATGTAGGAGAACTACTCATAATAATGACTGGCTAAAAGCAATAACAAGGAACTGGGTGACATGGAATCTTGTCTCTCTCTTTATTATTGGACATCAGTATTTCATTTCAAACAGGTTCACACATCTTTATTCCATATTAAAACCAGTATAGATAGTTCAAAGATGACGTCACTCAGGTCTTTGTTATTGTTTTTTGCCATCCGCGTTTATGAGTAATGCTCACTGAACTGTATTAACCTGACTATAAACGTTCATGGATACACACAGTTTTGTGTGTTGGTCCGTTATACTTCCGGATGGCAATGTTATGAGCTTCTTATCCAAGCGTATACTATCTATAGATACTGTGCGCTTGGCAGAGAAACTCACATCATTGCCATCCGGAAATTAACGGATAAACACAGTGTGTAACCTTGAACGTTTATAGTCTGGTTCATACAGTTTAGTGAGATCGCGCATAAACATGGATGGCAAAAACAAAACAAAACAAAATTTATTTTTTTTAAATCAAAGGCCTTAGTGACGTCAACTTCGTTCATTCTATAGAATAATACCTATTTGAGACAAAAGCCTCGAGTTTAAGTTCTGGGAAAGACAAAATACAACGATCCTGTCTCAATTTGTTTAGATATTATCGTACGCAGACACGTTGTTTAGATAAAACGATTCAGTGACTTTAATGACGACGGCGATGATGATGATGATGATGATGATGATGATGATGATGATGATGATGATGATGATGATGATGATGAATGAATATGATGATGACAATAATAATAATAATAATAATAATAATAATAATAATAATAATAATAATAATAATAATAATAATAATAGATGACAGTTATATAGCGCATTTTCAAAATTATAATATAATGTTAAATACGCTTTAAACGTGAGCATTTATAAAGCGCAATAGCCACTAAACGTGCTCAAAGCGCTTTACCTAGCCAAATGCAACACTTAACTTGAAGGGCGAGACCCGACGGCTGTTAGGCGATATTACAATTTATTTTCCGACATAGACAACGGTGAGAAACCATGGACATTCCTGTTCGAAAACGAGTGTCATATCACACTTGGCCACATTTCGCACTGTGAACTGTATACAATCATTATTGATGGTATATATGTTTAGGCAAATAATCACCATTTCTGCCCGCCAAATCAATCCTGTCAGCACACAAAACTATGTGTATCCTTTAACTTTAGCGTTTGTAATCTATGAGGGATTTTAGTGAGAACTAATCGCCCAACTGTTGGTCTAAAAACAACAGCAAAGAACCAAGCGACATCAATTTTCATTCAAGTACATGCGCAACTGTCTGACAATGATATTGATGGCGCTTAATACGTGGGTCAGCAACATAAAATGATTTGTGTTTTAAAACTGCTTAGAGACAATGTTGTCATTTTGTTATTGATGTTTTTTTTTAAATAATTTTTGTTTGTGTGTGTCCGTTTTGTTTTGTTAATTTGACACACGATGTGAAAGGGTATTTTGTAAGTGTAAATTGTAACTTTGAACTGAATTCACATGAACCCTTGGTTTGGAAATGATAAAAAAAATCATAATAATAATGTGTTTGATTTGTTGGCGAGATGAACGATTTTCATGTTTCCAAATTTGAAAAATGGGAAGGACCTAAATTATTTTTCCATGTGCTAGATTGTCAAATTGCGAAATGTGCTCAAAATTACCTAAATAGTAAAACGTGTTCGCAGTTTTAGAAATATCCAACATTACATTAGGTCATTTTGTTCAGCTTGACCAGTGGGTATGTTTACAACTTTCATAAACAAAGCAGTGTGATTCAAAGAAATATCAAATCGTTGGGCAATAGCAAATAATGTGATCAACGACTCGATTGGATGAAAGCCTGAATATTATAGCTCGCTATGATTATGCTTTAATTGTGTAACTCAAAATGTGAGCACATCATATTTGCACATAAGTTTTTACTACAAAAATAAGTGGTTTTGAGTGAAGTCTCAACATATCGTACCCTAAGGATTTTGGTGGTGAAATCGCTCTGGTGTAGTGCAACTTTTACATGGAGGCAACGATTGTTTTGGCCAGAAAAATAAGAAACTTCCGTCTAATTAATCATATTATGTCACTGCTAGCAGTTCAATACTTTAAGGTCACACAGCACGCCTGGGAAGTTCTTTTGACAAAGGTTCCCATATCGTACACGCTTATAAGTACAAGGGTTCCTCAAATAAAACGCTTGGGTCGCCTAATCTGGGAGCGATCTATATTCATGTTTTCGTCCAACCAAGTCATCGATTACATGATATGTTGCTGAACAACGATTGGACATTTCTCAATATATGTAAACACGCTGCTGTATTTATGAAAGTTGTTAACATACCCATCAGTCCCGCTCAGCAAAATGACCAATGGGCATGATCTATTACATTTCCATGTGCTCGAGGTCATTGGTCACAGTGGAATATGTGCTCAAAGTAGCCCACATAGTGAAAAGTATTCACGGTTTTCGAAATGTCTAAAATCACGATTGGTCAATTCGTTCAGCTCGACACATGGTTCAATCGTTGGACAGCAACAAATCATGTGATTGATGACTTGGTTGGACGAAAACATGAATATAGATCGCTCCCATTGCGATGTTGGATATTTCTCAAACTGTGAACACTTTTCACTATGTGGGTCATTTTGAGCTCATATTTCAATGTGACCAATGATCTCGAGTACATAGAAAGGTAATATAGATAGTTCTTTGTTGACGTCACTCAGATCTTTGTTATTGTATTTTGCCATCCGCGTTTATGAATAATGCTCACTAAACTGTATTAACCTGACTATAAACGTTCATGGATACACACAGTTTTGTGTGTTGATCCGTTATACTTCCGGATGGCAATGTTTTGAGCTTCTTAGACAAGCGCATACTATCTATAGATCGCTCCCATTGTAGACTAAGCCAATTCCGTGTTCATGGCCGAACAGCAATCTTGTTCTAATAAAAATAGCAATGCTAGTATAGTAATTTACTTAAATATTAGAAAAAGATCGGTTTATTTCAGAAATTAAATTTATTCAAGAGACGAATTTTATTGACGTTTCTGTTTCTCCTTCAATACCATGTTCAATTTCCCCTTACCGTTGTTTCTTTTCACCAACTTTTTAAAGCTGTCAGGTCCTCATCTTTCATTTTCAGTTTTTCATAGAAGGAGTTGGTGGCACTTGTAATTTACCCCAGAAACGAACATCATAGCCTTTTCGGTTTACCCTTCATCCATCGTGATAGACATTTTACATCGTTTTTGTTTGTTTGCTTAAATTTCCCGACACTTTATGATAATAATAATAAGTGATGCAGTGAGGTACTTGATAGCAGGTAATGTGCAATTTATTTAGGGGGCAGCGTGGCTTAGCGGTACGGTCTTTGCTTCGTACCCGAAAGTCCCGAGTTCGTTCACCCGCCGCTGCGCTGTGTGGCCTTGAGCAAGCCACCTTGCCCAAGCTCAATTTGCGGCGCTGCACTGCGGCTGACGCCTGGGTAATTCCAGTCTTCCCTTGGAATAAACCTTAGAGAGAAATTATTCCCATGAGATGATTCATCTCAGATGAATAAAGGGATTTTTCATTTTTATTTATTCAATTTATGCAGAGACAATTGCAAGGATGTTTCGCGTTTCGCTTTCATCTACTCTGCCTGATGATTCAATAGTCGTACCATCACTTCCTTCCTAATGACGTATGGTAACTTAGTAACACTGGCTCTAAACTATCGGAACAATGGCGGACGCCGTATGAAATATTTTTCCGGCGAGCTTAAAAGCGTACCCAGAGGGAAAAAACCCCATCAATTTGATCATGTTTTTGACTTTTACACATTCTGATCACAAGGCATATGAAAAGGGAATGAAAAGTTCTCGCCAGCATGAAGAATAAAAAGTAAAGATTTTCTTTGTTTAGAACCAAGATGGCCGCCGTTGTCGGGCGCGTGACATCAGACTACTGAATCCAATTAACCATCATCTTTTCTTCAAATATCAAACCATAAAGGCCCAGTACTTTATATTTTGAATTATAAAGTGAAATCAGGTATAATCTATTTCAGAGGTGAATGTATTTGACCTTTATAATTTATAGTATTTTTTTTTTAATACGTCCTTCCGCCACGGCCCATAGATACCGTTGCCGATGTGTTATTCATGGAAAGTCAACCAAAGTGTGGAGGGTTTATGGCATTATTTCACGTGCCGAACCCAAGGGCCTTGGCTGAGTGATTTGTTAGTTCAGTCCATGTTCGTGGCGTGTGAAGAAAGGTTGTGTGGGAAGATGGTGGACCGGTTGATGAGTATGAAAATGTAACTATGTGCTTAAGTGTTTGTATGTGTCGCCGTAAATAAATATTTAATTGTTTTAACACAAATGTGTTATTACTTATTTTTAATTCAATAGTATGTTCGTCTTGGCACCTACTCACGTATTCCTGGATGGGTGTACTCTCTCGGAAATTCTCCCATCTAGATGTCTCTCTTTCCATCTATCTTTATCTCTCTTCTTCTCTCCATCTTGGCTCATCATAATCTAATGATGTGAGCCCGGAGACGTATCTGTGGATCCTCCGTTATGTTACGGGCCGCATTTGTCTCCTGTCTTAGGACAAAGCGGTTGTCTTGAACCCCTCTTTATAAACACTCGTAACACTAGGCATTCCACGAAGGAATATAGATAATCCATCAAACAAGATATCATGTCACCAGGAATCACATACGAGTACGAGTATGCTGTCGAAAGTGAGCAAACTGGGGATCAATAATCTTACCGAAGGAAAGGAACGAAAGTGCTGAAGCAGGGTTTGAACCTGGGGCCTTCCAGGTCACAGTGGAATGCCTTAACCACTTGGCCACTTCGCACGTCATATATACATAGATCGTCAACTTCGTAAGCATAAGTTTATCTCGCGCACCGGGAGCGACTCCCAAACCTAACCACGTCGGTGGAGGGTTTTTTTTTAAATTTTCCATCGTGAATGAGATGAAAAAAACTATTCACGACATCTCGTTGTATTGCGTTGACCTTATGCTCAAAAATATTGCGGACAGCCCAAAATGAGCAGAGGGACCACAATCTTAATTTCCCTGGACATAGATGTGATCGTGGTTTTCCTACAAAATAAAAGAATAGGTATTTTGGCTAGAAAGATCATGACCATGCTCTTAAACATTTCCCTCAGAAGCAGCTTGCATTCAAAAGACAACTTGAGTCTGCTGCTAAGCAATGTGTAAACAAAATGAATGCGCATGACATGCCTAAGCATAGTTCGGGTAATTTGCATCTAATTATGAAAATAAAATATGGGTCATTGTTTTGAAGGGGTGATCTAAAAGGTTAGCTCTATTAAGGCCCTTATAAAGTTTCAAGAGATGACTTTCCCTCAATATTTAATATATTTATTGACAAAAACATGTCCTCTTTTATAAATAACACGTGAAAATAATCTGATGAAAACGTTATCTGAGAAAATTAGTTCGTTAGTTTCTTGAGGGGTGCACCTCTGTGTGAACGAAGTCAAAGAATCTTTGACCGTACCCGCTGGCACTGGACAGTTGGAGGTTGTTACTGGATCCTAAAGAAATTCATACATAGCTCTCTCTCTCTCTCTCTCTCTCTCTCTCTCTCTCTCTCTCTCTCTCTCTCTCTCTCTTCTCTCTCTTTCTCTCTCTCTCTCCTCACACACACACACTCTCTCTCACACACACACACACACACACACTCTCTCTCTCTCTCTCTCTCTCTCTCTCACTCTCTCTCTCTCTCTCTCCCTTTTTATATTTTAGAATGAAATTTATTGATGGCGTAAAGATAATGTAATGGTGCATAAGCTCACAGCGTATCGATGCGACTTGAGTAACTATAAATCTCAACTCCACGATTATCGATTTTTGTTTTTTTTATCTGCTATGTGTATAAGTCGAGCGGAAACGTTCTGAACCTACACTGTGTATTGATTCGTAGGATTCTATTCAATAATTTCCAAAGAAGAGAATGACACATTCGTTGGATAGTATATTAAAGTCGTCAGTACTGAATGAAGGAGATAGGTAAATAAAACATTTTGATTTATGACTTTAACATCATCATCATCATCATCATCATCATCATCATCATCATCATCATCATCATCATCATCATCATCATCATCATCATCATCATCATCATCATCATCATCATCACCGTTATTATTATTATTATTATTATTATTATTATTATTATTATTATTATTATTATTATTATTATTATTATTATTATTATTATTATTATTATTATTATTATTATTATTTTATTATTATTATTATTATTATTAATATTATTATTATCATCATCATCATCATCATCATCATCATCATCATCATCATCATCATCATCATCATTATTATTATTAGTGTTGTTGATGATGATGATGATAATGATGATGATGATGATGATGATGATGATGATGATGATGATAATAAATGTACGCTTGTGATGATGATGATTATGATGATGATGATGATGATGATGATGATGATGATGATGATGATGATGATATATGTACGCCTGTGTTTTGTGTCTGTGGAGTGTGTAATATTAGGTAAATCATCTGATACATTAATCAATGTATTCGCCCCAACGCCTGATGATAATATTATTGTAAATTAAATTAACTCTTCATGGTAGAAATTCACGCTTACTGGATTACTTAATATTCAACACACTTCATACATGTTGCCAAGTCAGGAGCGCGCGCGCTTATATGTGTGTGTGTGTGTGTGTGTGTGTGTGTGTGTGTGTGTGTGTGTGTGTGTTAATCACGATGTCAAGGACTAACCGTTCGATCAACAGTTTCTCTTCAGATTAAATAGAATGGTTGTGAGAGTCAATATTATATGAAAATTAACATTCTGCTTTATGTTACTCATTGCCTCGGTTCAGAATTATCTATATCAGAATGATCTAAATCCTGAGAATAAGATTGAGCGTGAAACGTTTTTAAAACAATACAATTCAAGACTGTAGTTGTTCATGGAGCAACATTCATTTTTATCTGCATATTTTAGGACTGTAATTATAATCAAATTCCATCATTTGATCCAGTTCAAGTGTTCCTGCTTGACGCTCGAAGAAATAAATAAAATGAAATAAAAGCTTCAACTTACTGACGATTCGCCTTAACCCTCTCCTTACCAACTATAGGAAAATCGTCACATTCGTTAAGATACAAACAACATTATTCTTATTCAAATTTCTTTTGTACACCATAAAATTTAAAGAAAATGAACAGTGATTTGTGGACTAGAGCATGTTTTGCTTAAGATATAATTTATCGCAAGAATTTTACTGCTAGTGATGAAAAATATATGTTGTATTAGTTGGGTGTGAAGTTTTGATAAAAATCCAGAAAATGGCTGGTAAGGAGAGAGTTAACGACGCCATCCTCTTATCCCTCATTCGTATTTAGTGTGTGTATCTCATCAATCTTGTGTTGACAAAGGCGAGACCCGAAACGTCTATAGAGCTTTAGAGCTTTTATATAGCGCAATATCCACTAAATGTGCTCAAAGCGCTTTACAAGGGTCCCTGACCAACAGCAACACGTAACATGTAGAACGAGACTTGACGCCTGTTAGGCGATATTACAATTTTCCGACAGAGACAACGCTGTTGACGGTCAGGTACTCATTTTACACCTGAGTACGGTGAGAGAATGTGATTTCATGAAATCCGATTTTTTAGACACTTACTTCGCTTGGGCTGAAGACTAGCTAGTCATTTACTAGACTAGTAAATTACTAAATCTAGACGTCGAGTCCTCGTTCATGATTCATGAAAACGGGCCCAGAACACACAAAATAAATATGTTCTCAACATATGCGATTAAAATCGGTATTGACGTTTCTTCTTAGTCATAAGACTAAGGCTGTTGCCTGCTTTTCAATTTTCTATTGAAAATGACAACTGGATTATGACTATAATCAGTGGCGTGGGGCCATTGGATCGAATGGTGCCAGGCACCACACCAATCTTTTAAAAATCATTAACATCATAATTTAATTAAAAATAAAACAGAAATTTTAACTCCACTGTCTTTCGCCAACTCGCAAACAACATAGGTACTGCCTTTTTAGTCTCCACTCTATTCAAGATTCCGAATCGCGCACTGCGCCGACTCGTGTGTTGGTGACATCACTGCGCGAATTAGTGACTGACTCAACAGCGTGGTGCAAAGCAATCCAAGCTCCAGTCTAATGCTCTATCCTTTAGTATCGCTACAGTTGATTGAGCGAGAAACTGGGTCGAATTATACTATCCTCAAATAACGGAAAACCCCTCGACTTGTGCCAAGATCTGAGAGCTCCACCGTTGGACTGGAGGGATGCGCCAATGTTGCACCATTTACGTCATAATTAGGGTAACTTCGGCCATCCAAATGATTACATTAACTGTCAAAAACACTGATTATTGTCAAGTTTATTTGTAAGTAGCAAAGAAAAACAACATAAAACTTAAAAATATGATATATCAACCCCCCCCCCTCCCCCCCCCCCCCCCACCACCTCTTATTCACGATTATTGAATAAAGTAATTCTTTGCAACGAAGCATTGTGGACGAATTTACCAACATTTTTCTTGCTTGTAGTGCCGTTGATGGTTACGTGTGTATGAGTGTTTATTTGTGTGTGTGTGTGTGTGTTTGTGTGTGTGTATATGTGTGTGTTTGTGCGTGTGTATTTGTGTCAGTCAGAGAAAGAAAGCTAAGATTGTCAACAGTTATACTTTGGTGTGTTTTTTGATTTCTTAAGTACTTAAGTGGAGTGATTTTTTCTTTGTGATGCTTTAAGATCTGAATCTACCTTTTATTTGTGCAATCATTAATCGTATTCCACTGATTTCCATTATTTGAGTTATACTTTGAAGTTTTGCTTTGTTAAACATTGAATTGCAATGAATCAAGTTGACTCTTTACTTCACCGACCGTTTGGGAGATTGACACTAGAGGACAAATTAGAAATAAAAAGACTAGTTCCTCACCAACCAACTGATTTTGAATTAACACAGGTGTGGAAATCTCGAAAACGCTCTTTTTCAGTGACATGCTATGACAGACATGAATGGATCACAATTAGTTTAGAAAAAAACAACGTTTCTTTTGTTTTTATTGTCTACTTTTTACAGATACAACAAACACTGACAAACCATGGACATCTATAGGCTATAGTGACCTTAACCACTTCCATCGTATTACTTGACCTCCTGAACGTTGTTTTAGCACCCTTAAAAGAGTGAAAAATTTCTTGCGAAATTCAATGAAACAGGAGCGGTTAAATTCGTTAATGATTCTGTCAATTCACAAAGCTGAACTAGATGCCATTCCAGATTTCAATAAACAAATTATAAAAAGATTTGCAGATTTTCTTTACAAGTACTAAAAGTAAGTAATTTCTGTCATAGGTTTCTTTTCTCTTTTGATTTACATTTATCACATATTGATTGCATTATCTACCAAATCCAATCATTTAAATGGTGGACAAAGAATAATTACAAAGACCTTT
>NC_088360.1:37349516-37407016 GCF_034508935.2 Berghia stephanieae
GAACGTGTGTGTGTTTTTTTTTTTTTTTTTTTTTTTTTTTTAAATAATTTAGCCCTTGCAGATATATGATAATAATAGTGTGTAACGCATCCAAAAGTAAAACGTTATTTATTTCGTTTTGCCGTATCTATATGTTGATTAAATAACATCTCAGACAAAAACATCAAAACGTTCTATTTGATGAGGATAAATAAAGAGTGATCCGTATTTAAAATTGTCGAAGGTAATTATTTTATTTTGCACAATTCAATACCTTAGTGTGTGCGTGTGTTGGAATGGATTTGTGTGTGTGTGTGTGTGTGTATGTGTATGTGTGTGTGTGTGTGTTTGTCCTTATTTGTATCGTGATGACAATTTACCCTTGTGAAACATTATTCCAACGATTACTTTTAAATGTAGTCCTAATTATGTTGTCAGTATTTTAAAAGACAACAAAGTGTCCATCATTGATAAAGGGCCCAAAGCTTTAATCCCGGTTTATGTATAGTTAGATTGGTCGTAAAAATTGCTATCCTCTGATTGGACAAAAGTCTATTATCATAAAGTACTTTCCGCGAGATCTAATAAACCAGCTACCCAAGCAACACTGAGTGGACAGAGGAAGCTATGGGTAACATGCCTTTCCTGTGGGTGTAATGTTATCTGCGTGGCCATTCGTGGGTTGGAACTTTCGAACCCAATTTAGGTCGTGTTGTGAGATAAACTGATGATATAACGTACCAAAACACAAAACTATGTGTAACGTTTATAGTCACCCATTAAAATGGCTGGCGAAAAACAATAACAAAGACCTGAGTGACGTCATCTTCATACCATCTATACGTTTGGAGTTTCAAACAAGTTCCCAAAACTGTTGCGAGACCGAGGTAGCGAGCGTTAGCAAGGAGTTCAATCGAAATTTCAAATGTAGGAGTTAAAGACTACTTTTATTATAGCCCTCGGGGGCAGCGAGGCTCAGTGGTACGGTCTTTGCTTCCTACCCGAAAGGTACGAGTTCAATCACTCGCCACTGCGTTGTGTGACCTTGAGCAGGTCACCTCGCCCTAGCTCACTTTGCGGCGCTGCTCTGCGGCTGACGCCGGGGTTATTCCAGTCTTCCCTTGGGATAGACCCTAAAGACAAATTTCCCCTTGGGGATGAATTAAGGAATTTTTAAAAAAATTTTAACGACCTCATTCATGAAAATCTATCTTTTTTAATGTTTTTATTTTTCTCACTATGACTGGTTATGGAATCGAATGATTGGTACCAATAATTATCACGATATCATAAGGCGTCAAAATCGATATTTAGTATAAGTCGGATGCGTGCGGGAGAAGATTGAGATTACTGGGTTTTATCCTGGCCCTGGCCGCATGCCCTGGGTGAGAGGGAAACAGTCAAAGGTATAGTAAGTTTTGGGAGATTATATTTTTTTCCTTGTAAAGCATCCCTCTGTTATGCACTCTATTATGTTTTATTTACATATTAAATATTATATATAAACATTTGAGTGTATTTACTCTTAGTGGGGACCTGTGCTTGTGTCTGGATGAGACTTTTAGGTGATCTCAAACTAAGTGCTTTGATAGTGTGCTCTTGGAATCTAGATACATCTGTTTCCTAATTGAACCAATTCCTCTTTGTCTTCCCTTTTCTTTGGTGCTCCAATGTAATTCTAGAGCTTTTCATTTCCCCGTTTTCTTCCTTTTTACTGGCGCAGATATTACCTAAATGGGTTGCAAGCGCCGTAAAACCCTTAAAAGCAAAAACAAAAAACAATGAGAACTGTATTGTCACTTTCTTTTTCATAATTTATCATGGAATATGAGATTGTTTAGCTTTCAACGTTCATTATCATATCATTTTATTTTTTATTTATAATTTTGCCAATTTTAGAGCTTTTCTTTTAGACTATCACTGTTCATGAACAAACATCCAAACAAAAATCAAGAAACACACACACGCGTGCGCGCGCGCACACACACACACACACACACACCAACGAAAAATTACAGAGAGGGAGAGGTAGAGAGAGAGAGAGAGAGAGAGAGAGAGAGAGAGAGAGAGAGAGAGAGAGAGAGAGAGAGAGAGAGAGAGAGAGATTATTTTAGCCTTACCATGTACTGTACTTCATAATGAGGGTAACCATCCATTGTTTCATATAATTGTTTTATTGCTTATGAATCAATAGTCATTTGTAACATATCTGATTGAATTTTTCTGTATTCTTTAAAAAAATTATTATTTGTGTCTTTTTAACGGATTGAACAACCATAGTTTACATTGGTTTAATGCGATGTATACATATTAGCAGGTCTCAATGTTGTAATGGGGAAACTCTGGAACTAACGCAAAATATTGTCCATTATAAAAAATCTAAAATAAGCCCACAATTACGTCGGTTAATAGACCTGTTGATATGTGCACGTCGGTTTAATGTTAAGAAGATGTCGCAAAGAAAAAAAAATACAACATATAGCCGAAATGATATATAAAAGCCAAGCACTTTTAGAGACAATCTTTCTCCTCAGGCGGGGGGGGCATTCTCTTGAATACCACTGTAATACGCAGACTGTCACTACATATCTTTTCAATGATATGAATTAACTACCAAGAAAACGTCATTAATCCACATAGAGTGATAAATTATAGTTCATGCTGGCATTCACGCATCAATGTGGTTAGCCAGTGTGATATTAAGCGCATTGAATTGGAATCTTGTGGTGCGTTCATTCTCTATCGTATAATTTAAGAAGTTTTATTTTGTGTACTAATTTTTCACCAAGAAGGTCGTAATGTTTATATTTACATTATCGATCACCATCAACACTGCAGCATGTCGTCATTGACGACTTTTCCACTGTTCATATATTTTACTTTCAAAATGGAATCCAATTCCCAACAAAAAATAGTTATGAACGGAAAAAGTTAATCAAAATGGCAGTGAGCTTGAAGCCTTCTCCCTCACTACATTATGATGCTATTTCAACAAGTCTGCGACCACATCACTCCAGACAAGATGATGAATGAATGAACCCCTGACAACCAAGGCCTTGTTGCTTATTTTTATTTATTTTTTTTTCTTTGAACAAGATCTGTCAGGTAACACTTCTGTTTTGGAAATTGACACAATTCAGCTTGAATTTTTGTTTCAGCTAGGCAGAGATTTTAGATCGCTATTTTTACGCTTTTACTGCTGCGCGCTTTTTATTCTTTTTTTTTTTTAAATGCCCGTTACCGATTGTACTTACCGGCATACCACGACCCAGCTACCCGCTTAATCGCATTCCGATCAGTGTGCATTTGAGTTCACAAGAGGTCACTAAGACTAAAGTAACAGTGACCTGTCCGCCATGACGTGCAGCTTGGTCAGTTCAACCCTACCGGCACCGGCAATTAGAAATAATATAAAAGTTGGGTTGTTTTTTCTTCTTTTAATCAATTTCTTGAGGGTTTTCAAATGACGGGAAAAGTGGTGATAATGACAGAAAGAACATGTTATATACCACATGAGATATAAATGGACAACCGACTTTCTCAATCCTCATTTCTTTCACTCTTCAACGTGTTCATTGATGCGGATCAGCAGTTTATTACTAGATATTATTACAAGGGATTCGGATCTTTTGATTCTCAGCCAGACTATGCCCTCTCTACTTATGATAAGAAATTATTATTATGTGGTACGGTTATTGATGCGTTAACGCCAACGGGATATTTCACGGAACTGTGTCACTGATAGGTATAATAAGTATTTAGTTTTACTATTCATCTATCAATGAGTTTTACCATCTTGTTATTAATTCTTATCATTGTTTTCTGTGATATTATTTCCAGGTAGCCAATGTATTTGTTATTTATTTATTTACGATATATTTTTTAATAATTAAAATTCAATATTATAATGGCGGTGGTAAATCTTAAAGAAAACAAAACAAAACAACACCAGCACATTTTCTGTCAGGCACACATAATTAAGTGTGTTCGGTGAAGAGAGAGGTCGCATAATTAGCCCTCAGCATTGTGCCTTTGGTTAAGTCATTTTACACACATTACCATGAGCGTCTTAATATTATCATTATGAAACAGGGATGGAGATTAAATAGACTTTTAAGACCCGAAGAGTGCCCAACTGGCAACATGTACAGTATACAATAGAAGTTTAAGTTCATTTAGTGTGCTGGAGAAATAAATGAATTGAGATGGTGCTTTTAGCATGGTAAAACAAATCTACTGTGCAAACTTTATTTTTGCTGTGTTAGTTTATTTTGTGTTGGCCATCAGCCATCTATAATTACTCTCAATTAAATTTGAAAATTTCCTTTATTCTTTCCTATTCTTTTTTTCTGCTATTAATTTTTTTTTTGGGGGGGGGGGGGGGTTGGGATTCACGTTTTTTTATTTGTAATAATCAGGACAATCGGCTCGCTATTGTTTGACATTGAAAGTGCTCAATTAAACGATAATTAGATATTGCATTGTTCGAATTAACCTTGCAGCTTATATTTTTATAGTGATTATCTTTGAATAGATTTTCTGTTTAGGGAATCGCCTTAAGGGTGGACAGGAGAGTCCTGGGATTGATCTCAGCCCCTTTGCATGTGAAGCGAGTGCTCTACCAACTGAGCTATCAAGACACCCTTTCAGTAAGGTTGTCCAGTAATGTCGACAAGTGGTAGCTGAAGATGAACACTTCAAAAACCGTGGCCACTGCATTCCACCTTTGCAGCGCATGGCAGCAGCTTCTTATGGTTCACACTATTATGTTATGACGATCGACCCAATCAGCAAAGTCCGGTCCGCATTCGTGCACCGTCGCGAACCCGCCTGGTAACATCGTCACAACACACCTTTCGACTAGATGCTCTGCCGTTTCGGGTTCTTGCCCACAGCGTGGACATATTGGACAGGAAGTTAGACCCCACTGATGTAACGCACCGGCCGTTAGGCAGCTCCTCGACCGAAGCCGATTCGCAGCTACCCAGTGTCTCCTCTTACTGGTATCGAAGCCTGGCAACTTCTCACCAAGCTTAGGGGAGTGTAGGTCCCCGCCCCCACGAGGGATTGAATTCGTCCAAACCGACTTCCATCTCGTATGTGCAGCTCTGTCCGTAGTCAGGGATTCTGCGTACAAGGGTTGCCGGGACTTATTTCGGCTCGAAACGGGGGCACCGTTCATTATGCGCATGAGAGGGGTATCCCCATTCCCTCTCTCTTTGATCTTACTCAGCCAGTTTCCCGTAATGGTCTCCCTCCGGACATCGGGGGGCTGGATCGCTGCCATTATCGGGCCCCATTCTCTAGGGGTTGTTGCTAGCGTTCCCGACACTATGTGCATCGACTTGCGAAGTTTTACATCCACCTTCTCAACATTTCTGCTTCTACCCACACTGGAGCGCAATACTCCGCGGTGGAATAGCATAGTGCCAGGGCGGATGTTCTCAGGAGCGCTTGGCTAGCGCCCCAAGTCGATCCCGCCAGCTTCCTCAGAAGACTGTTGCGTTTCTCTATCTTCCGGGCAACCCCTTCGAGATGAACCCGATAGGTAAGGCTGCGATCCAACATCACCCCTAAATATTTTGGACGCGGCTCATATGGGAGTGGCTGGTCCCCGACTAGGACATTCAGTTTACGGGTGTGCCAACCGCTGCATAAGTGAAATGCAGTGGCCACGGTTTTTGAAGTGTTCATCTTCAGGTACCACTTGTCAAAGTAGGATTTGAGTCTGGTGACGTCCTCGCTGAGTACGCTCTCGAGACGGGTCCACACTTTACTCTGAGTAACGAGTGCCCAGTCGTCTGCATATCCCAGCCTCAGGGAGGAAGTGTTCGGCATATCGCTAATGTAAACGTTAAACAACATTGGCGCAAGTACCGACCCCTGAGGGACCCCATTCTTCAATTTCCTTACTTTGCTCGTGACGTCTCCAGCGCGACGTGGAATTGCCTTTCCCTAAGATCGAAGAGAACAACTTCAGGGTCTTTTTGCACCTTATGATTTTTGCAAGTTTGAGCACTAACCCATCGCACCAGACCGTATCGTATGCCGCTGATAGGTCTATAAACACAGCACCTGTTTGCTGTTTTCTCTCGAAACCGTGCTCAATATGCTCTGTAAGGGCAATGACCTGCTCCGTGGTGCACCTCCCTTCCCTGAAGCCTGCCTGCTCAGGTGGCAGGGCAGCGTCTAGGACCGGCCCCCATCGGTTTAATAGAACACGCTCCAACACTTTGTAAAGACAGCTCAGCAGCGATATGGGTCTGTAACTGTCTGCCTCCTTCGCCGGCTTCCCTGGCTTCAGGATGGCAACTATCTTCGCGTGCTTCCACACTTGTGGAAGCTTTCCTTTTGCAAGGATGTCAGACATTGCCTCTGCTAGCCAGGCCCGTGCCCTGGGGCCCAGATGCGTCACCATATCGGGATATACACCATCTATCCCTGCTGCTTTGCCGTTCTTCACTTCGCTAATGGCTGCACCCACTTCTCGGGGACTGAACGGGGCCGTCCAGTCCGACTCCTCCGCAGGTAGCGAGTCCAAAATCGTACGGTACGCCTTGCGGACACCGCGCTCAAAAACTTGATTAGGGACCCCTTACTACGGTTCTTAATGTTCTTGGCAATTGTGTCTGCCTCGCATTCCGGTGCAGCCTTCGCGAAATTCCGATCTGGGTCCAATTTCTTTATCAAACGTCAAGCGTGGCGGCTGGAGTGTGTAAAGTCGAGACTTTCCACGGTCTCCTGCCACCGTTGCTTCCTTCCCTCTGCCAGAGACTGAAGTAGTCTATCGGCTGCGTCCTGGGACTGGGTCTGCTGGTACTCTCGGTACAGCTCTTCCGACTCTGCTGTCCAGCAAGGGGTGTAGAATTTCCGTTTGCCCCGTGGAATAGAGCGTTGAGCGCTCTTAACCAGTAGCCTACTTAATCTGGTTATATTCTTGGACTTGGGAGGGATGGCAGGGCAGACCTGCTCGATATAGGAACTGAATTCCTCCCAGTCAGCCTTCCTGAAATTCCATCTGCAAAGTGGGAGAGACTGCACCCTCGGTATTGTCACCCCAGCTGTGACAAGAACCGGCCTGTGCTGGCTATGCGGAAAGTCCCCGAGGACTGTCCGCTTCACCTGCAGCGGTTCACCGTTCGCGCCTTTCGTTACGAGGGTGAGGTCTGGAGTATACTCCTTCTTATGGCGGGTACCCCGGAAGGTACCCTTGGCTGTAGGATCGTACACTAGGTGTAGATCATTACAGTCCATCCATGAGCGGAGTTGTCTTCCTGCCTCGTTGCAGTCTCGGTAGCCCCATTCGTGATGGTGGCTATTAAAGTCTCCCAGACAGATGGAAGGATGGCTGACCACCGGAACCGGTGGTGTAGTCCAAGTCGCTCTAGGTGGTTTGTAAATATTATGCAAACACAGTCCACCTACTTCCACGGAAATTCGGTTCACCCCATTGCTGTCCGTTACGCTCTCAATGACCCTTACCTTCGATGGCTCTTTAGCGTAAACGCTAACCCCTCCTTTGAGCCTCGAAGTGTCCTCGCGTTGGACCACCGTATAGCCTGGGATCTGGAATCGGGAAGATGGCGCGCCTGAATAAAGGTGGGTCGCCTGTAACAGGAGGATATCTACGCAGTGAACGGCCAATAGCTTTGATAAAAGCTCATTTTTTGCCATACTCTGGCTCTCGACGTTCAGGGACAATATGTGCGTCAGTTCGCCATCCCCGCCGTCGCATTTTCCGATCGGCAGGCCGCGGATCGATCGATGTATGGGACGTTTGCTCTTTTTTCGGACGTGCCGACGACCCTGGCGACACGAACGCGGTATTATTTGGCTAGGCGGCAGACCGCTTCGCCATTGACGGGACTGATTGGGACTCGACATAAGGATAATAGTGTGGCGCCCGGGATAGGGCTGCTATTCGGGCACCGGGTTTGGATCAAATTTAGTCACACACCGGGGCGAGCAGCTCATGTGGCTCGTTGGCTCGATACCCGGGATGGTCTCGTGACGGTCGACCGGGATTTACACCTTTGCCCTCCCGTGTGCCTCAATCCCCCTCACCACTGCAAGGTAAAGATCCACGAGGGGGAGCGCATGGCACACCCGTGAACTGAACATCCTCGTTAGGGACCAGCCACTCTCATATTAGCCGCATCCAAAATACTTAGGGGTGATGCTGGACCGCTGCCTTAGCTATCGGATACATCTCGCAGGAGTTGCCTGGAAGGTAGAGAAATGCAACAGTGTTCTGAGGAAGCGGGCGGGATTGACTTGGGGCGCTAACCAAGCACTCCTGAGAACATCCACCCTGGCACTATGATATTCCACTGTGGAGTATTGCACTCCAGTGTGGGGCAGAAGCAGAAATGTTGAGAAGTTCGATGTAAAACTTTGCAAGTCGATGCACATGGTGTCAGGAATGCTGGCAACAACGCCTAGAGAATGGGGCCCGATAATGGCAGCAATCCAGCCCCCCGATGTCCAGAGGGAGACGATTACGGTAAACTGGCTAAATAAGATCTGAGAGAGTGAATGGGGATACCCCTCTGAAGCGCATTATGGACGGCACCCCCCTTTCAAGCCGAAATAACCCTTGTACGCATCTTCCCTGACTACGGACAGAGATGCATATATGAGATGTCGAATTCAATCCCTCTAAACTTGGTGAGAAGTTGCCAGGCTTTGATACCATTAAGAGGAGACATTGGGTGGCGGCGAATCGGCTTCGGTCGAGGAGCTGCCTATAAGCAAGTGCGCTTCATCAGTGGGGACTTTCCACCTGACCTACATTTACCCAATGTGGGCAAGAACCCGAAACGGCAGAGCATCTAGTTGAACGGTGTGTTGTGACAATGCTACATAAGATCTGAGAGAGTGAA
Source organism: Berghia stephanieae (assembly GCF_034508935.2). Taxonomy (NCBI): domain Eukaryota; kingdom Metazoa; phylum Mollusca; class Gastropoda; order Nudibranchia; family Aeolidiidae; genus Berghia; species Berghia stephanieae. The sequence goes on from NC_088360.1 coordinate 37,358,378, forward strand.
TGGGGATACCCCTCTGAAGCGCATTATGGACGGCACCCCCCTTTCAAGCCGAAATAACCCTTGTACGCATCTTCCCTGACTACGGACAGAGATGCATATATGAGATGTCGAATTCAATCCCTCTAAACTTGGTGAGAAGTTGCCAGGCTTTGATACCATTAAGAGGAGACATTGGGTGGCGGCGAATCGGCTTCGGTCGAGGAGCTGCCTATAAGCAAGTGCGCTTCATCAGTGGGGACTTTCCACCTGACCTACATTTACCCGATGTGGGCAAGAACCCGAAACGGCAGAGCATCTAGTTGAACGGTGTGTTGTGACAATGCTACCGGTTGGTTCGTGATGGTGCACAAATGCGGACCGAACTTTGCTGATTGGGTCGATCGTCATAACATAGTAGTGTGAGAACCATAAGAGGCTGCTGCTGCCTTAAGGGATACGTAGAGTCCTAAAATTGCTTTATGTTTTGATTGATGTATGGCTCTGTTGTTCATTATTTACTGAAAGGGATATTGTTTTGTTCAAAGCTTAGTTCAAAGATTAATAACAGTATTGAAATGCTTTCACCAAGAGCAGTGATGTGACCATGACTTTAATGGAGCCCAAATTATATCACTGCTACTATTTTGCTGGTTTACAACTATAGCCAGATAACGGGGGAAATTAAGATTTGAAAGAAATTCAGTCTTGCTCTTAAATACTAAAGCAATGAAATGGTGAAGCAGTATATTTGCTACAGATTTTGCACATATGTATCCTTACTGGACATCCTTACTGAAAGGGTGTCTCGATAGCTCAGTTGGTAGAGCGCTCGCTTCACATGCAAAGGAACTGAGATCAATCCCAAGACCCTCCTGTCCACCCACAGTGATTGAGTCTCTGGTGCTGTTAGATCTAATGTTCAGTACTTTGCGATAGACTACTATCGTTTTCAAAGGGTAGCAATCCATTGCTATTGTCCATTTCAAGCTATAGAGACTGGGATAAACTCCTGCTCCATGGACCCAATTTATTCTGAAGGATTTTTTTTATTATCCTACTCAAAGAAACAATAACGTGTTCTGGATGAATTCAAAATGCTTCACACCAATTTGACAGATTTTATTATTCACTTTCAGAAATAGTTTAAGTGGGACAAACATAGCCACTGCATCATAACTAATTAATTTGTTGCTTGGTTTTGTGAAACAGAACTTGCGCAATTGCCAACAGAATGTCGAGGTCCACTATGTACAGCGGAGATCCCAATAACTCAATTGTTTAAGTACTCACTTCACACCAAAGGGGTTGAAATAGATCCTGGTTGTAGTCGAGATTTTTCTCTGACCAACCAGCAGTGATTGACTTTCTGAGTCTGTTAGATCTGGTGGAAAGTTTTTTGCGATAGACCAGTGTCCAGAGGGTAGCAAACATTCGCTATTGTTCTTTAAACACTATTGCAAATGGAATAAACACAGGCTTTATGGGCCTTATGGCTCTAAAGTGCCCTTTGTTTCTTTTAATATATTTATATACAACATTATTAACCTACCTTGGAGTGTGAGCAACACATGGATTCATTGTATTAAAAACTGTCGACATGATTGATTGATAAATTAGAGAGAAGATCCACCTTTTATTTATCAAATGCAAAGGATGACAGCTAGTCTGCTAGATATGATTGCAACCTCGTAAAACAAAAATTCAACATGCAAACCTTTCAATTTGTATGTATTCAGAAATCACCTTGTCCATGTTAGTGAATGAAAAAAAAAGAAGCAAAAATACCCTAAGGGTTGAGCTTTTATTTTTTAAAATGTTGAGCTTTTATATAGCGCAAAATCCACTATTCGTGCTCAAAGCGCTTTACAAGGGGTCCCTGGCCTACAGCAACACTTAACATGTAGGACGAGACACGACACCAATTAGGCGATGTTACAATATATTTTTTTAGACAGAGACAAGGTTGTTAACAGCCAGGTACTCATTTTACACCTGAGATAATGTGAGTAAAGAGCCTTCTCCAAGGGCTGAACTATGCACAGAGCAAGGTTCGAACCCAGGACTTTCCGATCCTAAATCGAGTTTCATACCACTAGACCACATAGCCGCACAAGGGTGATGGCACTTTGCCATTCCATATCAGCTTTATTCTCTTGTTTTTATATTTTTTAAAATTGCAGCGTGGTAGAAGAGCAGTTAAAGGATATCTGTTGTTGACATCATCTGTTACATCACAGTCATCACCATCATGTGGGTATTTGGTTATGGATCTCTTATTTGGAAGGTGGACTTTCCCTTTGAAAGAAAACTCACTGGATACATTAAAGGCTTCAATCGGCGATTCTGGCAAGGCAGCTGTGACCATCGGGGTGTACCAGGGGAGGTAGGCACAAGTTTATTTTATGGTGAAATTCTTTGTTTTTGAATTACTGTTGTGGCACAACCTTAGTTCATTGCCGTGCCTTGATTATACAGTTGGTTACTTTCTTATCCTAATTTCAGAATTTGAAAAATTGGTTATCTTTCTTCATAAGGAATATGAAAATAAATGAAAAAAAGGACCTTCACAATCCAACATTTCACTCACCATAATTTTTTTCTTCTTAATTACGAAATACCTTGGCTCATAACTGACTAAGCATTCCATTTATTGTATGCTGCTTATTGATATTTAGGAGTCTCGATAGCTCAGTTGGTAGAGCATTCACTTCACACGTAAAAGGTCTGAGATCGATCCCGGAGGCAGTTGAGATTTTTTTTCCGGACCCCACTGTCCACCCAATAGTGATTCGGTAGCTAGGTCTGTTAGATCTGGTGGAATGTACTTTGCGATAGACTAGGGTCCTATCCAAAGGGTGGCAAGCAATTGTCATTTTCACGCTATAGAAACCGGGATAAACTCCGGCTTCATGGGCTGAATGGCTCTGAAGGACTTACTTTATTTATATTTGTATATTATGTCTTTCATTTATTTCCATATTTCTCCTTTTTTTTTCACCTTCTTCATGTTAGCTCAGTCAGGCTGAGGAATGCATCTCAATATTATTCAAAATTTTGATACCAATAGGTAGATCGTCCCATAAACGGAATCATTTTGGTTTTAAAAAAAAAGAATAATAAACATATGTCAACGTTGGATGGAGAATTATTAAAAGTTTGATACCCTGACTATGATTTTATATTTGACACCATTTGGCTTTGGTAGTGGTTACCTCTAAAGGTCAAATAGATTAAATCCTTTAAACTAAGTTGTTACTGTAGCCTTTTAAAGATGATACAGCCATCTTAATCATTTGTGTATGCAACTTTTTAACCATAATTCTGTACTTTTTCAATTTCATTTTTATGATGTGGATCCCTAACCGAACGACTCTCATCCAATATTAGTTCCAGGGTTTTATAATATATCTATATAATCTATTTTGGACAGCTTGAAAAAGCCAAGGGTGGAATTCTTCGGACAAACATACTGTTACCTTGATTGTAGTTTACTATCAATAATAACTCCTGATTATTTTGCATGTCTAATTACTCTTAGGATTTTGTCATGAAAGATAAATTTAAGTTTAATTGGTTAAGTTTAATTTTCATTTTCAAATTATGGTATATATCTGGATGATAGTATAATTTTCTTGCTATGAAGCCTGCAATGCGAAGGGATAAATATTTGAACTCACTGATTTTTCAATTCATTTATATTTTTCAGCCAGGGAGAGTTGCTACATTAGTACCTGCGGAAGATAAAGAAGTAAGTGTCACAGTCTTATGTACCACTTTATTGTAATTCTATACTCCAGAATGTTTTCAAAATCCCGTTTTAACTTTCTAAAAACTGAAATTTTTGGTTGTAATTTCCCTTTAACTCAGTCTTAAAATGGTCCAATTATAACATTTTGAATATAAGCTGAAGTATGCACTTGTAATCAGCGGGTGGTTGGATGGGAGCATCACCCTTGAATCTTATACCTATGATGTTCGCATGGGTGTACGATCCAATAGTGATGTCGTTTCTTCTTCTCTTTACTAGCCTATCCTGCTTCTTTGGTTTGTGATTGTATTTTTGACAGGGGATTTTTTTTTTTTCTGTAAATCTTCTGCCTGTTTGTTCTTGGTTATTTATAATTTAGCTTATGATATCTTTAGGTTATGATTTTGATTTACATTTGTACTATTTTTGTTAGATTGCTTGTTTTTTTGTTTCAGCGGTCTCTCATATAACCTCAATTGTGTTGGAAGAGACCTAAAGCAACAAACAAACAAACACTTGTAATCATACTAGGTAGAATGTCTCCAGTTATCAAAGATGGTTGAGTAAAGAGTATTTCGAGGAGACCAATTTTACATGATGTATTTTGTATAAAGATTTCAAATACACAAGATTTATTTTTTATTTTTTTCAAATCCAAAAATTCAAATAGTTGATACTACCCCATTAGATACAGATTTTTGTACCAGTCTTTTGAAATTATTTCTTTGTCATTCTCATTAACATTGTTCCTTGACGTGACACAAACTAAAATCTTTTTTTGATGATATACAAAACTACTCACAACATCCACCAGCCAGAAATAACGTACAAACACACAAATTATGTGTAACTTTGAAGGTTTGTAGTCTGATTGATACAATTTAATGAGAACTAATCATTAAAATGGTTGTCTAAAAACAATAACAAAGAGCCGAGTGACGTAAATTTTATTCCATCTATTCCTGGTCATTTTAATTATTAAAACAAGTTCTGGCACCTGGTTCAGCTTGACGTAATACCATTTCAAGGAGATGGGTCACATTTACTCATCAACTTTGTCTTGTACCTACTGTGTCTTGCAAACCTTTTCAGATTATTAAGTTTCTGTTCTTGGTTATTGTGATCATAAATCATTCCTTTGTCTACAGGAAAAGGTCTGGGGTATAGCATACAAAATCAGAGAAGACGATGTTCCAGATGTGATAAGTCACCTAAACTACAGAGAAAAGGATGGTTATCAACAGACACTGGTGACCTTCCACCCAGGCAATCCTACAGAGGAAGCTTTCCAGTTGACGCTTTACATTGGGGACAATGATAATCCATTCTTCCTTGGTCCAGCTCCGCTAGAGGAAATGGCAGACCAGATTTTTCATGCTGCAGGTCCCAGTGGTAAAAACAAAGATTACGTTTTCAATTTGGCTAATGCTCTACGGAGTATAGCACCAGAGGCTGAAGATACTCATCTGTTTGAACTGGAACAAGCTGTGTTATGTCTGGAACAAAAACACTATGCTGAGACTAATGGAACTTTATGATGGTGTTGTTATTAGATGAAGTTTTATCTTGCATAATATATGTTTATGTATCTAATATTAGCAGCAAAAAGTTGTGAAGGCAAAACCCATTTTCTAGCATTGGTAGAATTTGTTGATTCTATAGTTTACTTTTGATTATAACTTGCCTTAGCCCTCTTCCTTATCTGACTCAGAAAAAAGAAAATAATGGGAATTCTGATAATGAGAAAAACAAATCCCGTCACTTTTTAAGAATTAAAAAATAAGAAAAATTTAGTATACACCTAACTGTTGTGGTTTTTTCACCTTGAAACACATTGATCACCTCTTAAGACCGCAGCATTGTTATTACTACTAGTATTATTATTATTGTTATTACTACTACTAGTATTAATATTAATATTATTATTATTATTATCATTATTATCATTTTTCTTCTTCTTCTTCTTATTATTATTATTATTACAGTCCTCTCCGGATAATCGCAACTCAGTACAGTTAATCACAACTTCCGGTTGATCGCAACATGTCTCAAGAAGCGAAACTCTATGTAAAAGTCACTGGTTAATTGCAACAAACTTCGGTTAATTGAAACAAATTTTCGCCTTCAAAAAGTGGTAAATTCAAGAAATCAATCAAACAAAATATGATTTCATCATGGAAGAAACCGTGGCAGGGTGAAAAATCGAGAGTGGGCGGGATTTAGTGTTACAGTAGTGTGGCACCACTCTATTACAGAAAAAGAGGTCGGGCTTTGCAGTATGGGTTTGTGATGTCATCTGTGGCCATTACATAGGAGGTGAGATGCTGGGCATAGTCTTCACAACAGGCAGACAATGACAGTTGTAGAGAGAGACTAAGTGAGATCCTTGGTTTTGGGATTGACAACTGTAAGTTGTAACCAACGAGTTTGGTGAGAGCTCTCATCACGGATAATCTCTTTGATTCTTACAAATGTTGAGAACAAAAGAATGAAAGTGAATCAGATCTGAATAAGATGTCGACTTGCATCAAAGCTGCTTTTGCTTGACAAAATCTATACAGGGCTGCCATATGGTTTTTATTTCAGTCACATTGCTCAATCTATGGTGGACTAAGAACAATGTTTACAACAACTAGTTTGAGTTTATCATATTTGTGTAAAATGTTGCAGTAGTGGAATGGAAACTCAACTTCAGATAATTGCAACTTCGGTTAACCGCAACATTTTCGCTGATCCCAAGGTGTTGCGCTTTTTTGGAGTGGACTGTAATATTATTATTATTACTATTATTATTAGTATTATAATTATCATTATTTTGTAATGTGCATTGTTACACCTGTTGCCTTTAGGTAATGACAGCTGACCGTCCATTTAAACAATCTCAGATCTTTAAAATTCAAATAATATAGATAACGCTGTTTAAAATTTTTACATTTATTTTATTCATTCATTATTTTTTTTTTGGGGGGGGGGGGTTGTTTTTGTTTTGTTAGAACACTATTTTACTCTGATTGTGAGAAAGTTATCATATCACTCCGCATTCAGATCTTCTCATTAAAAATTTTAAAAAGCTAGAAACCACAAGGTCAGCTTAAAAAATTAAAAGATATCTAAAATTATCTTTATAAACCTCTAGGTTGTTTGATGCGCTAAATAGGGTGAGATCATTTTTCATTTCACTGTTTTAATCATAACATGGTATTTATATCCAATTCTTGCTTTTTTGTAGCAAATTTTAAGTTTTCCTCTACAAATACAAGGGTTTTAGAAGTCGTACACTTTCTTTTTGATTTGTAATTGAGCTAAAACTTGATAGGAATTTACTGAATATTCATTTATTACCATTTGCAGTTTTCACTGTAAAGTTTCGTATTGTAAAAATCATTCTGTCATATACTAATCCTAATATGTATTTCAAAAATATGAGGTACTTTATAATTGATCTCCTTTTAAAGTTTTATCACATAAATTATGTGTTGTGGCCAATGCAGGCGAATATGTGAAATATGACGACTAATTTTTACACTTATGTAATTTCCAGCATGTTTTAATCTTAAACCTCTTAGCAGCCCGTGATATTGATCCTTTACAGTCCTGATCTGATTTTATTTTCTAATGGTTTTTTAAGCAAGAGAGCAGTGACATGTGATTAGGGCTTCAAATAGGGGAGATGTTATGATATGACAGGCATCCTGTCCAACTGTTAAAAGTCTTTACAGTACTCGCTGGATTCTAGCAAGCTCTTGGGAGAAGCCAAATGCATGCTCGAATCAGAGCCTGCCAAAATCCGATGCTCATTGGAGGTAATGACTTAAATAGATAAAATTCGGTCACCTAGCTGTAGCATGCCGTATTGCAGAACATGCTGGAATTCGGTGTGCTATATTCCAGAGAGTACCTATTGCATATAATATTTTTAATCAGGTAAAAATAAAATACATGTCAGTTTTACTTTAAAGAAAATATTTTTATCAACAATCTGTATACATGTTTCATATTCTACCTCAGGAGATGTTTACTAATTCAATATTTTGTGGAATGTTTTAATATATTTATAAAATATCAACATTCCTCCCTTTAAATCTTATTCAGCTAATATAAGGCCTGGGTAAGACAAAATATACTTCATCTAAGTATTCTTTTGGATATCAATCTGACTGGTTAACTTTATACTAAGAGGAAAATTCTTCATACATCCGATTAACTACTTTAACTTATTAGCTATTATAAATCATTTATAAATCATAGCAAATTTCTTAGTCTATTTTTCACACTAATTGAACCATCTATTTGGAAGGTTGGAAAGAGGTCTTTTAGGTGATTAAAGCTAGTGGTAAATTTCTGAGGAGCAACTTGAACGACACTTTGAGCTATTTTGCGCTTACGTTTTAGTAAGCACTTATGTGTGCAATAACTTAGGGTTTGATTTGAACGAATATTCCCATAAAAAGACATTGTCATTTGTTGTGTGCTATTTCTTGATTGTTATAAACTCCACCCTGCCACATATCCAGAGTGTTCCGATTGTTTCCAAGTTTAGGTTTGGATTGGTCACTCTTTTATGAAATTGTCTGTCTGTGTGTTTTTGTGTACATTTTCAATCTTGTCCCATTTTTTGGACTGACTGATTGCCTATGTTTTTTGTGAGGATAGTTATATATTTATATCTTTTACAGTTGGCAGCCATGCATTACCTTAAACGTTGATGACCTTCACTTCCTTCCTCTTACTCTTCCTCAATCTGGTATTAATTTGAGGTGAAGCAGATCTGCTGTACTCTGACAAAACACATTTTGCCAGAAAACTTCTTATTTCATATCTAGTATGAATATCGCCTCTCATTCCTCTTAAAAGTGTCGAAGTAGAAATCGACGTATCATCATATGAATGAAGTAAGAGACTTTTCCAAAATGAAATACAAAAGTGTTTTGTCAGTGAACTGCAGACTGTAATTTGAGTGGAATCCCCCCCCCCCCCCCCCCCCCCCCCCCACTTCCCTCTTTATTCACAGCGGATTGATTTAGCATTTCAGAATGTAAACAAAATAAAATATTATATTTCACCCTCAATATGATTGAATTTATATTTCAGAATGTAAACAAAAATATATTGTAGTTTACCCTCAACATGATTGATTTAGTATTTCAGAATGTAAACAAAAAATCTAAATTCTAGTTCACCTCAAAATGATATCAGATGGAAGGAATAATAATATGTTAGACTTATTGTCGTTGGTTTAAGAAGAAAATGACAAGTGTGTTTTTTTTAAAATTTATTTATCTATTCGAGTACTTTTACCATCAAATAATACGAATAAAAGTATTAAGCAACAATTTATGTGTTTTTTCAATGTGTTATTTATTAAAAAGTCTTGTATTAATAGCTAATAATAGTATTAGGTGGGATCCTTTGACCTCCTATGGTGGGCAGGAGGTCTTTTGCTGTCTCTTCTATCCCATATATCTGTTTACGAGTTGCTTTCTGTCTTTGTCATGGAATGGGATTGATTGGTTTTACCCCAGCCCCCTGCTGGAGTCTATAGCTGGGAGGGAAACAGTCAAATGTTTAGTATTTGTTTTGGGAGATGATTTTTTCCCCTTGTAAATCTGTTATGTCTTGTCAGTTATGTTTTATGTTTTGGATAAATTCTGTAAGCATTTGTGTGCATTCCTCTTAGGGGGAAGCTGAGCTGGTGTCAGGATGAGGTGATCTCAAACTAAGTACAATACATTGATGATGTGCTCTTGAAATGTACATCTCTTCCCTAATCGAATAAATCCCTTTGTCTTACTTTTTCCTGGGTGCTTTAATTGTAATTCTAGAATTCTCATTTTCTTACATTTTACAGCACTGATATGACCTAAATCTCTTGCAAGCACCGTAAAAACCTTAAAAACAAACAGCTAATAGTAAGGCCAAGTTTGTTTGATTTTTCTTTTGTAAGGCACTATATGTAACCCACCAATTCAAACTGGTATTGACAGGATAAAGCAGGCGCTGGAAAGTGAATGTGTAAAGTAAAAGCGATCTGAAATATGAAAATAATATGTTTTTGCACATACCTTTGCCATTGTCATCAATAAAACATATTATGAACTTAGCCCAAGTTTCACATTTTTGGCTATGAATTCAATCTTTAGCATTTAAACCACCTGGATAGGATACTGTTTTGAGATGGTGGGTCACATATATAGATTATCTCCAGCTTGTCAAAAAGTTTCAATCCGTAGAGTCAATTCAGGCGTTTTGGGGGTCAACTTAATCTGTGGATATATGTAGTATTTTGTCTTGTGGAAATGAAAAAAAAATTAAAAATATCTTTTCAGTACACAGCAGAATAGTTGGTAATAGTAGTAAAAATATGTATTTGCACAGCGCTTTCCATACAAAAGTATCTCGATACGCTTTTGTTATTAATTTTCCAAACCATAAACTGTCATGAACAAGTTAAAATTCCCATAGTGGGCAGGGAGGTACATGCTGTGTCTTCTTTCCCCCCATACCCGTTTTCCAATTGTTTCCTGTCATTGTCTTGGAATGAGATTACTTAGTTTTGTCCAGACCCTGGCCAGAGCGCTTGGCTGGGAGGGAAACAGTCGAATGTATAGTTATAGTTTTGGGAGATGATATTTTTTCCTTGTAAATCATCTCTCTGTTATGCATTGTATTATGTTTAGTTTACATATTATATAATATGATTTGTAAACATTTGAGTGTATTCCGCTTAGTTGGGACCTGTGCTTGTGTCTGGATGAGACTTTTAGGTGATCTCAGACTAAGTACTTTGACGGTGTGCTCTTGGAATCTACATCTGTTTCCTATTTGAACAAATTCCCCTTTGTCTTTCCTTTTCTTCTGTGCTTTAATTGTAATTCTAGAACTTTTTACTATCCCACTTTCTTCCTTTTTACTGGCGCTGATATGACCTTAATGTGTTGCAAGCGCCATAAAACCCTTAAAAACAAAACAAACAAGTTAAAATTGTACACTGTAATTCACAGTGGGATAATTTCAAATTCTGAGAACAAAGTTGTTTGGATTAATGATATAGGACTGTATCACACCCACTTTAATAAGTGAGTAATTTTCTGCCAGCGACATGGCCTAGCTTGTTTCCAACCAAAACTGCCTGATGACCAAATTACTGGATGATTGAACTGAATACAACAACGACAGATTGATTTAGTTCCAGCAAGCGATTACTACTGGAGGTCAGGAACTCCAACCAGTTGATATAACTGAATTATAGAAACCTTGAAATTACCAAACTGCGAATCACAGTGTATAACGTAACAATGTTTTGATGCTTTTCTTTTTGGTGTTTTATCTATCCGATATTGTCTGTATCCTCCAGAGACACAGATCAACTCAATGACTTAGAAGCACTTTTTTTCTTCTGTCCCCACAAACTTTACAGGACTCGGCATTGTGTTATTGTTATCTGGCACTGCTAAACACTTGATATTCTGAGAAATGCAGTGAAAGACCTGGACACTTGAGCGTAGCGTTATGCTTCAGCGTGATATTGCGACTCCTCACATAGCAACGCTGACAAATTTTTCCCCAACCAGCTCACAATCCAGATCTAGTACCATTACCAACTGGCTTTTACCCATTTGGGCTCTTAAAGCTCCATTTAGGGAGAGAGAGCTTTAAGGTTAAAGAATATCTTGTTGAGGAAGCTCAAGATAGATTTTCAAAGTTTGACGCACTTTTTTTCAGTTGGGTATCTATTCGCTGGTATCAGGCTGGCAAAAATGCATTAATCTGCATGGAGACTTCATTGAAAAGTAATTAAAGAATCTTTATCATAAATGAGTTTCAAGTGGACGTATTTAAAACTTTTTGAGTTATGACAAGATTTCTGTTTCTTTTCAGACATTCTTTTTATAAAAAAGGAAAACCCACATTTTCCAAAGTATATTTGATTTAAAATTGCACCACCCAAATTCTTATTTACATATGGACATGAAATAATAGTGACAAAAAGAAAGCATTTAGGAAGTATAAGTTTAATCTTAAAGCTATTTTATCTACCAAGTGTATAAAGATATCAAAGAGAAAACAACATGCAATATGTAGCTAGGAGACAACAAAAAAACCCGGATAAAATACATTTCTCAATTCAGAAATAAATCTCTCTAATCTAATTACCAACTTTGATTCAATTGTATATTGGATTACAACGGATCCACTACAGTTGTCACTGCCTTACAACATATCTCAACAGTGACAATCAGGAACAAGGTTACTTATGAAATGAACATGGTATGTGTGTGTGCTTGTTTTGAGGAATTTTTCGACGATTGCGACACTACTTTTAGGTAATTTGAGCCATTATCAAAAGAAAAGTTAAGATTTTCCCTCACAAGCATCCAAGAGAAAGGAAGGCAAAGTGGCTGACTCAAATAGAGAACAGAAGTAGATCCAAGAGCAAACTATCTGTGTGTCTTGCTTGAGACCCCGTGATAGTCTCATCTAGAAAATAATGCAGGTTCCCAACAAGTGGCGTACACTCAGACGGTTATGAAGAGCATATCAATAAGTTTTAAAATATGTATAAAAAGAGATGATCTACAAGGGAAAAAAAAATCATCTCTCACAAAAAGATTAAATCCACCTGTCGCCCTAGCGCAAAAATTCCAAGGAAAACCCATGTGAAACCAAAATGGGCTCATACTAGAACAAGGACACAAAGAAAGGACAATTGATATAATGGGCTGCAAGAGCTAGCAAAAGTGTGGACTGATGAAGAATCTACTTGCATGAGGCAGCCACACCACAATCCTAATGAGAATTTCATCCACCACTGAGTATGCTTGTGAAAGAGAGAGTGAGAGAGGAAGGGGGGGGGGGGCAGGTAAGAAGGAAGAGTATAATATGTATTCATGAGGGGAAAAAAAAAAAGTAATTATAAAAGAACATACTACTGTAATTTATTTTTTTCTGCAGTGTCAGCGACGAAATAATCTTGTTGTACATCTTATAGTGTACAGCGAGGCTGTGTAAAACCAGTTTGAGGCCTTTCATTGATTTAAAATGTTCACCTTGATCGGTCATCGTGTTACCCCGACAAATTGCTTGCAATGGTAATGACAGTGTTCAGATTGCAGAGGGTGTTCATTCGAGTGCGAGGCTGCCAAATGAGGGACACTTGGCATCCCTGTAAGTGACTGTAATTTAATTGTGATAACATTTTGCTGGTTTCAATTTAAATGAATGATGATTACATGATTAACGGCATCAATATACACGAAAGGCAGTTCATTTAAAACTTTAAAACTGGAAAATTTGCGTGTAGAAGCAAAACATGTCAAATATAATACATAAATAACATTCATTGAGAATAAGAAAAAGTTAAGGCTGCAATGAGGTATTTCATTACATAGTTGTAAAAGGCAATTACATTCGTCTTTTATGTAAAAATCTAGGCTTTAAGTCAGAATTCATAGAGATAAAACAACTTAATACACATTAGAAAAACAAAAAACAAAAAAAAAAACATCGCTTAAAATTACAATTGAATCATTCATGTCATGATTCACATCACGTCCCTAGATAGACTTTATAATTAAAAATGCCTCGAAGGTGAAAGCAAGTCTATAAACAGAATAGAAATTTAACAAACGTAAACCATTTTTTATAAACATAGTGTAAAAAAATTTTCAATTTCTGCCATTTGTATGGTTTTAATTTGATATAACAATGGAGATAGAAAGTACAGGGCAACCCCTGGACAACGACATCACCTGGGACTGAAAAATTATGTTGTTATCCATGGAATTCGTTATTCCGGGATTTTCAAGATGGAAGAAAAGGGGGACGTGGTGAGACTCGTGCATACATAACAGTGCAATGTGCTGACAAGTACCTGAGAGAAAACAGTCCCAACAACGTTAGAATGTGCATTTCTCCTATTTACAAAGGATATACCAGTTACACTTTCAGTCTTCAATGTGTATTGTCATTGTTTGGATTGTAAACAATGTCCACGCGCCATTTAACAAAACTTTTTGTGTATAAATTTTAAAAATGGAAAGCGAATATGATAATACCGCACAAGAACAGAGATGCACACATCTAGTTTTTATTTTAATTAAAATCAAATCCATACTTAAATAAACATTTCGGTATTCAAAACTATATCAGCAGTCTCTGCTGATGAGTTTTGAATACCGAAATTTTTATTTAAGTGCACCAAAATTTACAAGCACTTAAAATTGGTATATCCACATCTTACAATATTAAAAACAAAACAAAAAAGCCCCCCAAAATAGGTATTAACCACAATAATATTAAATTTGGACTGATGCTTAACAACAGATTTTCCACATGAAAATCATAAAGTGAAAGAGGCTATTATAGATGCTGTGTGCTTGGCTATCAAACTCACAACATATAACGGACTAGCAAACAAAACTATTGTAACCTTAAACTTAAATGTTTATAGTCTAATTGATAGAATTTAGTGAGAACTACTCATAAAAATGGCTGGCTAAAAACTATAACAAAAAGTGAGTAACGTAATTTTCATTCTATCTATTGTTTTCATCGCTATTCCAACATATAAAATTATAAGACCATAAATATCCATAATACGCTTCAACAGTCGTAACATCACTTCCCTCGTAATGACGCATGGTAACTTAGCAACAGGCTCTAAACTATCGGAACAATGGCGGACACCCTTATGAAATATTTCTCCGACGAGCAGAAAAGCGTATCCAAGGGAAAAAAAACATTATAAATCTGATCATGTTTTAACTTTTACGCATTCTGATCACAAGACATATGAAAAGTTCTAGTCAATATGAAGAATAAAAAGCACCAATTTTCTTTGTTTAGAACTATGATGGCCGCTGTTGATGGGTGACGTGACATCAGACTATTGAATCCAATTGCCCCCATTGGAAATGGCATTGCCTGATATCAGTTAACCTCCACTGACCTCAGATAGGTAGCTAACAGGGAATGTTAATGGACCCTTGAGAGTTCCATCCACTAATAAACTTCTGCTGTGGTTCAATATCGATGTCACTAAACAGGGGTTTTACTAAAACATATGTCGCAATTTTGAGGTTTTTATTTCGAATGAAATATTGCAAAAAAAAATAAATCAAGACCATAGGTCATTGTCGCTATCCAGGGGTTGTCGTTATTCAGTACAAAAAAAACCCAACTCATCAGATGGGTAACACACTTTAACCAACTTCTGAAACAAACATCGAAGGCTACAACCCCCTCACTCATTGACAAGACCATGCAAGAATCAGCTTATCTAATTTTCATTTTCACAAAACAGATCCTACTAAAGAAATATAAAATACTTGAGTTTGTATATAGCGCAATTCCACTAAAAGTGCTCAAAGAGCTTTACAATAGCAACAGCAACATTAACATGTAGGACAAGACATGATGCCTGTTAGGTGATATTACAAGTTTTCCGCCAGAGACAAAGCTGTTAACGGCCAGGTACTCATTTTACAAATGAGTACAGTAAGAGAACGTGAGTAAAAAGCCTTTTCCAAGGACTCAACTATGCGCTGCTCAGAGTGGGACTCGAAGGGGATTGTCATACCACAAGACCACATAGCCACACAAAACACAAAATATTCTCTCTCTCTCTCTCTCTCTCAATCTCTCTCTCAATCTCTCTCTCTCTCTCTCTCAATCTCTCTCTCTCTCTCTTTCTTTCTTTCTATCTATCTATCTCTCTCTAAAATAAAACAAAAGATAAAGAATATACTGTGTGTCTACGGCAGTCTGATAAGTAAGGGGCACAATTTGTTAACAGATTAAACTGATGAAGACAACAAATGTTGCACCCCTTGACATTATTTTCACTATATTCTTCATATGAACCAAACCTGTAATAAATTCAAAGCCCAATTATTAGAGTACTCAAAATTATCATCAGTCTAATTTAAGAATGGATCAAAAGGTCTGTCACAACAATACGTAGAGTTTTTGGGGAGGAGGAGGAGAGGGGGGGGGGTGTAACATTTTGTTAAAATCATTTTAAATACGATAATGTAAATTAAACCAAAAACAACAAAACGATTTTTTAAAGATTATACACGAAAAATATGATAAACTAAAAGTAATTAGATACACTGTTTCTCTCGATCTTTGTTACTGTTAACAAGAGAGAGAGAGAGAGAGAGAGAGAGAGAGAGAGAGAGAGAGAGAGAGAGAGAGAGAAGGAGAGGGAGAGAGAGAGAGGAGAGGAGAGAGGAGAGAGAGAGAGAGGGGAGAGAGAGGGGAGGGAAGGAGGATGAGAGAGAAACCTGACAATGGTAATCTTTTTACCACTTCTGAACGGAAAAGCATAACTCCACATTCAATTTTTGTATGCTTGGTCAAAATTTTGAATTTCATCTATAACGTAAATTGTATGTTCATTGTATCATACTTTTTACTCTCATTGAACTATTGCACAACTGGATGTACAGTAGGTAATTACTTTTGTGAGGCACTGCTTTTCACTTTATGATGTAAGGGAGCTAACGCATACTTAATTGATATCTATTTAGTGAATGCATTTTGTACCTAATTTTGTCCCTTGATTGGTGACAAAATAATAATTACTAAGAGTCAGGACCAAACACTTGACTGATATCTCTCTGTTATGAAATAATATTTACATGGGTTTTTTTTGACACAACTAAGGAATAGTTCCAAACTATCAGTTCCAGTATGCTTATCACTTTGCTCATGATCCCTTATTTTTATATAATTCTCAGTTTCTTATGTCTAAACCCAAACTGGATAACTGTGAATTTTCCTATGTC
This sequence comes from Berghia stephanieae, assembly GCF_034508935.2. NCBI lineage: Eukaryota > Metazoa > Mollusca > Gastropoda > Nudibranchia > Aeolidiidae > Berghia > Berghia stephanieae. The sequence goes on from NC_088360.1 coordinate 37,374,896, forward strand.
TTTTTGGTTCTTGAATGATCAAAAATTATCATTATAATCAACATACTCTCAATCGCTACCCTTTTTTTTCTATATCAAGAAACAAAACATTATTGTCCATTTCTAAAAATAGAAATCAATAATTTGACCATCAGCACTTCTAAACATATTTTTTTCTTTATTGCATCTGGACCCGTCGGCCTTTAGCTATGTGTACAATTTGGAGTTATTCTCAATGATGCGTCATCAAAGCTCTTTTTTCATCCATGCAATTTGGCTGGGATCTAATCGCACAATGGGAACCTTTTTGTTTGATGATACCGGAGTTGTCAGAGGATGAGGGAGAGGAGGAGGAGGAGGAGGAGGAGGAGGAGGAGGAGGTGGTGGTTGGGTTGATGCTGGAGAATGATGGGCTGGTGGTATTGAACATGAGGATATTGGCTGTGAAGTTGACTGTTGTTGTGGTAGTGGAATTGATGACGATGAAGTTGACTGCTCAGTGACTTCCAGCGTTCCCATTTCATGGCATAGTTCTCCAGTCTCCTTGTCATTGCTCACAGTAAAATGTTTTAGCTGATAAATAGAGGAACCAATAGTAGCAATGCTATTAATATATCGATCAGCTAGTTAAAAATAATCAAATTTATCTTGTTCATTCTATAAAATGTTCTGTTATAATGCAAAATGTTCAGTTTTTATATAAATTTCCACATTATTATAATTTACTGACTCACCAACGTCGAGTTAAGTATTGGGTGCAAAGCTCTTTACCCAAGATTATAAAACTAAGACCGTTTTTAAAACAGTGTCACCATCCAGTCATGGACTAATTTCAACATTTCTCGCCTTTCTTAAGAGTTAAGATTCCTTACCATTCCCAACAATGTCCAAATGTGATATTTTGCTCGACAAAAAAGTAAGTTATTCACCATTATAAAAGGTTGAAAAAATATCTATGAGAAACAAAACGATTATGAAAATGACCTTATGCTCACATCTGCTTGTTCACTGAATCTTTTATCTATTTAGGATTTGTCCAAGTTAATGTGACATATGACATTGCAATGGGTTTAGGATAAGGCAATACACATTATAAGGTGTTACTAGTTTTGGACAACAATCTGAAATAGGTGCACACTGTAAGTATGCGTCGATCTGAACCGTTTTATTAATTTCGTGCCAATTTTTTTTATAAAACCTACAATATAGTTTCCAAGTTCCCTCACATTAATCATTTATTAAGGAAAAAATGTAAAAATTACCTACCATGAATTCTGGAACTCGATGTGCATTTGCTCCCAAACTGATAACTGGATTACACTTGGTGTATCCAAGACGGGAATAAAAACCAATTTTGTCTGTGGTGTTTAAATAGGCAGTCTTAACCCCAAGGCTTGAATAAATAAAAAATAGAGAAAAAAAAAAGTGACTAAAATGTAATGTGTGATTCAAGCAAAATTGATGTTGAATTAATGGAACTTTGGTAGAGGATAACAAATGAGAATGTATAAAGATCTCAAAATGGAAACACGTTCTTTGCATTCAAGCAGATAATGCAAACATCTTTTCTTTTTTTTTCACCAAGGATATATCATATTATAAGACCAACAGCCGCACACTGAAAATGGAGAACTGTGCATTTAGCATAAAAGATGGGATAGGCAAGAAACTTGTTAGATCTAAGAACAATTTTCAGATATATATACACATGCGCAAAATTAACTTAACATTTTAATACGCTAAATACTATCGTTTAACTATGTGTAACAGTCGAGAATTTTATATACTCTAAAAGAACATTTAATAAAGCATATGCATGCTTAGTTTTATTTCAAACTGTCAATCATAGCGGGGATGGTGAGCATTTTTGTAAGACAACTTGATATTTTGACTTCAGAAATGATACAAAGAAGGAATTATAAAAAATGTTACAGGGACAATCGTGAAAATGCAAGTTCTTAACTTATCAAAACAGAACCCTTTCTCATCAATGTGCCCTGATTGAACATCGCTATGTATCTGTTAATGTTTACAAGTTAAACAAAAAATATTATCTTTGTGAAATCATTTTGTAATTACTTTGATTTCAATTCTTTTACTCTCGAAAACATGCTGAAACTGAGCCTCGAAGAGAGAACCCGTCAATTTAGCGATATTCATGCTTAATGGGCAGTAGCTGAGGTTGGACAGCATTTCAATGTTAGAACTACCTGCTATTTCTCTATTTCCGAAGCAGTGCAACCCAACTTTGTTATTTGGGTTAGCGTTACATTTAGGATTATACATGTATGTTGATTAAATTTTGCTCATAAATACTAAAGATATTTCTCATATTTGAGCATCTAGTTTTGTCTCTTAAAACTGAAATGAATTGACTCAAAACAAGTGTTGTTACTTTTGCACATGTAGGTATTATACTGCTTTAAACTAGGACTTCTAAATTCTATGTCCATCTCTGAAAAACGAGAAAATGTTTTCACAATGTATATCCTATGGGCATACTATCAAGGTGCCTGATCACTGGCTCAAACCATTGGACATAATTATCTTCATGATATAAGTCCAGAACCGTATCTTCACACAAGAACTATACTTTGGAAAAATACGCAATTAAAATAGTGGCCAGAAAACTCGTCCTTCTCACATTGATCAACTAAAATGACCCTCATCTTGGCAACAACTTTCAAACCTGGCATTTCACGACGTCCCAGGTTTGAGGTGTTTTGCAAGATGAGACGAGAAAATGTTTTCACAATGTATATCCTATTGGCATACTATCATGGTGCCTGATCACTGGCTCAAACCATTCAGAGTACGGCTGTAAACTAATTGAGTATGTCAGGTGTTGATTGGGTGATACAATTGTAGCACATTTCACAATGGCCTGGAAGCAGTGAGATAATAGGAATTCCGGTATGACCATATTTTTTCCTCCTCGCAATTCAACTCTTTGTATCAATAAAATGTATAACTTTCTTTATACCCTTTAGCATAAAGCTCTGTCATCTCCATTAGTTTTCTGCCCAAACCCTTTCCTCTGTCTTCTTCTCTGATGATTACTGAAAAATAAAATTAAAAGGTGGGGTATGGGATGGGAGGAATATTTAATGATGAATTTTAATGAGATAAAATGAGTTTTGTAATTAATGCTCACAAAAAAGAACCTAGAAAGACTCGATTCATACCACCGCATACAATTACGTCGCGTAATCGGAATCTATTGGCTAGAGACAATTACAAATACTGATCTCTATGAAAAAACCAGGGTCCAACACCTGAGTACAATAATAAAAGAACAGTGATGGAGGCTATTTGGTCACATCTTATGTCGAGAAGATAACATCCCAGCCCAAACTGCAATGACAGAATATTTCCTTCATGGCAACAAATATGTAGGGAGACCACCAACATCAATAGTAACTACCCTGAACCAGGACCTCTCTACATATCAGAAATTTCTGGATTCAGATGAGGCCAAATTAGTCCCAAAAGAACTAAGAAATACTGCAGTGCCCTCCGTACTAAAGTCACAACAAGATCTTGACAGCCTCAAAACTTTGGCCCAGGACCAATGGAAACAATTAACAACATGGATAGAGAGAGCAGCTATATTTATCGACCATGACTGAATCACACAATTCTCAGCAAGCGTCATTCAGACTGTGAAGCTTACTACTTACTTACTTACTTACTTACTATGTCAACTGCCTTAACTATAAGACAATAAAACACACCACCAGGTCATCGATGTCTCAGTTAAAAGTGAAACTTAGTTCAAGTCTATATCTTATTTTGAGATTGTTTTCAAATAATTTTCCATGTTATTTTCACTTACCAGATTCAAATAAGCAGGAACATTGTTGTCCTTGGACATCTGCTATTTTACTGAATCCTACAACTTCCCCCCCTGGGTCCACAACAAAGGCAAGGGCGACTGGCAAGTGATCACATGATTTCTGGAGGCTATGGAGTCTGTTTAAATAGTTTAATAGAAAACAGAAGCTTAGATCACACATTTTAAGTTTAAAAGTGAAGACCAACGCAAGGCGGAGGTTTTAGTCACATGTAAAACATTGGGTAACAACCTTTATGCTAGACTAAAATCAAATATATGGTTCTAGCCAGTGATCTTGATAGCATACCCATAGGATATACATTGTACAGCTATGTGTTCTTGTGGTATGACACATGCTTTCGGATCCAAACGTCCCGGGTTCGAGCCTCGCTCTGCGCATAGTTGAGTCCTTGGAAAAGGCTCTTTACTCACATTCTCTCACCGTACTCAGGCATACCTGGCAGTTAACAGTGTTGTTTATGTCAGAAAAAATTGTAATGTTGCCTAACAGGCGTCATGTCTTGTTCTAAATGTTACGTGTTGCTGTTGGTCAGGGACCCTTTGCAATGCACTTTGAGCATGTTTAGTGGATATTGCACTATATAAAAGCTCAATTTTTAAAATTTATTCACTACAGAATTTAAAAATAGACATGGTGGCAAGGATAGCAGTGAATATTACACGATATTCTAATGTTGGCGGATATGCTGCAATTTATTACTAATCATCATCATCATCATGGCTTATCCCTCCTGGACGTGGCCTCCGCAAATGCCAACTGAAACAAGCTTCCGTCCTGCACCATCCTTCCACATTCAGTCAATGACTTATTCATCCATTAGCTGATGTCTTGTGACCATCCTCTTCTTGGCCTCCCTCTCCCTCTTTTACCCTCCATAACACATTCTAGAAATTTTTTTCAAGGGTGACATGTCTCGTGATATGTCCAAAAAAGACAAGTTTTAGTTTCTGTATCATCTTGATGAGATATGGCTCCCCAATGCCCAGGGACTCTTTCACATTTTTGTTAGTTTTCTTTGCTGTCCAGGGAATGCGGAGAATTTTCCTGTAGCATTTAATTTCAAATCCATTAACTTTATTCTCATTGTTTCTGTGATAATCAAATTTCTTATAAATCAGGTAAGATTTGTACCAGAGCTATATTCTAAACTGTTTGTGGTTAAGTTCCATATATATGGAGGTCTCAATTCAACTGATAGAGCACTCAGCTCATAAATGACGAATCTGATTTGAATCTGGTTTTCTCTGACCTCTCTATTTGGGTTAGAATGATGGCTTAATAAACTAGGCTTTGCACTAACAAAGAACCTGGATTGAGCAATATTTTCAGTATCTCGTTTTTTTCCATGACCAATAAAATTAACACTATTTGCTTACTTCGCAGTACAGCACTATGGTTTGATAACAATTTTGCATTTACATTTTCAATTATCTTAATGATGTTAAATTATCTATGATTTCCTTATAATATATGTAAACAAACAACCAAAACATAATAAAAACAACCGGTCTTATAATCTTAGGTTGTAAAATACAGGCTTTCCAAAAAGAATGTGGAAGTATTATTACGCTAATTTCAGTTCTAATTTGTTGAATCAATGATTATTTGACAGAGGACTTATCCAAGTTTGATTTGTTATCACTTTGACTGCTGTGGTTACACAATTTCCCGACCACTGGCAAATTTGGGCTCGAACTTATCTCAATAGAATAGAAGGGAAGGTTTTTATTTCACCCAAATTTATTGACGTGATGAATGTTGACAAGAATCTAGTAGCATTGACTCTCTAAGGGTGGAACATATTATAAATAAAGAGGTTTGTCTTTTCTTTTTAATCTCTGAAAAAAATTGAGTACCAATTTGCTTAGCTCACATCTGCATCAGAATGTTTTCACAGCAAGAAGAGATTAATATTCAACAAATCTAATAAAAATTGAAAGCGTTTTGTAAATTGTCTTAAATTGGAATATTATGTGGATTGAACTCGGGATTAAGTTGGCCCCATATGAAGTTAAAATGACAAATACCGACTAGCTAACCAAGAGTGATTTGATTTGAATTTGTTGTGAAGGGCAATATTTTAGGTTGATTTGAAAATATTTCCATTACAATTCAATGAGTGAGCCCATAATCAACAGTCCTGAATTCATAACGAAGTGCTTATGAGCAGTAGTACTGCAAATAGTGGGGCCACTGTGGAACCACTATTCGCAGTAGTAGAAGCGCTCTCCCGTCTCTGAAAATTACTTTTTGTCCCCTCACTGAACACATCACTATTTTCTTTTTAAAATGGCGTGTTGTCAAATGGCTTGAAGTTGAATTAGCGTGTTAGTTTGAGAAGGAAAGAAAAGGAGGGATGATTGAAACATTTTTTGTGACTGAAAATTGAGATTTTGAAAGTTTCAACTTTTCCTTCAAGTTTGGAACTTGACAAAATCGTCTTTTGTTTTGTTTTTGTTACCCAATCCAATCCATGAACATTTCCCTGTCCCCACTCCACCTCTCCGACTTGATCATTCATTCACATCTTGAAATCTGTTAGCTTAACTGTCAGATTACTTTAAAGAGAATAGTTCCGTCCCCATTTATTGTATTATTTACAGTTAGATATGTTTTATAAAGTTCCAGGACACACACACACTCTCTCTCTCTCTCTTTTTCTCTCTCTCTCTCGCCGTTGCTCGACTCATTTCTCAGTGCTCCTGCAAATATTAGAAGTTACCATCAATAAACTACCTACTACTACCGCCGCCACCACCACATCGTCATTACTACTACTACTACTACTACTACTACTACTACTACTACTACTACTACTACTACTACTACTACTACTACTACTACTACTACTACTACTACTACTACTACTACTACTACTACTACTACTACTACTACTACTACTACTACTACTACTACTACTACTACTACCACAGCATCATCAATATCCTTAAAGACATCATCACTACAACTACAACATCAACACCACCACTACAATCACAACCATCACTACACAACAACAACAATAATGATAATAATAATAATAATAATAATAATAATAATAATAATAATAATAATAATAATAATAATAATAATAATAATGATAATATGTTTTTAAAAATAATGTAGTTTATCTATATTTCACGCCCAATCCTCTATTCAATAAAGCTCTACACTCTAGGCTCGAAAGCTACTACTGCAAATAACTGAAATGAATTATATCTACAAGAGCAATACCTACTGCGAATGCGAATAGAGGAAATCATTATTGGCAGTTCTAGAACTTAGATAGAACCCTACTGCGAATATAAATTCATAAACTTAATGATAAGGCTGTCTCTATTCTACACCCCCCCCCCCCCCCGGCCGATTGGATTACCGAAAAAACGTCGCCGGCTTTTTGCGATTTGGTTTGATTGATTTTTTTTTTAATTGTGCAAATTGTGACAAGAAACTTAACAAATTACTGCATTACAACCTTTGGGTTAACATACAACAATGTGGACTACTATTATGAAGACTAGCATCCGGGGGTGTACTATTATGAAGACTAGATCTGCATCCGGGGGTGAGAATAGTCACTTCGTTATGATAAAGACAAGATTTAAAAGTATATATTATTTAAAATGACATTTAATATGTTATACAACTGATTCTATATATGTGTTACAACTTTGCAATATGACTGTCGATACATCAATTGTTTCCTCTTACAAGAGTAACTGCTTCATCTGGTTTACAAAAGTTTGGGTCGAGTTGATTCGTCGCCCGTCGTCTGCTATCTAGATCTATCTCGATAGTCCTTACCTTGCTCCATTCGATCGAGGCCACTCTTTATTCAGTATGTCTATGCACTCTTGAGTAAGACTATCGTGTTTATGGAGAGGTAGAAGTTCCATTTATGGTCGTAAGCTGAGAAAGAATCAATTCATACAAATTGTAGGTCTTGTTTACCGTCTTCTTTCTCAATCTTTGCTTACATTGCCGACGAGGTTCCAGACTTAGTTACTTTTTTAGCACAGGAGAGCTACATTTTCCAGGAAGCAGGAAGCAACAGATTAAAAATTTGGCTCAAACAAGCTGTGGACTGTGTGGAACACCGCCTATCAACCAAACTTACTCTGATTTTAGCTACTGTGTTCCATTTATTCCAAGAAAGAACGCAAAGAATGGACAGTGGAACTGAACCCGAACTTAGCACTGCTGGTGAGTGATTCTAAATTCTTTCCAAGAATTAGATTAACCTCTATCTTTTACTATAGATAAATCTGCTGACACTGACGAGAACAACACTTCGTTCCAGTTCCTCCTCTAGAACTGCTGGAGATATATTTATAATTCGACTAGCTTTATCAAGCTGAGTGTCGTAATGATGATTTGAAAACGTTTTCTAAAGAAATTTTTTAATGCACTTAGTAATGAAAGAATACTTGGCGCCAATGTTTCCTCACTCCTAACATCGTGCCGGTTAGGAAAAAAAAAAGACATGGCCTTGACCTTGTTAGAATCCAAGTTGAAATGTTCCATACAGATCTGCTAGATTTGTATGTTATTTCTTTTTTGGGTTTTCTCAAACACCATACAAGGCATGCAAAAGGATCGTGTGCAATAATCTTGACAATATATTAAATGATTAAATGTTGCAGATGCTTAATGTGTCTGCTGACACTGACACCGTGTGAGTCGTGAGTGTGGGCAACTATGGTTAGAATTTAGATACAAATACAAGTGCAGGAGTTATTTGACATAATTTTAAAGTTTTCGTGGAGCACTGCGTTCAAAATGAAACCACCAATACTATCATAGCAGACCTGCCACACTCAGAGGCCCAATGGCCTATGATTACTTTTACGAGGTGCTAAATTTGGCCACTTATGATATGAAATAATGTTTTAAAAACCTTTATAAACTACATACATAGAAAACATTCAGATTTTCTCACAATGTAGGTTATGTTTTTAAAAAAACTAGAATTTTAGAGTAAAAGTTGAAAAAAAAAATATAATTAAAACACACTTTTGTAAATATTCTTTGTTCAAGTTCAAGTTCAACACTGAATTTGATTCTAGATTAAACAATGCAACATCTTTCAAGATGATTAGCTAAGCAATGACGGTTAAAATGGCTTGAACATTTTTCCTTATATGCATTGAAAATACACATTTATGGAGTAAATTTATGTGGCAGGTCTGTATTAATTGTAAAGAGAATCAATATTTTTACGTACTCTTTCCCAGCCACATAAATGAGAATGGCAATAATCTGTTTAATGGTCATTTTACATCAACTCTTGGGAGAACACTTTAAACTATTGTGAGGAGTTGTTTCAACTTATACTTGAATAGCTCTGCATCTGCATACTTAAACTTTTCAGGTTGGGCGAATGGTATTCATTGAAAGGGTATTGTGTACATCGTTTTAGGTAAATATGTACTTACACACAAGACATGGGATGGTATTCTTTAGGATCTCGTGAATAAACGTAACAAAAATGTCGCATTGAAGCTGTTGAATGAGGGGAGGACGGGGTGAAAAGGATCGAATCAAAGTTGATTTCTTCTCCTTTTGCTTTCTTTTTCAATTTTTGAATGTTTTAGAACGCCTCATGTTTGCAACAGTTTTTAAAATCTTTTTTAAGATTTGACTGAATTTATTCCACCTCTGAAATTTCCATTTATTGGCTATAACTGCAGAACTGATTGATTTTTAAACACAGGACTGTTTCTATAAGGTTATTTTTTTTCCTTTTATTTATATTTTTCTTAAAATCCAGAAAACTCTAAGAAGGTCAACAAGTGACAGTTCAGTAGTCCTCTTTTCAGTATACCTTGATGTTGTCTGGTGGGATACTTGGATTAATATAAGTCGTTGGTTAATTTCGTTTATTATGTTCAACCAGTAGTGCCTGGGTTGTCTGATCTGTTAGATTTAGTGGAAAGTACTTTGCATTAGACTAATGCGCCATGTAAAGTATAACAAGAAAATGATACTGTCCAATTTACTGAACTCAGGCTTCATGAGTACTGTGGCTCGGAGGGATTACGTTTTATGTTATTTTTAAAAAATACATTACCAGTCTCACAGACTGGGGATGTATTTTAGCATTAATGAATTAAGCTAAAAATTTAAGGTCTGGTGAAAAGTGAAATGAGTAATATGAGAACTGTGAAGGGTTATGGATTGCTTTGTGTAATGCCAATATACTATTGGGTCTATCTATATGAAGGATTATGGGATCGCTCTGGCTTGCGGTATGTCAATTTACAATTGGGCTTTTTTGTTTTTATAATTCATTTTCACAAAATGGGTAAATGTCTCAGCTACTGACTCTGACAGAACAAAAAAAAAAAGTCAGTTATGCTTAAGTATTGTTTGTTTACACAATCAATATAATAATTCTGCAAGTCCTCCCCCACCCCTTTGTCTTTTATTTTTTATCTCTGTCCAGCATACTTTAATTTAGAGACAGTAAGCAAGTCACTGTAACTGTAACGGATGTTTAACTTTGGTATCATTAATCTTTTTACAAAAAAAAGAACTATACACATGACCTCTACCGACCCCTTTAAAAATGTGTTATTATATCTTTCACATTTCCCACATCACTGGATAACGTTGGTAATTATAGTATTCATTACTTTCATCTGTCCTGTTGTTCATCAGTATGTGCTTTGAGCAGTTTCTTGTTCGGTTGATATATCACTTTTTATGTCCATGAAAGATTTTCATATCTTGACCTGACATATAATACAAATGCTATATGCTTAGATATGTCTTTGTGCTGTTGGTTGGCCCACATATCACAAATAAAGACCTTCAAATCAATATCATATATTCTCTGGGCACAGGTAACAGGACCTAGATACTACACACATGCTTTTGATAATTAAATTATTATTTTTTCTCTCTTTTTAAAGATTATTATTTAATATTTTTATTTCTTTGGTCTCAGTCTGAATTTATTATATTTTATTATAATTTTTTTTTTTGTAATGTTGATGCAAGTGATTTTGTATGCCCCTCCCCCCCCCCCACCCCCATCTCTTGCTTACAGTTAGCAACAAATTTATTTGGATGTTGAAATTTTCTGATTCATTGTCTCGGTATATGATATTTATCATAGATAATAGCATGATTTTAAAAAGATAAAAATTGTTTACTTACCTCTGGCTGGCGAATAATATATCATGTTCAATCGTTTGCTTCACGGTAACTGTGTTTATATTTGCTAAAAATCCTTTATCTTATTCAACAGAGCAGTTTATTTATATCAGCCTTACATAATTTCACAAATTAAGTCGCAGACAGAAAAACTTATCAAATGATAATGGTCTGCAACAAACCGTGTCAAAATGTCTGGTGTTGGTGCGCTAATTTTATATATATCTTTTTTAAATTCTTACGTTTCATTACAGATTTTGTTCTAATCTTATACTAGATACATTGATTCATTGATGACAGAACATGGGAAGTTATGTAATAATTTTATTCTGACATTTTATTTCCTCCTTTATATTTCTTTTAAATTATTATTTTTTTTTTGCAAGCTTGACAATTGAATGGATGTAGCATTTTGATTATATATATGCGTGTCTCAGCAGTGTACACTCTTTGTTTCCTACCCAAAAGGTACCAAGTTCGACTACCCGCCACGGTATGTTGCTTGAGCAGATCACATTGCCCTAGCTCACTTTGCGGCGCTGCACTGCGGCGGATGCCTGGGTTATTCCAGTCTTCTTCCCTTGGAATAGACCCTAAAGACAAATTTCCCCTTGGGGATAAGTAAAGGGAATTTTATTATTATTTTAAAAATTATATATAATATATATATATATATATATAATATATATATATATATATATATATATATATATATATATATATAATATATATATATATATATATTTCTTCATATTTTGATAAATAGGAGTCATAACTGTATATTCCTATAAGATAGCTTTATAGTGTAAACCAAATCAAAGTGGATTTTTGGGTGTGCTGCTATTTTGTCATTTCAACGGTGAATGCTTCTTCTGAACGTCTATGCTTCCTTTATAATTTCTGAACTCATTACTGATGGGGAGGTTAGTTATTTTATGTTCAAACATAATGAATGTTTAAAGAAATGCGCGAGAAAACCAGGATGCCTTATTTTGGACAGATAATTACACCCACTCACTTAATAACTGCTGGTATTTATTATTTAACTTTATTTCAAAGGTCTTGTTTACTCAATACTATGCAATTGAAAATTTAAATGTTTAGTAATCCTATGTGCAGTTTTAGTTAAAATTCTACAGCGTTGATTCTTCTTGTTTTCAAATTTTTCTAATTCTCGCATATTTGTGATTACACATACACACACACAGAGTGAGAGAGAGGTGGGGGGGGGGGGGGGGATTTTCTGATATATTAGTATATGATGTAGCCATTGTTTTAGAACAGTTAAAATGTTTTGTTCTCAAGATCGCAACTTGTAGTGTGCTTTTCAATCTTTCCCCCATTTAGTTTCAGGCTTTTATCTTTCTATCTTTCCTTGCGCTTATTATGGCTTAAAGGACCAGCCTTTTTTAAAATCTATTGTTGTATACCAGTCGAGAACAATTCAGTGAAGTGAATAAATGTTTGTGAGGCCTGGAACAATCGTTTTAAAGACTTCATCAGCATAATTTAGGAAACAAAAGCTGTTCTGCACTGAATGGCTTGATTGTAGTACGTTGCCGTCTTTTGTTTGTTAATTTTGGTTGTTTAGGAAAAGCAGCGTAGGCACTTTTGTGAAACTTAGTAATATGGTGCAAAGCAATAATTATGTTACCAGGCGTAAATTTAAATAAGTAATCTTTTTTAAAATAAATACTTTTGGCTTAATCATCTCATGGAAAAAAAATCGGGGAGAGGTGGGGGGGGGGGGGGGTATTCATTAGGACCCATTATAGTTCTTTCTTCTTCCTTTTTTTCGTTATCTGACGTTTTATTCCATGGAAAACCTTAACTAATGTGCTAATATAGATACTACAGATCAAGATTGCGTGTCTTGGACGTGTATGAATTCTCTTTTAATTTATAAAGTTAAAGGACATGATGATTCTTCACAACGTCTCTCACTTGTAACATTGTTTTGTCTCGTTTTTGTTTTTTGTTTTGCTTTTTTATTATTATTTTTTCGTAATGTTGTGTCTTATCTTATTCACTTGCATTTTCATGAAATTTACTCTCCTCACCGGCAATCTCAGTGTTTGTCGTCTGCTAGATAGCTACTTCAACAGTCCTACCACCAGCCCAGTTAGATCGCGTGCTGTGTTCTTTTTATCGTGTTTGCGCCGTGTTCATCGGGATGTGAAGGAGACGTGAAGAGGGAAAAATCGATTGAAACGAAACGAAGTAGAAAGAAGAGTAGTATGAGAGCCAAGAGAACACATCATTGAAATCGTTACTGAACGATCGAAGTGAGACAGTGAGTTTTCAGAAAATTGAACACCGGGGGAACTGTGCTCGCGTTTAGTTACGTCCTGTGTTGGAATAATATAATATACAAATTGTTTTCAAGAGGATTATTTTATGTGATTTATGAGTGGACTAAGTATGTGTTCTTTTTAATTTTATGAATTACACATGGACAAATCTTGTGTGAATGCTCATTCGTTTTTGTTGACTAATCTTCAATAGCAGGTGTGTTTGAGAGAGTTTGTAATACGTGACACCGGTTTCGAGTTGTGACTCAATAGGGTTCGGCTTCCACGTGTATTCTTTAATGTTTTAGGTCTGTGGATTTTTCATGTGAATTGATTTGTTGGTTTTTTTTTTTTTGTTGTTTTTTTTGTTTGTTTGTTGTTTTATTAATTTTTTTTGCTGCTGCTGTTATTGTTGTTGTGGTGATGATGTTTATGGTGTGTTGAGGGGCTGAATGTTGTTTTTAAACATAATCATCATCATCGTCGTCGTCGTCTTCTGATTATCACTGGCTCATTGTGATAGCGATTCCCAAACATCTAAGATCTAGTCTGCTAACTTTTCCCACGGTGTGTGAATGTGGTTCGAATAATATAATGTTCAATGTTTTAATTTCCGTAGCTCTGTCGCACTTTAATTCCAACCACAATATGTCGATTGAATGGGTGAAATGAGTCTTGAAAGTAATATATGATGATGACGACGGCGACCACTACCACCAGAGCAAGCGCAGTGTTATATTCTGTTGTATATTATGCGAAAATTCGTTTCTTTCTGTTTGTTTATTTGCTATTTCGTCTCTAGTACTTCTGTCCACCCATCATCATATTCGTAAGACAGCAAGCGATATATTATCTGTCAATTTCACCATGTGGAAACCGGGATACACCGGGAACAGTCAGCTCAACAATGGTCCTTAAGGATATTTGTCACCTTTGAATAAGACAGTGTTCTGTGATTTTGTTGCAGCTACTCCTGGTGTTGCTTCTTCGATCTCGGTCTCTTTGCTTGTGAGGCGAGTACTCTACCAACTGAGTTATTGGGACCCCCTGCTTCCTTATTACTCGTGTTTTATTATGTTGTAAATGATGACAATGAAGTGTGTCTTATTATCTGCTTGCTTTGTTGGTCCATCTATAAATAGCACTGACATTCACAATTAAAATGTGTTCATGAATGCGTCTTTTCAAATAAATCTCGTAATTTTCTACTACCTTGTCTTAAATAGGTTCTTGTAAACTAGAGTCTAATACTAATATCAATTTATCTAAGAGTACGACAATGAAGTCAGCGATCAATAAATCAATATGCTACATTTCCCTGCTTTAACCTCCGTGTAAAAAAATATCCCTAGTCATCAATGACGGTTGTCGCTCACACACATACACACACACACACACACACACACAATATTATTAAATTGTTTTATGTTCTGGTAGAAGTGCGCGGTGTCAGCAATAAAGGGTACAAGGTGGCACTCACCGTGTTAAATGTTTTAGTGCATTACACACAATAATAATGGTATCGCTGATGTGCAGATTTCCTCATCGTTTGAGTAGAAACGTGTGTTAAAAAACTATTTCTGAATTGTAAGACCAAAGCTCACATTCAGAGTACTCAAAGTAAACTATGTTGGATATTCTCTCTCTCTCTCTCTCTCTCTCTCTCTCTCTCTCTCTCTCTCTTTTTTTTTTTTTTTTTCACCCGAACATTTTAATGGATCACCAGTTTCATGACTTCGTTATACAGTTTAGCGTGTTACGTTCATTTTAATAAGCTGACCATTTATATGACCCTACTTTCGCAAATATATTATTGTGTGTCAGTATTTCAGGGTTGGTGAAGTCGGTTATAGATAACATGTGTGATGGATGTGCCTGGTGTGTGTCAGGGTTTTGATTATGATTGATTTCATGCACATAGCTGAGCTAATGTTTCTTATCGACCTGTCTTCTTGCATGTGTGGAGAACATACTGTATAATAAACTGAGAACGTTGTCAACATATTACGTTTTTAAATAAATCAGAGGAGGTAAACATGAAAATTGGGTATATCAACTCCCCCCCCCCTTCTCTCTCTCTCTCTCTCTCTCTCTCTCTCTCTCTCTCTCTCTCTCTCTCTCTCTCTCTTTCTTTCTTTCTCTCTTTCTTTCTTTTTCTTTTTCTTCTTCTTCTTCTTCTTCTTCTTCTTCTTCTTCTTCTTCTTCTTCTTCTTCTTCTTCTTCTTCTTCTTCTTCTTCTTCTTCTTCTTCTTCTTCACTTCCTCCATCCTCTCGCCGCACATAGTCTTTCTTAGCACCCAAGCCAATCTATTTCTTAAGGTTTTGATACAATACCAAATTATTATTATTATTATTATTATTATTATTATTATTATTATTATTATTATTATTATTATTATTATTATTATTATTATTATTATTATTATTATTATTATTATTATTATTGTTATTTCTTTTTTTTTTATTGCAATGGTATAATTAACGCATGGTTTTCCATGCACTTGCATTATTTTGACAAAAACAAAACAAACGAACAACAACAAAAAAGAACAAAACAAAAGGAACAATGCAATTTAAAAAACAGACCAAAAATAAATAAATAAATAAACAAACAAAAGTCCACCTAAACAATAGAATAATATTTCGTCTTTAGGTAAAAACTAAAATATTATATCCTTCAACCCTTTTCTGTACTTATCGCAGTCACGGTCGGTTAACCTGCTGAATGTCATACTAAACGGTGACTGTGATAGTAATTGAAACGTTACGGTGATTGCTCGAAAATTGCGTACAGGGCTTCCGCCACACTGATTAAAGCCGAGATGTGATCTACTGATTGTCTTCAGCGGAAATACAATACTATGCGAAAGACTGACGGTCTTATGTTGTTATTTAACAAGCAAGGGGACCTGTATACCCCCCGGCGAATGATAGCTCGTGTTACTGATTATTTAATATTGTTTTTTGTTTGTTGTTCTTTTGTTGCTGTTTAGTTTTTGTTTTTTAAAGGATTGACACAGTGTTAATTTTCACCTTTTTTTATATCCTTTGTTTTATATTTACTGGCACATGTTGGAAGCCAGCATAAAAATTAATGATGGAATGGAATTGAGACCAGTAAGACAATAAATGGTTTCCAGATATAAGATACAACACACATACACACGCAAACACACGCATGCTTTTACTGGGTCACCTTAATATTTTCACACGCTCAAAACATAAATGTGAGCTGTCATTATAACACTCACTGTTTTATGTTAGTCAAGTTTCTATTCCTATCCCGTGTACAAAGCACTCAGAAAATCCGTGTTGTGTGTAACCATTTTGGAAGTTTCGTTCTGTTGTGTGCTTTTGTTTCTATCTTTCGGAGCATTTGCGTTGTCAAATATTATGTCACATTACTCTCTCCTGAGGATTGAGAATGTCGGTATTTATATTATTTTCCTTTTTTCCTTTTTTTTTTATTACCGTGTAAAAATTAGTCTATTTGTGTGTGTGTGTGTGTGTGTGTGTGTGTGTGTGAGAGAGAGAGAGAGAGAGAGAGAGAGAGAGAGAGAAGTGTAGTGTTGGCAAACCATTTGTCTTGGTTGATTTTCGCAGTGATGTCCCTGATTGCGATTGAGATTCGATAATCGATAATTTTTCTTTCTTCCATCATTTAATATTTCGTTTGAATTTTTTAACCACTTGAATGCATATCAAGCTAGTCTTGTATTAGCTATAGAAATGATAGTACATTGGTATCCGGGAGTGGGGGGGGGGGGGGGGGGGGGGGTACTTGGGTGTTATATTTTACATTCCTCATCTTGACGGCTGGAGCAACCGTTGGATTGATTTTGCTGTCGCGCCTGTTGGAATCTTAAGAAAACCACTTATTATTATTATTATTATTATTATTATTATTATTATTATTATTATTATTGTTATTGTTATTGTTATTATTATTATTATTATTATTATTATTATTATTATTATTATTATTATTATTATTATTATTATTATTATCAAATGTTTTTTTGTTTGTTTTTTTTTTTAAAGTAAGTATAAACGTACACCCATTGCGTTTTGTTGCAATTTCCCCGTGACTTGATCCTACCATACACAAATTAGGTATATCTATGGCATTCTGATTAGTTTTAATTTCTACCAATTTGCTCCATTCACCCTCTTGTTGTGGAGTAGTAGCACGCCACACACTGCGGTTTGGCTCAGTCTCCATTCCATGCCAGATTTCCTAATTACATCAACCCTGGTCACTGACATTACCAGGTAAATTGGAACGGTACTTGTAATGCCTATATTCGTAAATTGTTCTCTCTCTCTCTTCTCTCTCTCTCTCTCTCTCTCTCTCTCTCTCTCTCTCTCTCTCTCTCTCTCTCTGTGTGTGTGTGTGTGTGTTATTTTTTGGTTTATTTTTGGTCTTGAATACTCAATAATTTGTAAGCATTTGAATGTGTTCCTCTTTATGGGAACCTGTGCTTAGGTTTGAACGATTTCAAACTAATACACTTAGTGAGCTATTGGAATTTACATCCGCTCCCTATTTGATCCATTTTCCTTTGGCTTATTTTTTATCGTGCTCTTTTATTGTAAATCTAATTTTTTTTTTTACTATCCCCTTTTTCTTCCTTTTTACAGGCGCTGAAATAACCTATATAATATTATGTGTCGCAAGCGCCGTAAAAACGTTCAACACATAAACAAAATTTCGGGGGGAAAAAAAATTAGATACTTCTTTCTTGATTTTCGTGTGTGTTCAGTAGTGAATGTTACGTCTTTGGTCGAGTTTGCGATAACGCATTTGTTTGATGGCTTTGAGTTTGGGATGCAGTCATGACGTACACATAACATATGAATTCTCACAGTAAAGATTAGTAGTAGTAATCAGAAGTAAATAATTTATGGTAGGGAATTCCCGAGATGTTTTGGAATAACGAAATGATTGGAAGGATAAGGACAATAATTACTACTCTTGTTCACACATGAAGCTGTTGTTGTTGTCGTGGCCGCCGTTGATGCTTCTGTCGTTGTTGTTAAATGGTGTTTGTAGCAATAATGTTATTATTATTAAGGACTCAAATTAACCATTTCCTCTATTTCTGGGATTATCTGACTTGAATATTATTATTGGAGTGTTATCTTTACTGACCGTGTTTAAGGAATGATGCATTAGATAAGATGTGTAGATATTGACACGTTTATTTTTGCTCTCTCTCTCTCTCTCTCTCTCTCTCTCTCTCTCTCTCTCTCTCTCTCTCTTCTCTTTTCTCTCTCTCTCTCTCTCTCTCTCTCTCTCTCTCTCTCTCTCTCTCTCTCTGTGCGACTTTAATTTCCCCCCGTTTCGTTTTTTTCAATATTTTCAAAATAGCGTCTCTCTCTCTCTCTCTTTTACGGATTGTTTAATGTTTGAACGCCGGTACCTACAATGATTCTGATAATACATCTACATAGAACTTATTGCATTATGACACGTTACAGAATATTATATTGCGTTCGGGTTCTGTTTAGTGTGATCAGCTGTGTTCACAGATTATTCAGCGATTATGAACGGATACACCTTGTGCATATTCATTATGCTAGACAAAGTGAAAATGTAGGTAGCTCGTTAAATATTCGCCCGTTCAATAATAATAATAATAATACTAATAATAATAGAAATTTACTGTAATACACTCTGTGCATATTAGCTACACTGAACAAAGTGAGAATATGGTTGGGCATATGAGATTAAATTAAATATTCACCGATTGAGTAATCTTGGTTTTTGCTGTACTCGCTTTGTCAAGCTATGTTTGACTATATAGGTTGTGTGTGTGTGTGAGAGAGAGAGAGAGAGAGAGAGAGAGAGAGAGAGAGAGAGAGAGAGAGAGAGAGAGAGAGAGATGTATTATATTTATACTTTAACATCTGTTACATTTAGTTAGCATCGTGTAAAGTGGCGCAGCTCTCATGAACATTAATAAATTGTGAAACGTAACATATTTATGCCCGTCGCTTTCCTTTTGGTCTTATGATTGCAAACTACTTATTGATAAGTTGATATTTGACGTATTGCCTTCCATGGGGTGTGTGTGTGGGGGGGGGGGGTGGATCACCCTTTCTTGTCTTGGGATCAAACCCTAGATCCCGAGACTTTCAAAGTTATTTTACCAATTCACAGTACGGTATTATGGTTTGCGCGATCAATGATACAGTGAAATTCGTATAATCTTCGTAAGGAAGATGCTCTTATTGTATTGCACCTATTCAATACTAAAACCATTTTTACGTTATGCAGAATCTCACAACAAAACATTAACACCTATTGTTAGAACGAAAGAGCTCTGTCGACGGATACGGCTTTAAAAACTAAGGAGGTATTATATTATGATATTATGTGGAATACGGTTTCCTGGGGTCAAGTGATTATGTAGTGTATGCCTATGTCTCTGTGAGTTGGGTTATAGCCGAGAGAATAATATCCAGGTCTGATGGGTGGCATAATGTGCTATTTCTGTAGCATTTTTGTTATTATGACTTTATATTTATTCTTGTATTACGAGCATCGTCGTATAGTAATATTCTGCGGCGTATTCGTCCATAGACATTGGTCATTCATTGTGTCTGCGTTCTTTATTTTTGCATTATACGTGTTTGACATTTCCTTGTTATTTCATATTTTGTCTATTGATTTTCTTTTAGTTCGTTTAAGAGAGAGAGAGAGAGAGAGAGAGAGAGAGAGAGAGAGAGAGAGAGAGAGAGAGAGAGAGAGAGAGAGAGAGAGAGAGAGGAGTTGTCATACTATTGATTTTCTTTTTTGTTATTCTTCTCATCCCCCCCTCCCCTCCCCTTGAATTAATAATTTTTGTAATTCTTTGGTTTACTTACTTATCTTATAATTAGGTTGGGTCGTTTAATGACGAGCGCTCCAACTCCAGTAGTTTCCCACTCACCCGATGCCCTTGTCTGTTTGAATTATGTACTCACGGTAGACTTAAAGGAAATGCCGATCTTTTCTTGGCGTTTGTCCTTTAGCTACCTCCTTGCACACACAACATCGATCTAACTACAGTGACTGCATAATTTATCCTCTACCATGTAGAAACCGTTTTGTCCGTACTTTTATCATATTTTTAATAGCTAGTTTATTTAGATTTTTTAAAAGATCGTTATATTGAATAGATTTCTGTCCAAAATTTGTTACCACTGAACGTGCTCAAAGCGTTTTACAAGGGGTCCCCAACAGCAACAGTAACTTATAGTACGAGACATTACGCCTGTGCGATATTACATTTTTCTCAGACCGAGACAACGGTGTTAACGGCCAGGTACCCAATTTTCATCTGAATACGATGAGAGAATGTGAGTGATGGTCCTTTTCCAAGGACTCAATTGTGCGCCTTTCAGAGCGGGACTCGAACCCAGGACCTTACGAACCAAAGGCGAATAATCTACCACAAGACCGCATAACCGCTCAAATAATAATTAATATCCGAACGTAACTAATATAATATAATATACTGGATCATAGTGAACACAACTAGTCCCCCAGATCTTACCAAACTCCCTTTAAGCAATATCAAAGGTGTCTCAATCAATATTAATGAACGTCAAACTCTTACACCCCACTCACCCACTGCCCTTGTCGGTTTTGAATTATTTAACACCACGATATTTGTGCACGTGCCCGGCTTCCGCTCAATCCCAGCCGACGTGTAGTGACAGCTAAGCGTTGACGTGATAGGCGACCTTTATTTCCGTTCGGTTCCATTCAAACCTGTAGAAATCGATATAAGTCGGATTCCTCTTTCGAGTTCTCTTTCACCTTTTGCTTTCTTTCGTTTTATTTTGTGGAATCTATTTCATACCAAGATAATTGGCTTAAATCTTACGGCATTTTTTAGTTGTTTGTTTTTTTTTTTTTTTTTTATTTTGTTTGTCTATTGTTTTTTTTTTTTTTTTTTTTTTTTTTTTTTTTTTTTTTTTTTTTTTTTTTTGGGGGGGGGGGGGGGGGTTTAGACATTTTTTTTTTTTGGGGGGGGGGGGGGGGCTGTTGGCCCTAGTTAGCACTTACCTGTTGTTGCAGCTGTTTTTGATGATGATGACGTAATAAGGGAGCTAAAACTATCAGAGGCCACAATTTTGATCTGGATAGGATTTTAATTTAATTATTTTTTAAAAGTGGAAACAAACCCAAACTACATGCATTGACTATTATGGGTAATGGAAACACCTGTGAGTCTGTCAATATGTGTGAATAGTCGTCGAGTCGATGCCGATAAGCTTAACTTAGAACATGTATGTTAATGCCTTCAATGAAGTGACTGAGTTTTGTCTCCTAAAAAAAAACAACAAACAAAATAACTTCAAAATACTCAAGTTTCCGAATTCTATCTAATTATTTTGAACTTAACATAATTTTTATTTATCTGGTTTATTCCAACTTATACCAAAATAACGCGATGGTTCGTATATACAACTCTTACCTTGTTTTGAAACTACACAATCTCTGGCTTGACATATCTAATTAAACTTAGGCATAGCGTTTATTTGAATCCATATCTCTAATCATGGGGGCAGCGTGGCTAAGCCGTTCGGTCTGTGCTCCGTACCCGAAGGGTACCGAGTTCGAATTCCCGCTACGCTGTCTAGCCTGAGCAAGTCACTTCGTCCTACCTCTGTTTTGCGGCGCTGCACTGCGGCTGACGCCTAGGTTATTCCAGTCTTCCTTTGCAATAGACCTTAAAGACAAATTGAATAAAGGGAATTTTTTTTTATTAATACTATACTATTATTCAAACCCCATTTGCTTCATTCCTTGTCACACCTGGTTGGTCAGTGGAGATGAAATCATTCACAATTCTCCACATAGGTGAGCACGGCATCTGCTGTAGGTTATTGCTTGAGTCACTGGGGCGTTACGTTTCGTTATTTATCGTCATGTATTGGCTTTCATTTCGTTCAGGACCAAACAATATTCTCAATTCTCCTGGAGCTATTTATTAGTTGTGTTTTGCTTTTTAAAATTTCTTTGGTTATTGGTTGCCTTTTGTTAAATACATTAATTGAAAATCTAGCTTTTCAATGAGTTGGTTCTTTTGTATCCTTACGATAAATATTTTGTGTCACATTCTTTTATAGTGAAGTAAATACATACATACTCGTACTTCTATTGACTGTGTTTCGATGTAACGTGTTCAATAATCATAATGATATGGTAAACTTTAAAATGATTTTGTACTGAATTTACTTAAAGGTAAATGAATACTGGTCTTGTATATTATTCATATATCTGAAGTTTCTGTATGTCGTTTTGAATTGATCGAATTGATACAATGGAAATGCATTGAAAAATCATTTCTAATATTTATTTATTTATTATAACTTTAAGTTATTGTTTGGGGAGTGTTTTCATTAAAAAAAAAAAATTGGTCTTTGTGTATTTATTTAAATTTTGTTGCTTTAAAATAATAACAACAACAACAAACAGAAAAAAGTAGATAGTGCTATCATTTTTCTTTGACTCATATTTATTTTAGCACTGGTTTCGGAAACCCTTAAATTTCTACTGAAGTGGTTTCACATGCCGCTAAAACAGTGGTCACTTGACTATGCTCTATAAGTACAATTAATCACTTTCTGTAGCAGAGATATCTCTGGTCACCTATTTTGTTTTTGTTTGTTTGTTTTGTTTGTTTGTTTTTTGTTTTTGTTTTTTTGCCGTTACCCCCTTCCATTCTTAAAACATCTTGATTTTGTTTAATGTCGTTTCTCGTTGTTCATAGGCGATTTCATTTCTAATGATGTTGCAAACTTCGTTATCTCTTGATTCATTACTCTGCACTTATCAATTAAAATGACAATGTTTCAATTAAATTCCCCTAATAAGGAAAACGTTTTAAAACCGAAATTAGTATTCCTATTTTTTTTCCTTCTTTCTTTTTTTATTTTAGACACATCCTCTTTCTCTCTCTCTCTCTCTCTCTCTCTCTCTCTCTCTCTCTCTCTCTCTCTCTGTCTCACTCTCCGGTCTCCCCCCCTCTCTCTCTCTCCCCTCTCCCTCTCTCTCTTTCTCTCTCTCTCTCTCTCTCAATTATCACGTATCAGATGTCCTTAAAGATGCCAACGTGCCTACTTCTGTCAAGCGTAATCCTATCACCTTCTGCTTCATGTAAATTGATATGGGAAATTAATGTGTGCATGTAGTGGGACACTCCCCTACAACGTTATCACAACATGGTGACCGTCTCGAAGCCTTTACAATCTTTCTCCTCTCTCTTCTCTCTCTCTCTCTCTCTCTCTCTCTCTCTCTCTCTCTTCTCTCTCTTCTCTCTCTCTCTCTCTCTGTCTCACTCTCGTCCTCCCCTCTCTCTCTCTCCCTTCCTCCTCCCTCTCTCTCTCTCTCTCTCTCTCTCTCTCTCTCTCTCTCTCTCTCTCCTCTCTCTCTCTCTCTCTCTCTCTCTCTCTCTCTCTTCAATTATCACGTATCAGATGTCCTTAAAGATGCCAACGTGCCTACTTCTGTCAAGCGTAATCCTATCACCTTCTGCTTCATGTAAATTGATATGGGAAATTAATGTGTGCATGTAGTGGGACACTCCCCTACAACGTTATCACAACATGGTGACCGTCTCGAAGCCTTTACAATCTCTCTCTCTCTCTCTCTCTCTCTCTCTCTCTCTCTCTCTCTCTCTCTTCTCTCTTCTCTCTCTCTTCTCCTCTCCGTCTCCCCCCCCCTCTCTCTCCTCCCCTCTCTCTCTCTCTTTCTCTCTCTCTCTCGGCGGGTGGTTGGATGGGAGCATCACCCTTGAATCATATACCTATGATGTTCGCATGGGTGTACGATCCGATAGTGATGTCGTTTCTTCTTCTCTTTACTAGCCTATCCTGCTTCTTTGGTTTGTGATTGTATTTTTGACAAGGGATATTTTTTTTCTGTAAATCTCTGCCTGTTTGTTCTTGGTTATGATTTTGATTTACATTTGTACTATTTTTGTTAGATTGCTTGTTTTTTTGTTTCAGCGGTCTCTCATGTAACCTCAATTGTGTTGGAAGAGACCTAAAGCAACAAACAAACAAACAAAAAAATCTCTCTCTCTCTCTCTCTCTCTCTCTCTCTCTCTCTCTCTTCTCTGTCCGTCTCTCCCCTCTCTCTCCTCTCTCTCTCTCTCTCTCTCTTCTCACTCTTCACGTCTCACCTCCTCTCGTCCCTCTCCTCTCTCTTCTCTTTCTCTCTCTCTCTCTCTCTCTCATTATCATATCAGAGGTCCTTAAAGTGCCAACGTGCCTACTTCTGTCAAGGCGTAATCCTATCACCTTCTGCTTCATGTAAATTGATATGCGGAAATTAATGTATGCATGTAGTGGGACACTCCCCTACGTTATCACAACAGGTGACCGTCTCGAGCCTTTACAATCTCTCTCTCTCTCTCTCTCTCCTCTCTTTTCCCCTCTCTTCTCTCTCTCTCTCTCTCTCTCTCTGTCTCTCTCTCTCTTCTCTCTCTCTCTCTCTCTCTCTCTCTCTCTCTCTCTCTCTCTCTCTCTCTCTCTCTCTTTACCTCTTACACGATGACTGTTGATTGCGTTTTGATTGGCCCTGAATCGATGGCTTTGAGTGGCTCATAACAATAATAAACTTTTGACGTACAACCATATTTGTGCGGTTAGTAATATAATTTCTTTTTAAAACAGGGGGGAAAAAAAACAAAACGAATATGATATGAACATTTATATACCTAGCTCATTTCCATGTATTCACACCCCTTCCCCTTACGCAAGTCAAAAATTGAACTACATTTCCGCCTCATACAGTACTAGTCGGGTTTATGCGTCCTTTTTGTAATAACACTCTTACAATGTCCTCCATTGCCTATAGCCAGGTACTCATTCACATTTGAATCGAATTGGGATATGTGTGTAAAGTACCCTAGCCAAGGACATAAAGTCAGGACTAGAATTTCCATTATCACTCATCCATCTGGCCATTGACCACGCTCAACATTGCTTGACTTGTGTGACAAGACGAGATTCTCAACCTGATTCCCCGTAATGACTTTTTAAAATGTTTTTATTGACAGCGAGAAAGCGTTCTTTGAAATATGCTATCAGTGGTCGATAATCTAATCAGATTGTATTTGCTGTTATTTTCTTTATAATTGCTTAGATACATTCCCGTAGTTTCCAATCATTTGGATGATATGTTTTGGTTTTGGTTATTCAACGTTCACGGATGCTACAAAATAGGAATGTTGTGTTTAAGGGTTTGTGTATCAATTTATTTATTTATATACTCTGTTGTATTTTTTAATTATTTGGATAGTGTTGACAAATTGTTGTTTTGGTTGAATACGACTTGAACATATTATAAGTACGTACACGTCTGTTGAATACAATTAAATTGGTTCAAGGGTCAGTTGTTCTTTGCAAAGCTGTCCATTTATTTGTGGTAAAGGATTTTTTTTTCTTTCGTTTCACAACACTAGATTATAATAATTTTTAGATATTTACAAAAATGATAATTCCTTTCTTTCCACATTTCTGTGATGTGTGTCTTTGGATCGTTGGTTTCAAATAATATTTGCAGCGAAAGGGGGTCGATCACTGCCACTTTGGTGGATACTTTTTATATTATTTGACCGCCGTGCCCTTTGCATTTATCCCAAAAGGCAAGTTTAATTGATTCAATATACCCTTAGTATTTGGCCTACAGTTGTAGTAACATTGCTGTTTTAAACGTCAAATGATATGTCGCGTTTTCATTCTATTAAATATTATGGGAAGTTTTCATCGATCTCTCGTAAACAGCAGGTGGTATGGAGAGTGTGTTGTCGATGTTGATTTGCAAAACCCAATAATAAAATGCTTTGTCTTCAGTTATCTATCAGCTTTTAAAAAATTTATTGTATTCATGCATTTTCCCCAGCAACTGTATGATGTTTACTGCATTGCCAAATGAATGCAAGTTAGAATGCATGATCAAGTTCATAATGACATCTGTTGTTGTATTAATTAGAAAGGATGCAATACAATGTAGATATAGCCGGTTATTATTGTCAAACAGCTTGCTTGACATGTCCTAGAATTTACAAACGGCATGCCCAAGTAGTTCGCACTACTAAAACATTTGAATGAAAAAAAACATTTGTTTTCTAATGGTCAATGACCAACGTGTTCTTATTTGCAGGTCTGATGACCCAAATTGATATGGGCTCATTGTTGTCATGGAAATACTCCATGATTGCATTCGTATATCAGACCTGCAAATATATGCACGTAATTATTAATCCATTCGTAGTCAAATTGATACATTGTCTTCGCGTTCTTTGCTCCGATGTTCACTCGGAATAATCAAAAATCGTGAATAATTTTATATTCAAAATATTCACTCTTACAAATTAATATTATGTGTTAAATTTATGAATGGGATTGAACAGAATAAATGAAAAAAGGAGTACCATGCAATTCAGTAGCATCGTTAGATAGAATGCTCATATTTTGTAGAGCGAGTCATATTAGTGTCACATTATCACTCACAATGTCGGGCAGTACGAGTTCATCACTCCTTTAGTGATTTGCTATGAGTTTTTGTTCACGTAGAAATTCTTTTATTTCTGTGCCTCATGCGGTTTATTTCTTTCTACAATTATTCTTTTGACTGCTCCTTACTTGTATAACATGATATGTAAGGATATATTTTGACATATATCGGGTTGAAGGAAAATAGCAGTCTGATACGATAATGACAACGACAACATGACTTCTGTTGTTAATTTAATGCCAGACGATCAATATTATGTAAATTAGGCTGTGGGGGTGGGGGTGATTGCGCATGTGCCAATGTGCGTATGTCTGCTTGTGATATTGTTTGATTTCCTTTCAATGTATTCAAATTTTAAATATTTTTTATTTATTGTTTTTTTTTTTGTTTTTTTTTTTTTTGTTTTGTTTTGTTCTTTTTAACAAAAGAAAAAAGTACTGAAATGCAAGCCGTCAAAATGTTACATTTCTATAACGGGAGTTCTATATGACTCGCATATATGAGAATGAGTATACTTTCATCATGGAGATAAGAACCATATTGAATATTTTAAACAAACGATGACAGAAATGGATATGATTGTGACTGAATTTGTGTAGAAGGATGTCCGGTTGTTGGCAGTGACTTAACATTCGGCCAATCATCTGTGTAAATAGTTCCTTATTCGCTAGTGGATATCGACAACTTTTATCCTGGACAACGTGACGTCACTGTGCTGGCGTCGTCCAGCTATTGAGTCGGCGTCGTCGTCCCCATCGTCGCCGACATCATCATCTATATCATCAACTCCGCCCACACCAAACAGGGGGACGATGACGTCCATGACAGACTTCCTAGAGAGATGTCACCTGGACGACATGAAATCTGGCAGCAAGGCTTTGGGTGAGTGTGTCTGGGCTTTTCCAGTCATATTATGCTCCGGTTTCTTGGATCTCCTATGTATAGGAGTTCTTATCGTTTTTCATATCAGTCTCAATTTTTCTTTATTTCTTCCCTGATTTCTTTCTTTCCTGTAACCCCCCCCCCCCCTCTCTCTCTCTCTCTCTCTCTCTCTCTCACACACACACACACACACATACACACACACACACTCTCTCGCTACTCTCTCTCTCTCACACACACACACATACACACACACACACACATATGCAAGTAAGCAATGGCCGTTTGGTGTCTCTTAAATATATGAAAGCAGCAATTCAATATAATATATCTGTTTATTTTAAGTAGTTTTCATCAGGTGTGTTAATAGTTTGTCAATTGTTTATCTATTCTACATTAAAAAATGACCTGTCTGTAATGTGTATTATATATAACGTGTTATCCCGGACACTGTACGACTGAAGTCAGTAAGTATAAGAATATTAATAATAATAATATATCGATAGGATGAATCATGATTTATCGCAAGGAGAATTTTGGTTGAATCATTCTGACATTTTGCATTTCATATCTTATTTTGTACTACGGTGAACCATCAAATCCGTTGATAGAACTTATTAGTTTTGGTTGGTTATCTTCTATCTCGCTTATCTAATGATTCGCGTATAATGCGCTTGCGTGTTGATGGGAATCATTGAATCGTATACTATGATTTCGCATGGGTGTACGATCCGATAGTGATGTCGTTTCTTCTTTCTTACTAGCTATCCTGTTCTTTGGTTTGTGATTGTTTTTTGACAGGGATAATTTTTTTTCTGTAACTCTCCTTTGTTTTGGTATTTATATTAGTTATGATTTGTTATGTTGATTACATTTGTACTATTTTGTTAATTGTGTTTTTGTTTTTTTTTGTTCAGCGTTCTCATATAACCTCAATGGTGAAGAGACCTAAAGAACAAAAAACAATGATTCGCGCTTACAATGAACGCTTTCTTTGAGTTAATTTTTCTGATACTGATGGTAGCGATATTCATTTTTCTATTGTTTTAGTCTAAATATAGATAGTATGCGCTTGGCTAAGAAGCTCATAACATTGCCAACCGCAAGTATAAGGGACCTACACACAAAACTGTGTGTATCAATGAACGTTTATAGTCTGGTTAATACAGTTCAGTGAGCATTACTCATAAACGAGGATGGCAAAAAACAATAATAAAGACTGAGTGACGTCATCTTCGACCTATCTATAGGCGCTCCCTTCTCCTCCTTATTTCAAAGGCCGTCATAGCTCAATTTGTAAAGCGCTTGACACACACGTAGGTACTAGGATACAGGGGTGAGTCAAAAAGTAATGGAACACATCTCCTAAGTTCATTTCTTTTACATGTGACGTCACATTTGGCTCAATTGAACTTACACATGTACTGTCTTCAAGCCAAAAGTTAACTATTTTATTTGTCAAATATAAGTTATAACAGTCAAAATGGCTGCCCCCATGGATGTCCGTCAGCGACAAAAAGCTGTCATTGAATTTCTTGTTTTCGAGGAAACCTTAAGTAACATTTTAAAACACATTGGTAAAGTCTATAAAACTCAGGCATTTTGTAGAGACGGCTGTACCTGAGTCGAAGAGACAATCATTGGAATGGCGATACCCCTCTGCCTCAAAGGGCAAAAATTTCAAAGCTGAGACATCAGCTGGGAAAATTATGCCAACAGTGTTTTGGGACATTGAGGTGTAATCCTCGTTGATTTCCTACCACTGGGAGCCACTGTCAATTCTGAACGGTACAAATAGATCTTGAAGCAACTGAAATCAAGATTTCGTCGAGTGAGACCGGCTTTGGAGATAGAACGAGTTTTGTTTCTTCATGAGAATGCCCTTCCACACATAAGTGCCAGGAAAAGGGAGGTAATCGTATCATTTTGATGGACAACGCTGTCTCACCCTCCTTATTAATTTACTTGACTTGACATTTTCGGACTTTCATCTTTTTGGTCCACTGAAGGAGGCAATGATGGGACATCGCTTTGAAGATGACGAAGAAGCCAGGGCAGTATAGTAAAAGACGGGATGCATGACCTTACAAAAAGGTGGATTGTGGCTATTGAGAGAGGCGGAGACCATGCTGAGGAGAAGCATTCTACTCGGCTAATATCAAATGAAGCATAATGCATGGAATTGATTCAATCTGTTTTAAAGTAATAAGCAGAGTCCCATTATTTTTTGACTCACCCCGAAGAATCTGGATTTTTGTCGGAATATTTTTTA
Organism: Berghia stephanieae; assembly: GCF_034508935.2. Taxonomy (NCBI): domain Eukaryota; kingdom Metazoa; phylum Mollusca; class Gastropoda; order Nudibranchia; family Aeolidiidae; genus Berghia; species Berghia stephanieae. The sequence continues at coordinate 37,404,854 of NC_088360.1, forward strand.
ACCATCTTATATACAACGGAGTTTGTAAGAACTGGCAGAAAGAAGGCTTTGAAATGTAGGTCTCCTTTTCAAAGATTAGGAAGCAATTCTCGCTGTATAACCCTATACTATATAAATCAAGAGAAACACGCTCCAAGGGACTTTTGACTCCGAAGAACTACCTTTTTTAAAACATCTATCCATCTAGCATTAATTACTTTGCTGGGTCTGTTAGATGTGTCGGAAAGTACTGTGCATGTACATCTGTCCTGTTAATAGGTTTGCTAGCAATTGTTTCTGCTCTAGAGAGACCGGTATGAAATCAAGTTCAAGAGGCTTTATGGCTTTCGATGACTAATAAATATCATGACTTAAACAGGTAAAACCTAAATTAAATTAAGTATTTTGGTCCCATCACGATTAAAATTCGTTGCCAAAATTTAAATAAAAGTAAATGTTAGATCACAATGCATAATCACGACTTGTCTACTTCAACCTCGCACGAATGTTTTCTTTCTTATGTCATTCAGCATAATATCTCGCTCCTACTGTCTGCTGAGGTCGTCATGTCCTGACTCTGTGGCACAGCATGCCCGCCAGGTCAAAATACGACCAATCGTGCTTCTGTCAATACCTTGACACATTACAACCAAGATAAAACGGGAATGGTTTGCATTTGGTTCATAAGCCAATGCATGTATTTGTATTGGTCCTATATATATATATATATATATATATATATATATATATATATATATATAATATATATATATATATAATATGCCGCTTTTGTCACACCGGAAGATGATTCATCAATCTGCTTGTATATATGCAGCTATGTGGTCTTGTGGTATGATATTCGCTTTCGGATCGGAAGGTCCTAGGTTCGAGGCTCGCTCGGTGCACTGTTGAGTCCTTGGAAAAGGCTCTTCACTCACATTCTCTCACCGTACTCAGGTGTAAAATGAGTACCTGGCCGTTAACAGCGTTGTGTCTGTCCGAAAAAAAATTGAATATCGCCTAACAGGCGTCATGTCACGTCCTAAATGTTAAGTGTTGCTGTTGACCAGGGAAGCTTGTAAAGCGCTTAGTGCACGTTTAGTGGATTTTGCGCTAGAGTCTATCTATATAAAAACCCAAGTGTTTTTTTTGGTTTTTTTTTCATGTGTTGGTGTATTAGCAGGAAATTAGTTTCCATTTCTGCCTTTTCGGGATTTTCCATTACTTAAAACGGAGTCGGATCTCATGACTCACTTTTGCTGTGTCTTCTATCTCCTATTTGTTTCCTCCTTCCATGTTTTCTTGACGAGTTTTGTTTGACCGTGTTTTGTTTTTATAAAATTGTGTTCTTGTGCTGTAATGAGAATACTGTATTTAGTTGTGCCCTATTCCTGACTATAGTTCTTAACATAATATAACAAGCGCACATCAATTGATATGAATGGCATAACATTGAGATAATCGGTTTACAAGTCTTTGCTTTATTTTTTTTTTAGTCATTGATTTCCTCATAGTGACTTCGTCAAGATACCTGACCTCCTGGGTGGGGTTCCTGACATCCATAGAGGGCAGGGAGGCGTTTACTGTGTCTTCTATCCCCCTATATCTGTTTTCCAACATGCTTTCTATCTTTGTCTTGGAATTAGATTTTTTGGTTTTGTCCTGGCTCTGGCCTGGGGGGGGGGGGGGGGGGGGGGGGGTCAAATGTGTACTTAGAGTTTTGGGAGACGATATTTTTTATCTTGTTGATCATCTCTCTGTTATGCACTGTACTATTTTGTATTTTACATATGTATGGTTTGTAAACGTTTGAGTGTGTTCCTCTTAGTGGAGACTTATGCTTGTGTCTGGATGAGACTTTTAGGTGATCTCAAACTAAGTAAAACTGATAGGGTGCTCTTGGAATCTACAGATGTTCCCTTTTTGGATCTTTCCCATTTGTCTTCCTTTTTCTGGTGTGCTTTCATTTGTAAATCCATAACCTTTTCACTGTTCCATTTTCTTCCTTTTTACTGGCGCTGAAATGACCTAAATGAGTCGCAAGCACCGTAAAACCCTTAAAAACAATACAATTACCTTGCCTCGTCCATTTGTTTCGGATTGATTTTGTTTTTCTCTCTTGTTGTGAATGTTATTACATTATTTTGTAACGGGCATAAATACATTATGTTGCCCCGTGAAAGG
>NC_088360.1:37417016-37479516 GCF_034508935.2 Berghia stephanieae
TGTGTGTGTGTGTGTGTGTGTTTGCCTTTTCTTTATTATTATCCCATCTCATTATGAAACGGCAGTGACTGATTAATCTCTTCTTTTTATCACCCCAATGCATTTTCCTTTATGACGATCTATTGAATATTATCAGGCCTATAGTTTATACTCTATTAACGTCGTATCTCCTCTTTTGGGAAAGGAAAGATGCCAACACATTAAGTAGTCCTTCAGGACCATGAGCCAATCTATCGTGAGTTATCGATGTTTGTTGCAAGGTAATAGAATTCGGCCTATTTTTTTTGTGGTGTAGAGGTATGGTCTTTGACTCACGACACGACTTATATTATTTAGGTCTGAAGGTTCAAAACGGCTATTGGATGAAATACTTGGATGAAATGCCATTAAAAACGGCTGAAATTGTACAGACGTGTTGCCTGTTACATTGGATATGGGGGGTTAATTTATGAGGTCCACCCTAGTGCACGCACAACAATCAGTGTTGTCTCTGTCCGATAATTTCACTTCCGCTTTATCACTGCATAGCTTGTTTCATTTTTTTTTTAATTTAAAGGTACAATGGGGTTCCTTTATTTAAATATTAATTTATTTATCTATAATAATTATTATTGTTGTTGTTATTGTTATTATTATTATTATTATTATTATTATTATTATTATTTATTATTATTATTATTATTATTATTTATTCAATTATTATTATTATTATTATTATTATTATTATTGTTATTATTATTATTTTCATTATTATTATTATTATTATTATTATCGTCGTTATTATAATTATTTATTTATTTATTTATTCATTTATTTATTTATTTATTTATTTATTTTTTTTTTTGGTTAAATTAAAGGGCTAATAGCATTCTGTTTTTCATTGATAATTCTAGTATCGACTGCTATTTGAAAACTGACAATCTTCCATCTCCCATGACATAGGTGAAATTCAACACACGTCATTTTAGTTGAATTGAACATGTTACTGGCCTAATGGTAGCTCGACCAATTATCTCTCGTTGGCCGAGCGTTAGCTGCGATAGTATAATCTTAACTGACAATGTTTTTAATTGCAGAGATATATAAGATGACTTGTTATCTTGTAAGAAAACGAGACAAAGTTGAACATGATCAGAGACGGCATGGCGGATGTCCAGATTATAAGAATACCGGTATAAAAAGAGTGTCTGACTTACTTATCCTTGATCTGCGCGTGTATGCACGTTGCCTATCATATCTCCACGACGACCTAATCTCTGCCCCCCTCATGTACTCGAAGTTTGTAGAGATGTAGCTTGTTTATAGGCTCAAAACTGGTCAAAAACGTCAACCTCTGACGGCCACGAGCTCTTTTTCCCTCTATGTAGCCACTGAGTGTTAGGCTTTCAATGTGCCCTCGTCGTCACACATGGCCTAGAAAGCCCATTTACCTTTTTCTGACGCTTTTCACAATCCGGATGTGTTTTCGTATTCTCTGCAGAACTTTGACGTTTGTTATCACAGAGATATCACATTATGGGGATGAATGAATCATTCCAAAAAATAGTGAGCAATGTGAAATTATGGAATTGCGCCATATAAATCTGACCTGTTAAAGTATTAAATATTCATTCTGTATTTTACGTTAATGTGTTTATTGTACTCATGGCAGTTCTTTTGTTTCCAATCCTTGAGATCTTGGGATGTGCGTTAACCATTCAGCTGTATATGCTCCATACATTATTTGCTCAATCCATATTTCATGAATACAGTCGTCAATTTCACCGTGTCCCCATGGTTAATGCCGAGTTCCAGATAATGTGAATTCATGCATTATTGGTCCGATCCAAAAAGGAAGAAAAAAAAAAAAAGGTTCTCTTGATTCGGATGGATTTATCGTGTCGGTGGAAATTGCGTTTGGTGTTTGGGATTTCGTTTCCATATAAATTTAGGTTCCCATTCCATTCATTACAAAAATTAGTGATAGAGGATGTGTGCTCGGAATAGTGGAAACATGCTACGCATTACTACCGGTAAGATATTTGCCGTTTGCTGATATTCTGTTTAGCAATGCCACTGAGGCATCTCAAGGTGTCCAATGGAACAAGTGAATTTGAGTTAAGGTAACAAACCTGCATCCCCCCCCCCTCTCGATCTTGTTCTCCCACTTTCTTCTTTTAATTAAAAAAAAAATAGTCTTATTTAATATTTTAACATTTTTTAAAAATGTTCTTTACTATTATGTAGTTTTTGTTTAGTTGATAAAATAACAGCAGACGATACTGAAAATATTATTTTCTTAAATCTTGTATACTGTTGTTTTACTTTTGATCAACTGATCAAGTAAATTACTTTTCGCTTTTCCTTTGCGCTTATCAGACAAGACACCAGAATAGATAAATAATTAGCAAATGGCACGACGGTACAGAAATGAAAAAAAAATAATAATGGAATGTAATTATACACAAATAATTTAACGCATTAAGACTATGATCACACCCTTGAATCATATACCTATGATGTTCGCATGGGTGTACGATCCGATAGTGATGTCGTTTCTTCTTCTCTTTACTAGCCTATCCTGCTTCTTTGGTTTGTGATTGTATTTTTGACAGGGGATTTTTTTTTTTCTGTAAATCTTCTGCCTGTTTGTTCTTGGTTATTTATAATTTAGCTTATGATATCTTTAGGTTATGATTTTGATTTACATTTGTACTATTTTTGTTAGATTGCTTGTTTTTTTGTTTCAGCGGTCTCTCATATAACCTCAATTGTGTTGGAAGAGACCTAAAGCAACAAACAAACAAACAAAAGACTATGATCAGTGAATTAAAATAATATATTTTATGTTAAGAATGTAGATAATTATTTCAGACCTCATTGTCAGCATTTCTTTTCTAATGGTCGAATTTTTAGATTTTTACAGTGATAATAGTAATAAACGAACAAGGGCTTGTCGCTGTTCTAAGTGTGCTCGTATAATATTCAGAAACTAGCGTCGCCACATTGTGATCGATAATGCTCTGGAACGATGGACGGATGCCAGTCGCCACCAATCCCCGTTAGGTTTTAAGGGCATATGTGTTTGTTCTCAATTTTTTTTTTTCCAGTATTAGAATCTTGTCTTAAGTGCTGAATTCTCGTGATGTTTCATATTTACCAAAAGAACGTGTTAGTGCATTATATAGTCTTTGGTGTTTTCGAATAAATCCGTTATTCTACTGTTATAGCGTCTAAGATTATACATTTCAAACGATTTCATATTTTGAGTGGTGCTTTCTGTTTTCAAGTAATATGTAAGCGATGCAATTGCATAGAAAGCGCTATACTAAATGTGCATTATTATTATTATTATTATTATTTATTATTATTATTATTATTATTATTATTATTATTATTATTATTATATATTATCAGTATTATTATTATATTATTAATATTATTATTATATTATTAGTTATCAGTATTAATTATTATTATTATATCATAATTATTATTATTATCATTATTATTATTATTATATTATTATTATTATTATTATTATTATTATTATTATTATTATTATTATTATTATTATTATTATTATTATTATATTTAATTATTATTATTATTATGTTGTGGTTTGGGTACGGATATATGAACGAATAATATTTTGAAGCTCAATACTTTCTTGATATATCATTATTTTTGCCTGGACCAACACAAAAGGCAATGAATGAGCCCAAGATTCTACCAGTACCAAGAGCTTGTGACAGGCTTGTGGTGATGGTAGTTCAAAACAGTTTATTATTATTTACTTTTACTTCCTTAAATTCCTTATAAATTTATTGTGAAAGATCTCTCTCTCTCTCTCTCTCTCTCTCTCTCTCTCTCTCTCTCTCTGTGTGTGTGTGTGTGTCTGTCTGTCTGTCTCTCTCTCTCTGTCTCTCTCTCTCTCTCTCTCTCACACACACACACACACACACACAAAATATACCTATTTATCTATCTTATCTAGTTGCTTGTCTGTTTCTATCCATCTATCAGTAACCACCCCCAACCCCCCGTTGACCGTTGAATCAAACGCACAATTTTATCAAATTGATTTGCCTTATTGAGCTTTGTGTGATAGTTTAACTGATAATGTTTGCATTACATAACGATCACTCGTATTTGTAAATTCCAACACTGCACAGCTGCTTCAGATGCCTTTGACATGGTTTGGGTTTGATTGATCAACCGCCCCCCCCCCCCCCCCCCCCCTCTCCCGACTCATTTTCTACATCTGTCACTCTCCCTCTCTCTCTCTCTCTCTCTCTCTCTCTCTCTCTCTCTCTCTCTCTCTCTCTCTCTCTCTTTCTCTCTTTCTCCATCCGTCACTCTCTTTCTCTCTCTCTCTCTCTCTCTCTCTCTCTCTCTCTCTCTCTCTCTCTCTCTCTCTCTCTCTCTCTCTCTCTCTCTCTCATTATGATCTGGCAAGTAAGGCAATAACCCCTTGGCATCCTCCCAACATAAAATGTAAATAGCATGAATGAACTGACACATTATGCTGAACTCTCAGCAAATGCCTAAAGTTATCAATTCAAAACGTATACTTCAGTTCAGAGCGTATATAATATTATGAAAAGTGTAGCCCGTATCTTATCACTATAACATATGCAGTAGTATTGGATATCAAGGTAGCCCAATTTAGATTATTAAATACTTTGAAAGTAAGACTCCTCTCTTGAATACTCGGATTTCACGAATTTTAACTTGAGCTTGAGACTTATGCAATGGGATCTATTTTTAACCTCACCCCTACCTCTATAGGCATGTTTCTGGCAACACCATTTTTGAAAATTTATTTTTTTTCTACGTTTTGCAAGTCGTCTATTTATACTTTAGATTATTTATTTTTTACATTATCCACGCTCTATTTAATTGCCAGTTTTAGCGAAGATTAGCGTTTGTTTTGTTTGTTTGTTTTTAAAATTATTTTTACATACCAGGTTGCCAGTAATTGGATCCGTTAGCAGCTCTCGCTCTCGCGCAATATAATGTGTGTTTTTGGAGTGTGTAATCTGCGCAGTCGTCCTCATAGTAAACCTCCCCTCGATGAAGTGTGAGAGTGAGTACATAAAAACAAAAGTTTGGTTTTAAGATAGTTTTAAGGGTTTGATGATTAACTGGTGCTGTTCTAAATTCTCGGTAGAGTTACTTTCCTTCAAGTTGCATGGATTCTATTGGATAAACTAGGCACATCGTTTTTCAAGGCTTCGTGTTCTTGTTTCGATCGTGTATGAATGATCTCGGGGTTTATTGTTTTCTTAATATGGTATAATATGATGACCGAAGTTTCGGGAGTTGGCTGATATTTTGTATGTTGTGCCTTCATCCGTTCTGTGCATCATCATAGTGTATGTGTTGTGTTGCTGGCATTTCTTATAAAAAGAAAATAGAATAGACAATTTTACGGATTTTTTTTGTTGAGCGGTCATGTCGGATCAGTTGGTTCATGTTTGTAGAGGAAGTGATACTGTTTGTATTTATTTATTTATTTATTTATTTATTTTAATGTGTTTGCATTCGTGGCTATAGTTATTGATAAGAAAGATTTTTAATGATCAAATTCACAATCGACTTGAGCTGAACTGAAACCTTATAAATCCGTTGTTTTCTGAGCGTCCCATTTCGTAAAATTGTATTCGCCGTTTTCCCCATTTATTTATTTATTTATTTATTTATTTATTTATTTATTTATTTATTGGGGGGGGGGGTTGACATTGGCATTTGAATTGAATGATTGAATTCGATATTTTTGAATGGTATCATGGAATTTTTCCCAATTGTATGAACCTTTATTTCGTTATTTTGTCGTATAATGGATTGTTTTACTATAATATTTTTCATAGATAACCATTTCCCAAGAGTAAAATGATGTGAAGGGTCCATTATAATATTGTGTTTGTCCTTCTTATCGTAAAGCGAGAAGATCCAGAAAAGGTCGAAGCCATCTAAATTCTGATGTCTTATTTTCTACTCTAGCGATCTGCCTCAAGCTGTTGTGTGTCGAATCAATTAGTAGTCGAATGATTGCCGGCTCACAGTTCACTGATCTTTTGTTTTGGTAGCAAGCGGAATTCGTATCACAATAGTTTATGTAGTTTGAGCTGACCTCCCTTCTGAGTTCACCTCATACAAACAAAGAATATTGATGTGTACTACATTACCTGTGGAGTTCTGAGTGGCAGAGGAGGATCGTGAAACATACAGCTGACGAAGCAATTCAAAATATATAGACACACTGCCAAGTCTGTGCTGTGCCGGTTATTTAGTTACGCTCATTTGTGATTCAATAGCTTGCATAACCCTCATTAATTTATTCTTGGTAAGGATTTGTGAGTGATCAATTTTCTCCAATTGTTGATAATAGAAACGTTGTTCGATATCTTTTTAAAGATAATATACTCTTCATTTTTCTCTGGATTTTGTCATTTGATCTTGTTTTGTCGTAGGAATTCATTGAAGTGTGTCACTAGGATATTCATTTGCCATACGTTGTGATCCTTAGTCATTTAATTTGCAGCCTGTTTGGCCTTTTTGTTTTATTATATTTTGTTTTATTTTTATTCAGGAGCTTTAAGTTAAGCAGTAAGGTCGCCGTGTAGAGTGAGTGTAGGCATATTAAAAAAAAAAAAATTATTACTCCACCGTGCTAATTTAGGATAAGTTATTAAGACACCTGAGACTATCCGAGTAATTGAGAATTTGTTGCATCGGAGCAAAAAAAAATTGTTTTTAATTAACCCTGGTTGGCTGTGAGTTCAGTGTGGAGAACTGCCCTTGCAGTGAATTTAGTGGCGATGGCGGATGAACTGAATGGAGCCTGGGAACCTGCAACAGAATCGGAGGTCTCCCAGATAACCAACGGTAAGAAGTGGAATCGGAATACATCGGAAACATTTAATTTGATATTACATTCTCGTTGTTTTTAGTTTTGCCCGATGCGACGTGCATTATCATTTTCTTTTAACTGACATACGGAAGCAAACTTACATGAATGCGAAATTTGTGTTTTCTCTCTCTCTCTCTCTCTCTCTCTCTCTCTCTCTCTCTCTCTCTCTCTCTCTCTCTCTCTCTCTCTCTCTCTCTCTCTCGCTCTATCTCGTGTGTGTGCGTGTGTACTTTTCTTTATACTCTAGAACAAATAATGATTTGAGCAGATATGTTATTTATTTTTAAGGGTTATCCCTATAAGACATTGACACAGCATTTATTAAGGCTATGGATTTAACTTTTGTCACCAACCAGGCTACCCTTTACCCTTAGGAATAAAGCGGATTTTCTTGAAATTATCCAATAAAAATGTGCAACATCTCGTCACCACCCGCGCCAGATCGCGATCACCCCCCCCCCTTCTCTCTCTCTCTCTCTCACTCTCTCTCTCTCTCTCTCTCTCTCTCTCTCTCCCTCTCTCTCTCTCCTTTTCTTACGATGTAACTTATTGACACACAACTACCAACTTATTTTTTAAACGCGTTACAACCCACGTAAACACACGGCTTGCAACGATATTGTCTAACACAGCAATACTGTATTTCACAGTTTCTCGTTCCACGACGAGCTACGATATCGCTGATTAATCTTCTCCATTTTCTTTTATGTTTACTGCAAGTGGCCCTGATAGATCACGTATAGGATCCAGTAAGCCGACGAAAAATATCGTTGATACTGATCTGGGGGCTTTAGTTTTTATTCTCTCTCTCTCTCTCTCTCTCTCTCTCTCTCTCTCTCTCTCTCTCTCTCTCTCTCTCTCTCTCTCTCTCTCTCTCTCTCTCCACCCTCTCTCTTTCTCCCCACCCTCTCTTTTCCCCCACTCCTCCTCTCCCTCCCTCCCTCCCCCTCTCCTCTCTCTCTCTCTCTCTCTCTCTCTCTCTCTCTCTCTCTCTCTCTCTCTCTCTCTCTCTCTGAGATTGACTGATCAGAGTGTCCTCAAGGGGTCCATCTGTCTTTTTTTTTTTTTTTTTTTTTTGTACCCAGCCATGTATTTAATGCTTGACAGTTGATTTTAACCCTGCAAAGCAGCCGGTAATACCCCCCCCCCCTTTTTTTTTTTTTTTTAATCTTTCTCATTTTATCTCGTCCCCCCATAACCAAAATTATATCGATCGATGTTATTTGAAGTAAGATGTTCTGGCCAAAAGCAATTTTAAAAACGTGTCTTGGTATGGTGGTGTTTGGCGCTTCATCCCTGTGTCGCATTTATAATGCTTCGTTAGACATGTGGTTGGAAACTCAGCGAGTACCTTCGCTGGTATTCTTTCGATAGCAAACGAGCAGATATTATAATGTATATATATATGAATATCACAACGTAACACAAATTCACTACTTGTCCAGGCGATGCACCAAAGACAGGGCATATGCAGACTCTAAAATATCTTATAAACTTCATTTTTGTTTCGGCAGACGACTTGCTGTCCCAGGACAAGGAGGAGATGACGGATCGAGTAGCATATCTGGAGAAGAAGGTCTCCAAGCAAGAGGATGAGATTGTCTGCCTTAAGGCCGCCATGGCTGATGTGATAAGGAGGCTGGCACAAGTGGAGGCTAGTAAGTTGTTCTGCTTTTACCTTTCTTGATTCTCTCCCCTTGCTGCCTCTTCTACTCATCCCTCTTCTTCCTTCCCCCCCCCCCCCATCCCCTCCACCTACATCTCTCTTACTACTATTAGACCACCCTCATGGTACTCACTCCATCTCCTCCTCTTCCTGCTTGTCTTCCTAATGTTTCCTTTTCTTCGCCATGCTGCTCCTCATTCTCTTCCTCCTGCCTTTGACTGAAATCTATATTTCCTATCTTAACTAAGACATAAATATCAAAAGTCAAATGGAATAATAGCTTCAATGTTGACCTTTCGGGTTTCCCCTTTGTTTTCCCCGAAACGCTTACATGATCTATCTTGGTTAATTAAATTGAAGCTTCCGTTCCATTTGACTTTTTATTTCTTCTAGCTTCTAGCAGCAACATTTGAATGATCATGTTTAAGCGTCATTTAATCCTATGTTCGATTTCTCCTCAATTCATTCAGCATCCCAGAACATGGCGCACACGTCCAACAACAAATCCAAGCCATTCACACCCAGGCCTCGCTCCGTGGCTGGTGGCCTTCCAGACAGGCCTCACCACACCAGTAGCAGCACCTTCAACAGGAACGCTGTGGAAAACGCCAACGCCACGCACCGCCCTTCGTCCTCATCGGGCTCGCGTAGTCACAGGTCCAGCATGGGCGGCAGTGGCAGTCACCGTTCTGGGAATTCTCTCAGCAAGTGGTCATCCCTGTCTACCTCTACCGAGATGGGTAACTCTCATCTAACAGCTACCTCGTGAGTTTGATTGTATTATTTCGTTATTGGATTTCTTTACAACTCTTGAATTAATTGGGGAACTCCGAACAGTTAAGTGGACATACATTTTAAGACAAATCAAAGAAGCTGTATTATTTTTTCCAGTGACAGAAAGATGAAGGCTTATCAACCAGAATAAAACCCTTTGGAAATGGATGTCTTTTTTTTTTTTTTTTTTGTTTGTTTGTTTGTTTTTGTTTTTTTGTTTTGTTTTTTGTTTGTTTGTTTTTTTTAATTTTATTTTTGTTTTTTTTGTTTTTTTTTTGCCTGAGATCACTAGTCAGGAAATGCAAGAATCTCTAGTATCATTTCTATGCGATGCCTTTTATATATATTCTATTTAGTAGCAAAGCACGCTGTCAGTTTGCCGAATTCAACACTTTGTATTTAAAATTTCTATTTTAAAATGCATCTTTGACTATTTTATTGACTTTATTTTTCATTTTCTTGTGGCAAAAATGGGTTTTAATGATAGCTTTCCTGTTGCATTGCAGGTGCTGCATTATTTCTTATATTTTAAATTTTTGTTTCGTTTTTAAGTATTGCATTGTTTTGATATACTGAATATTGATTCTATTTGTTATCGTTGTTGCTCAAGTTTCATTTCAGTGGTGCTTACGTTTTGACCCCCCAATTCTTTAATTGCACTTGTTTTAATGTTTCAGTGTTTACTCATCTTCTAATTAAATTTTACTTCAGAAATAATCCAGGCGTTTATAGATAGAAAAGGAAACCATTTTTTAAAAAAATTCAAGAGTCAATGGTCTATATCGTGTGTGTGTGTGTGTGTGTGTGTGTGTGTGTGTGTGTGTGTGTGTGTGCGCGCGCGTTGTCTGCATCGTTGAAATGCTCTTGTGTTGCAACTAATATTAACTACATACATTTCACTACAAACTTACACATGACATTTCCCTTGAGGTTTTTGTTTAAATTTCCTCTATAGTTTTCGTCCCTCCTATATCCGAAATACAGTAGTATAAAGTTGGAAAAAAAAAGTGGCTCAGTCACAGTTGGATGGACAAAGGAGAGCGAGAGATGGTTTGGAAGACAGAATCAAACTTGGTTTGTTAATATATTAGTCCGGTGCTCTACCAGATTTGCAACAGGTCTACAGTTCCATACCAAGGCCAGTAAAAGGGCTGTCCCATATTATTATGCTGACTTTACTCCTTTCGATTGCTATGTAGGATGCATCTTTTTGTGTTTACCCCAATAAGCTTGTCCGGTGCGTTTATCGATTTATTGGCCAGTGATTCCCCTTGTCAACGAGACCTCGTGATATTATCAGACCTGTCCCAAAGTATCCCTTACTCTCCTTTAGCCCAGGCTCTAAGCTGTTTATCTTCACCCTATCAATTTAACCTTCCTATTCTCGTGGTCATTGCTACAGAAGAAGCATACAGGACTCTTACATTCTGACAAGCACCGACTCGTTCTGGGAAATTCCAATGGTTAAACGAAAAAACCGTTTGTAAAAATTTTGTTTCAATGGGGATCGCAAACTTCAGTTCAGGCAGATAATTGTGAATATTTCTTCATTCGTTTGTTGTTGGAAATTTTCGAATTTTTTTTCCTGCTCGGCGTCTTAGTTCGTTGCGACTTGGTACTAATTCTCATCTGCGCTTGTTATACATTTCCTTGGTGTGTTTAGGCTAGTCCTCTTGTACTACCTTACTGTTCCAACCGGAGTATCGCATGCGCTATCTTTATGCCCATTGGACATTCATTTTGATTTATTCTCTCAATTTATTCAAATAATTGTTTCTGCTCGTTCATGACTGGCATGGTTATTCCCCCCCCCCCTCCTACCACGTCTCTTCCAATCCTTTTATACTTATTGTCACGTCACTTTTTATCCATGCAAATACATTTGTTCAGTTTTACTTAAGCCCTGGCTGTGATCCTTCACTGATTTGGAAGCTCGTATGTTTTAAATCGATCTCCCGGCAAGGTGGCTTTTTTTAAACGTTAACATCGTCTGAGTGTATCAATATCGGGATTCTTGTTTTCCTGTGCACTGGTTGCGAGTGTTTACCAGTTGAATGGATACATTTCTTTTGGACTCTCAGGGCACTTTCCTCTGTTTTAACCAGTTCCGGTTCCATTAATCATGTTTTCTCACGATGCTTACAAGTGGTGATAAAATCGAACACCGTATGTCTTAACATATTACCGAACGGTTTGACAAACGCCAGTTAACAGACACATAAAAAAAAAAGATCAAAGAGAGGAAGAAAGAAAGCAGAAAGCTTTTCATCAATCCTGCGGGTATTATGATACTTATCGTATTAGAATTTGCGAAAATATTTCGTGATTTATCTTTCTCAACCTCAAAACCTGACCGTTCCATTTTGTGGCCATGACAAAGAAGACATCACTTTTGTGCTTCGGCCTGGCTATTAATAGCCCATCATGTGTCACCGGATTCTGGGTTGTGACGTTCCCTATTCCGTAGTGCCATTATCCGATTAGGATACGGGATGCCGTAGTGGCATACTTGCTATAACCACAAGTACTCATCCCAGTTTTAGTGTTCCCAGACCGCCATTGTCCCCGTTTTGTTTATACCGCTCTACCATGGTTACTACGTAAGGGCAACATAACAGGAACTCTTGTCCCGTCGCCTTAATGAAACTGATACATATTCTTCCTGCAACGCGATGGGGAAAGACTGAGCTTTGTTCTCTGGCAATAATAGTTGTTGGTTTTGCGTATTTTGCCAAGTGTGACCACATTTCTTTTGTTCTTTGTTTAGATTTTTTTCTGAGGCCGATACTTCACTTTTGGAATGATTTTTTTTTTGTTTTCTCCAGACATTTTTGTCGACTTGGATTTCTGCGCTGTTTTATGAACGGTATTTCTAAGGAGATTCAACTTTGCGAAATTAACGAAGTGGAATACGGCAACGTTATATTAATGTGGATATTTCATTAGAGCGTTAACGTTTTAATCAATGATTTGTTATATCCGATAAACTGGTTTGATAATATCGTCGGATGCGAGGTGATATTGTTAAGAATGATAGTCGATCAAATGTTTGTAGCGATGGTGATATCAAAAGAGGCCTTTTTAAAAATATTCACATCATTTTTTTTTCATGCACCGGTTAACAATGTTGAGTTAAAAAAAAATAAAGAACAGCAAGAACAGGAACAAAAATGATAGATCAAAAAATATCGTGAGATTCAACGAGACTTGGAAAATTTAGGTCTGCCACGTATACTGATAAGATAATATAATGCTAAAGGTAATATTCGGGAAATTTGGCCAATTTCGGGGGGGGGGGGGGGGGGGGGGGGGGGGATGGGTCACCTCTTTCTAAAACATAAATACCGAGGACTAGGATCGAAATCCACGAATATATCTTCCCAGATAAAGATATCATTATCTAAAGCAGTTCAGGAAGTAATTTTCTGCACCAAAAATAATGTTTTGTTTTATTTTGGCCTCCAATATTTGGATCATTTTGCGAAATATATATGCGAATTTCTGCCAAACTATGAAAAAAGAAACCCCTTACGGTTGATCGATTCGATCGATATTTGAAGTACGAGATTTTTTTTACCAAAGTCTTTTAAAAATGTGTTTGTTATTGGGGGGGGGGGGGTAGTTTTGTTTTGTTTTTATGTTTTTTGAAATATCTATGTTTTGTTTTTGATGGTTTGTTGTTTTGTTTTTGTTTTTGTTTTAAGGTTTAACTGCAAATCAATAGTTCATAGATTTGGAAACATTTGGCCCTTATTAAAACTTTCATATCGTAACATCACCACTAAAGATAATTCATAGTCTATGAAGCAAATAATGTATTTATTTTAGTGCAAGGAAATTATTAATCATAGTTGTCGCACCTTCACACAATTTATACTGAAAAACAATTTTGCCCTCAATTTTTTTGACCTTGCCTGAAGAATAAAATATTTATTACGGCTTTGTTCAGAATTCACTGCCATTTCCAGTTATGTATTCGAAACTTGTTATTCAGGATAAGGGTATCATAGATTTACAAGACGTCCTTGATTTGAACAATACCCGGGAATTTTCAAGGTTTTTTTTTCATACATTATCTTACTGGCAATGACGGCATTCTTATATTATTATAGCTTCTTCGACTGAGTATTGCGCGAATTGATGCCATTTTGTCTTACTTTGCCAATTTATTACCCCATTTTCGTCAATGATTAATAAAGTACCATCACTCTTGCAGTTTTCAAACGATTCGTAACTGTAATGTCAATTAAGAGATGGTGTTTGGTGTTTTGACATAAAAATCCGCCAGGGACACATCGAATTTTTCGTCTTCTATAAAGGGACAAATGTTCTCTTCAGCTCATACAAAGCGGTTGTCTCTAATAATGTAACATTTTCGCGCTTAGTTTTAAAATTTTATTTGGATGTTTTGGTCAACCGGTGATGTGACAATAGAAGAAATTGGTCGTGGCTTTGTTTCATCTCGATTTAAATGATTTCTTCAGCAGTTCAACTTTTGTGTATTTAGTGATATCTGATTTCAAACTGGAAAGGATTCAGAATTATAAATCATCTCGTGTGAAGACGTAAACATTGCAATATCACCCAGTGCTTTAAGAAATTTGAGTTTTTGTAATATTCGTTAGAGTCTGCCTCAAAATGCCTCGAAGGTAATAACCGTTTTGTTTTGTGTCCTTTATCATTAGACGATGTCGGCATTTGTAGGATATCCTATTATTCAATTTATTCTTGGTTTTTATAAGTTAGTTTCATAAGGATTTTTTAAAAATTATCCAATTCTCATAGAATAAGCCGATTTAATTTTTTTGAGTGTATATCTTTAAAAGGTTATACATTTTAGCAAGCCGAAATGATATTGACTATGTTTGCTTGAAGGTAAACTATATTATAATAGTACATATTATTTGCATGTGGTCCATAATTCATTGTGATTTAGAGATCATTATTTTGGTATCTTTTACTAGCTGCACGCTTGTACTTATATCTCTCTTTTAACTATAATTTTATTGCTGTATCTGTTCTTCGAAAAAGAAATAAATACATAAAGCACACACCCACACCAATATCTGCATGGTCAAACCACATATAAACACGCACACACAGACACACATACACACACTGATCTACATATACGCTCGCTCACATGTAAGCTTGTGCTCTGTGTTTAAACTCCCGTCGATCATAGCTGAATGAGCCTTTATAAAAAAACTTCGTCCAAGAAACAGACGAGTTTCACCACACTCGAAAGATAGACTAATCTGTGCTAAACATAATAGTAAAAATATCGTTGATGCCCCAACTGAAGTGTCATCGTGACAAATTAATGCCGTTCACAGCTTTTTCAGATCTTTATCTGTAGTTTTTCACCGTAAGCATTACATTTTGTATTATAAGCCCACAATTAGTCTACTTAGTTTTGTCATGAGAATCCCAATACATACATACATTTCCCTATATTCCTCTGAAACTATATTTGCCATTTGCATCAATACCTATGCCATAATAAGTACATTATATTATCACCTCATTCAACTTTATCATTATTCTCTTATAAAAAAAAATCATCCCACCACGCCTGGAATCGTTTATATTCCCTTTCCCAAGGCGTAATTTGAGCACGTCCCACGGGAACATAGCATTCACTCGAAACCCGAGGATGAGCTTGGCCAACGGCGGCGGCAGAGACAGAGGGTAAACATTGGACAACCATTATCTCTACTGTATCCAAAGTAGATTTTTTTTTTTTTACTGTCCTGTACAATTCTATCCATTTACTCCAGAGGTGATGGTTATATTTTATTTTGTTTTATTCTGCTGTTTTTTATTTTGCTTCAAAACATAATCAGGCTTTCGCAAAAACTGGTAATTTGAAATCGTGGCCTATGACCTGTTAAATGTTGAAATTCAAGAGCTGTAAGAAAAGAAACAAGAGAATATACATCACTTCTGAACGACAGGTTGTGTTGTTTTTCAATCTGTTCATGGCGGATCTTAAAATCTTCCCTGTCGCAGTTTAGTTTGGTGTACGCAGTTTCAAATGATATCGTTTTCAAGATGACCACTCAATTCAACAATGGTCAAAGCTGAATGTCAGAGCAGTTGTGCGATTTGGGATCTTTAAATTCACAATGAAATAATTGAAATCTATAGTGAGAATACTTTAAGTCTCATCCACAAATCTCTCAGTGATGTTCTTAGTTTACTGACGTCAAATATTGATCAGAACTGTGCGGAGAGAGTAAAGATAGATTCGGGAGACTGCTTTAAAATTTTAATTTCTCAACAGGATAGTGTTAATGTTGCCCAATATTGAGACATTCTGATCGTCTTAAAACTTATGAGATGTGATGTTTTGCTTCAGCACAAGAATGCGACTTCCCATACTGCAAAGATAACGGAATGGCTTCTGCGCAATAAAGGAATGGCTTCATCGCTATAGATGTGAAGTGCTTACCCATCTAGCTCACTGTCTAGATCTGACAACGGCTAATTTTATCCTGCTTTTGGTCTTTTAACGTCATTTCGGGAGAATGCAGTTCGAGGCAAAAGACGATCTTATTTCAAAGCTTGACGTACATGACGTTGGGTGCCTTCTCGCAGTTGTCACTGCCTTAAAATCTGTTTCTATCTGCACCATGGCTATGTTGAATAGCAGCTAAAGCGTGCATTTTTATCATGTGTGAATTACAAGTGGAGTGGATTGTAATTTTAAGTTACAACAATTTTCTTGTTTCTTTTCGGACGCCCATCTTAATAAATTCATGATAAAGTAGCAACAGTTGCATTTAAATTATTTTAATTCTTTTCATTATTATATTTCAATGATAACCCCGATTCATTTCTTCATTATTTGATTTAGAGGTGCATTGTAGCTTTTGAAATAAACAATTGTAAGTGGTTTAGTATTTCAGACAAAATCTACTTTCTTTTAGAAATGAGATGTATTGCTTTTATTGGCTTAGATTCAATACAACGGGTTTTCCAAGAGGTCTTTCCTTTTCAACCAATTGCTATTTAAAACTGAAATATCTACTAACTAGCCATTGCCTGTATGCCTCATATTTTTATTCATTTCTCAACCCGTTCATTGCACTTGTTGATCTAACACACTGCACCTAACTTGGCTCTGACACTATTAATGCAAATAGTTTAGAGCCCGCACTGTTCTCGAGCACGCCCTCTCTTTAAAATAAGTCATATCCCACCCACTCCCTCCCCGACCCCGGCCTTTTAAAGGTTCAGATCATATAAGTCGGTATCAACGAATATGTTTTCAGTGAATCAGCTATAATTTCTGAAATGCCATTTTAAAGAATTGGTATTGACCAAATGAAACATAACGATATTTTAATACTCCATTATCTTTTAGGTGCATATTCAGAGAAGAAACCTAGGTACAAAAAAGACATATCCTGTTATAGATGATTCATAGTATTTACATACATCGACGTTCATACTGCCTATTTGGGGTTACATTTATAGTGTGTACATTATTCATTTATTTGGTTACATCTAACACTTTGAGTCCTTAACACATTATTTATTTTACATATAAGACGTAGTTATTTTATATAATATTCATTTCCAATGTTTCAAAGAAGCTTGCTGTATTTTATTTTCTACGAATTCTATTAACAAATTAATGTACCATTTTTGGTGTAGGTCATGTGCATGCGCTATCTGGGACATCAAATTATGGTCTCAGTGACCCTAGGATCTTACAAGTCCATTTTGTCGTTCTTCAGATAAACTCACTAAGATTTTAGACCATCCCGTCATTTCTAAGTACCTTTTCCTGACGCTAAAATTGCATAGACGTCTATAATGCTGTTGTAAGCTCCATTAATACCCGTAAAAACAACAGCAAAGTACATCTCATCCAATTATTTTATTAACGTTTATTTTAATCTTTACTTTTTGTCACTCTTATTTAACTTATTTATTTATTAAGTTTTACTTTTTGTCAATCCCAATTATCTTATCTTTTCAATGTTTACTTTTGTCAATCTTATCAATACAATATTTTAGAATACTTTTTGATTCGTCTGATGTTTTTGACACAACACCTTTTTTATTTGTTTTTCATTTTCAATATCAGATTTGTTTGCTGTGTCGAAATGTGAATAAAATTTATTTAGAGTTTCAATTTCGATATCTTCTGATATAATCGTGGGCTTTGGATTATAGTTAACAGCAGTTTTAAGCCCCCGCCACAATACACAATATACACGAATGACTGTAGAAGTCAAAACCTGAGTGTACCTTTAATAAAGTTTGCAGATGACACCGCTCTTCAAGGCCTCATAACAAATCGCAACGAAATGGCTTATAGTCAAGAAATTGATAGATTTGTGTCTTGGTGTGATGCCCACCACCTAGAGCTTAACATAAGCAAGACAAAGGAGCTAGTGATTGACTTTAGGAGAGTGAAGGAACCGATAGAACCGTTAAAATTAAAGGACCAATTCGTCCAGCGAGTTCCTCACTACAAATACCTTGGTGTAACGATTGATGACAGGCTCAAGTGGGATGAACACTTGAAAATAATTAGGCATAAGATGTGCAGACGTACATATTTTTTATCAAACTCTCTCAGTTTAGAATAGATAAAACCCTCTGCACATTATTTTATAGAGCAGTAATCGAAAGTGTTTTGTCATTTTGTATAACAGCTTGGGGAGGCAATTGCTTAGCAGTGGAAAGGAACAAAATAAATTCAAATATTAAAAAATCCATTAAACGCTATATAAATGATGTTGACGATGTAGATCTTTTATACAAGAAATTTTGTATAAATAAAATAACTAAAATATTAAATGACCAGTATCATCCACTAAGACCATCAATTATTATGTCAGAAAGAAGTGGTCGCCCTTTCTCTATTTCAACGAAAACAGAGAGACACCGAAAATTTTTTGTCTGCCGTCCAGTATTAGGCTTTATAACAACAAGCAATAATCATTTTATATAATTATTTCTCATTTTTACTTTTAAAAATATAAATATTAATTTATTAATTTATTTGTTTTACAATCTTTTCAATTTTCAATTTATAGTGACAGTTTTAACTATTATACAGTGTTGAAATTATTCATATCATAAAGTGCAGCCCTGGTTATAGAGCTGCTCCTTTTTATATATATATATACATCCTATTTCTATTGTATTTTTATCTTATTGTGTAAATTATAACACGTCTGTACAAACAATTTCCTTTTTGGGATGCAATAAAGTATTATTATTATTATTATTATTATTATTATTATTATTATTATATTATTATTATTATTATTATTATTATTATTATTATATTATTATTATTATTTTTTTTTTTTTTTTTTTTTTTTTTTTTTTTTATTTCCTCATTCTTTTCTTTCTCCTTTTTATTTTGACATTCTTTGTCACCGTTTGCACGACTCCGGTCATCTGGTTTTTACCCATGAAGATGTTTTTTATTTTCACTTTTAAAATATGAAGTAATTGAAAACAATTTAGTTATATAAAAATCGTTGTTTACCCTCATTATCACCTTACTGATAGACAATCATACAAATTAAATGCGTTTTTACATTTTAATATTTGATTTAAAAGTTGAGCACTAATATTACATGGTTTTGTTTTGTTTTGTTTTTTTTTTTTGGGGGGGGGGGGGGGGTTCGTGTGTATGTGTGTGAGTGTGTGTGTAAAACCGGTATATATCCCTCAATTTCAAAAATAAAATTTCAAGCAAAAGTAAAATTAACAATAGATATATTTCAAATCCGGTCATTCCATATCATATGAATTACATTTCACACATTTAATTTGATTTGATATATTTCCTTTCTTAGTTTCTATACACTAAATTTTAGCGTTATGGTCGTTCATCATGAGCAGAAACCATTTTTCTTCAAATGGCGAATATCTCCTTTCATCTGTTTGACCAAACTATCAAAAAAAAGTTGACCAGTGTGTGTGTGTGTGTGTGTGTGTGTGTGCGCGCGTGTGTGTGTGTGTGCGTGTGTGTGTGATGTAAATTAAATTAGAAGAATGAGGACAAATAGATTTATCAGAAAGCTAGACATAGAAATTTAATTTCTTTTCACATGCTTGATTTCTGCTTGCTGATGAAGAAAAAATAAAACCCTTCCCATAACTTATCGTGCAATGTCATGGAGATTTCGTAACTTTTATAATAATAAATTGTGTTTGATTTTATTTAAATATATTATATATAGTATTTTAATAACAAGATTCGAGACCTGTGAATCTATATATAAAAAGAAGGTAATGGTGGCTGAACCTCCTTGATCGAAGAAGCTAAATTATTCATTTTTTTAAAGCGTGGAACTATGATTCTTATCAATTTTACCCAAATTTAACCCTCTGTATGGAATGGCCCAATTTTTTTCTCATTTTAGTGAGATAAAGATTTTAAAATTAGGTTGATATAAATCCTTTTCTTGAAGATATTGATTTTTTATTCTCTCTTCCTACTTTCTAAAAATTCATTCATTCATTCCGTGATTCATTCATTTAATCTTGATTCATTCATTTAGTCGTATTTACTTATTTTTTTAAAAAATCATTTACTTATTCATTCATTTTTAGATTTTAAAATGCCTCCCACATGTTTAAAATCAAAATAGTAATTGCCTGTGTCGATGAACCTTTACAGTTCAGGCCGACATTTGCTTTTATTATTGGGAACGAGGTGTCTCGTGTTGAGAAGTTGGGAGTGCCTAAAATATGCAATATATACTCAGAAAAAAAAATCTCTTTGAAGTTTGTGTATGCGTGTGTCTGTGTGTGTGTGTGTGTGTGTGTGTGTCTGCGTGTGTGTGTGTAAATAAATACATACTTCAAAGATATTTATTTACTGAAGATTACTTGCAGTAGTTATCGAATCATTCAAATGCGGTGCCTAAATACATTATAATAAAAGGATAATAAAAATGTTGTGAATATCTGATAATTTTATTGTGGCTTCAATTGCATTTTTTTGTGGGAGGGTGGGGGGGGGGGGGCGGTAATAAATTATCTGAGAATGTTCCTCTGGTAAAATCTTCGAGGATCCCAATTTTGTCATGCTGCATTGGGTTTATTTATTTATTTATTATATCAAGATTGGTATTTTATTTTAAAAGTAGAAAGTAGACGTGGCCAACCGCATTAATTTGTATTATTCCATATTTGCTTCGTGAGGAAGTGTACTATAACTATGTTTCAATTATTTATATTCAATTCACTTTGAAAATTTACCTACAGTTAATTTAGAAGAATTAGTACTATTAGTACTAAACAGTATTGCATGTATCCAAAGAATTATATTTTGTTGTTATATTTTTTTCAAAAAATATAAATCACCATCTCTCCAAATCGACGTGCTTTTATCCCCAGGTCTGATAACCCAATTCATTATGGGCTCATTCTTGTAATGGAAATCCCCAAAAATGACGCAAAATATTCTCCTTTACAATGTTAAACTAGGCTCATAATTAGGTTCGGATGTCAGACCTGCATATATGTTCACGTCGCTCCAAATCCTATCGAAGATCTACCATTGTAAGACGATACGCATTTTTTAACTTTGAAAAGATCGGCGTGACATTAAAGTTTGCAGATGTGTGATGTGGTATAGAAAATTAATATTTTTCTTATTTATTTTCCTCCTTTCAGATCCAAAGATCCCTATTGGAATCAAGGTGAGTTTCCTTCTAGCTAAACATTCAGATAACACACTCGTTTGTTTACAGAGACAATTTAGAAGATAATATTTTTAAACACTCTCTAGCTCTGTGTTTTTTGTGTTTTCTTTTGTTGTTGTTGTTTTTTTTTTTTTTTTTTTTTTTTTTTTTTTTTTTTGTTTTTTTTAAAGACGATTTATTATTTTTCGTCCATTTTAGTATATTTTTTAACTTAAGACATTCTAGCGAAAAGTCATGTGTTGTCGGGCGTGGCCAGTGACTGGATGGGCGATTATGGTTGCATGGGTTGTGCTTTTGAGCAGGCAAATTATATCACATCTAACACCCACCTTGACTCAGGTTCATGGCTTTTCTCAGTGGTTGAGTGCAGGTGCAAATATTGCACTTCGCAAGCAACTTGCTCAAAGAATGAACACTTGGTTCCTTATTGTCTGCTGGGAGAACAAATAAAGGATTATAAAGTGCATAGTATGGGAATCATTATAAAAGCTGTAAATAAATGGGTATAGTTTAGTGTCTTTATTAAAGACAATGGAATTGCGTAGAATTGAGGTGTATCGCATTTGTGGTGTCTTGCGCTTCCCTTTCAGGCATTAACTTCCAGGAGACAGCTTTATTTTCCCTTTTATTTTGCCATTGAAAGTATCCTAGAAAATGCACTGTCTCTTACAACATTTCACATTTAATAAACACACACACAGTATAAGTGTGTTACTATAGAGCATCCCCTGCACCATGTATTTCCCTTTTCTTCCCTATGGTTTGTTTGGCTACTGACATGTTGTTGTCATTTTGCCTGTCTTTCGACTAAAACTCTCGTTTTCACTTAAATGACGAAATAGATGTCCTGTTTTATTATTAGAACGTTGCAAATTTGTTAAATTTTCCCTCAAAGTGTGTGAACCTTTTATAACAAATAACACATCATCAACGTTGCCTGAAATTTTTCTACGACGATTGGCTGGGTTGCTGGTGGCATTTTTTAAAAATCCCTCTATCTTTTCCCAGAGTCCTTTACTTTGAGTCTTTTTTTTTTCCAGCTTGCGTTGGACTTTTTTTTTTCTTTTTTTTTTTTTCTCTCATGTTTATCGTCTCTCGAGTGTGTCTGTTAGAATAAGAGATACCTCTCATACTAATTATGGGGGTCCTGGTGGTTCAGTTGGCAGATGACTCGCTTCACTCGCGTCACTCGCAAAGATAGCAAGCAATTGCTATTGTCCGTTTCACGCTATAGAAACCGGGGTAGACTCTGCCCCATGGGCCTCATGGCTCTCGGATGACTACTCATACTAGTTAGGGTAGACATGTCTGGTTAGAATCGCCTTTCGACGCGAATCCTATCACGGCTTATGCAAGACTTTGTAGGGGTCACGAGTTGATTAATGCTTTGATCACGTTATGCATTTTTTTTTTATCTTACTTTTTCGTTGGCGCTATGAGCCAATTGTTTTGTCGGCATTCAATATTAAATCTGAGCTAACTGCTCACTTTGTTGTGTACAATCTTCCTTTTCCCATCCACTGATCTGACCGAAACGTGCTTCCATAGCCTATAACATTATCATCTAAAACGTTTTTTGAAAGTATTAAATGATTGAAGATTCGTAAGGAAGCATGGACTGATTTTTTTTTATTTAGAGACTGATGAATTGTATCGTATATTAATTTGTCATGTTATGTTATGTTATGTCATGTAGTTGAATTATAATAACAACGAAATCATTTGTTTTTCCTCCTAGAGTCTTCCTCTGGTGGAAGATATTCCAAATCGTACAGTAAGAATCTATTGGTTGTAGTTGTGTATATTTTCATACATACACTCTGACGTTTTGGCTTTTAATTAGATAAGTTATTGTTATTATAAAGCCCCGTCTTGTTAGTACTATCTTCTAGTTGGCTAGAGTTGTACTTGGAATGTCAGATTCCCGTTTTCTTTTTATTTAATCACATTTTACAATAATACCAATATGTAGAGCCAGTTTTGATATCAGCATTTTATTTTCAAAATATTTCAATAAAATTATCGCTTTCTTTTAAAACATAGCTCAAACAAATAAAAGAGTTGAATTATTTTCAAAAGGTTGATTAGAAACAGCTTCATAAAATCTTAGCTTTTCTGTACATAAATCATAAACTTTTTTCATAAGTCTTCACATAAGAACTTGCTTTTCTCCTCTCCTTGTTTCCTTTATTTTCCATATAGAAGTAATTTATGAATTTTAAAAAAATCTTTCTCTTAAATAATACCTATTTTTAAGAGTTAATTTATTTGCTCTTTGTGTTTTGGAAAGTTGCCTTAGTTGGGCAGTTGAAATCAATTACTTAGTTTTTACTTTTGCACTTTGGCTTTATTTTACCTTTACAATTAATTTTCAATTTGTGAATTGCTGTGAATTTTAGAATGTATTGTCTAAATTATAGGATTAATTGCAACTGTGTATTTACTCATGTAATCTCATGGGAATTTTTATCAGCTTTATTCGCGGGGACAAAGGTTACGTCAGAAACTGGGTGGGGTTCCTGGCCTCCCATAGTGGGCAGGGTGGCACTTTCTGTGACTTCTATCCCCTGATATCTGTTTTCCAATTTGCTTTCTGTTTTTATCTTGGAATGAGATTACTTTGTTTTGCCCTGGCCTTTCCGTGGTTCTTGGCTGGGAGGGAATCAGTCAAATGTATAATTATTGTCTTGGGAGATGATATTTTTTTCCTTGTAAGTCATCTCTCTTATATGTACTGTAATATTTATTATTTTGAATGTAAAATGTAAGCATTTGAATGTGTTCCTCTTAGTGGTATCTTGTTCTGGTGTCTGGGTGAGACATTTAGGTGATCTCAAACTAAGTACTTTGATGGTGTGCTCTTGGAATCTACATCTGTTCCCTATTTGAACCACTACCCTTTGTCTTACTTTTTCCTCGAGTCCTTTTAATTGTACATCTAGAATCTTTTCACTTTCCAATTTTCTTCCTTTTTACTGGCGCTGATATGACCTAAATGTGTTGAAAGTGCCGTAAAACCCTTAAAAACAAACAAAACAATTACGTCAGCAAAATAAGACGCACGCTTTTCAATTATATTTTTCGAGGTTTATTTCAGTCGATATTGTTGAGCTATAAGTAGAAGCTTAAGTTTTTATCAATCAATCGAAATGTTGAAAATTAATAATATAGAACACCATGCAACGTTTTCTTGATAAAATTCCAATTAAAGTATTTTGTATTATTAATTGTTGCTTTCTTGACTCAAAGAGAAAAAATAGCATAGATGCTAACTGTCCTGATTAAATTGGGACTGTCCCCATTTGGCATTCTGTAGATTTTTTTTTTTTTTTGATAACAGAATATTGGACAGTTATATGTATGGAAATTACCCTTGCATGCCTCAGAATTATGCTTTTTTGAATAGCAAATTACAACAAGGTACAGAAACAGGCTCTAAATCTAGATTGCATTACATGGTAGTCCAAACATACTGCCGTTTTAGGTCGCGACGGTATTGTGCATATGGGTGCCCCTATTTAGCTCTTTGTAAAGTTGGCAGCTATGAAATAGTGTAAATAATTTACTCACTTTAGGTTACTGTCTGTATGTTAAATCCCTGATAACCATTTTAATTGTCAATGATTGGCTGAGTGGTATGACTACTGATATCCAAAATATTAACCGTGTGCAGTTAATAATAAAACTAACCGATTCTTTGTAAACATGTACTCGAAGGACATTGGTACAGAAAACATATCACATATATCACAATTTACATGGATCACTCATGATTAGGTATCAGTTGATATCTAAAATTAAAAGGTAACGAATCTCGTGATTTCTGATGATCAACTATTTATGAATTAGTTTTATTATTCACTCTTTCAACATTTAATTTGCATTCAGTGATAATATGATATCAAATGTATTTTGTTGATTTATTGGACTTGTCCTATTACGCTTTTCTCTGTAAATATTTTCTAAGGTACTCCGATGTCTGTCATTAATATTACTTTAATTTTCATGAGCTTTTCAGCATTAATTTAATCCGTGACAACTCTGCAACCCCTATTTGAATTGCTGTGATGTAATTCTATAATTCTTACAAGGACCTGTTTGGTTAATTAAAATGCAGTCACAAATGGAAATGTATGGTCTTTATATTAATTTTATTCTGAGAATTAGATGCTGATGTTCATTGACTGCTTGTAAGATTGAATCCTATTGCAGACAAGACTTAGAAGAAAATACTCGTAATTTTGACGTTTAACACAAAAGCAATCATTCACCCCCCCCCCCCCCCCCCCCCCCCCCCCCACTGAATAACTTTTACTAAACCGTATTACTTTTAACTATTAACGATTAGGAGTTGTCAGAAAATATCGCATTTCATTACAATGGATCTCAATTAGTACAGTGTATTGACCTAACATTTAAAGAAAATGGATTTTAATCACTATTATAATTAGTTATTATTCACACTTCAACATGTGGTTCCGGATATAGTGGGCAAGAGTAGTTGTGTATGTACTTTCTAACCCCCTGTAATATTTTTAATTCTTCTGTCTTTGTCATTAATATTACTTTAATTTTTCTGACGTGGTCAGTCTTTGTGGAGTGAAACTCGAACCGTATATTAATTTGGAGTAATTCTATATTTTCAAGGACCTGTTTGGTTAATTAAAATGCAGTCACAAATGGAAATGTATGGTCTTTATATTAATTTTATTTGAGAATTAGATGCTGATGTTCATTGACTGCTTGTAAGATTGAATCCTATTGCAGACAAGACTTAGAAGAAAATACTCGTAATTTTGACGTTTAACACAAAAGCAATCATTCCCCCCCCCCCCCCCCCCCCCCCCCCCCACTGAATCAACTTTTTTGACCTGTATTACTTCATTATACTTATTATAACTGATTAGAGGTCTGTCGAGTATCGCATTTTCATGACAATGTATTCAATAGTAAGTGGGTATTGACCACAGCATTTAGAAAATGATTTAACTTCTATAATATAGTAAGTTCACACAGTTCTGAGCCTGGGTGGGGTTCCCGACTCCCATAGTGGGCAAGGAGGTACTTGCTGTGTCTTCTAACCCCCTGTATCTGTTTTCCAATTGCTTTCTGTCTTTGTCTTGGAATGAGATTACTTAGTTTTGTCCTGACCGTGGCCGGAGTCCTTTGCTGGGAGGGAAACAGTCGAACGTATAGTTATAGTTTTGGGAGATAATATTTTTTCCTTGTAAATCATCTCTCTTTTCTGTACTGTTATTTTTTAAATTTTAAAAATGATTTGTAAAGGTTTGAGTGTATTCCTCTTAGTGGGATCTTGTGCTGGTGTCTGAGTGAGACATTTAGGTGATCTCAAACTAAGTACACTGATAGTGTGCTTTTGGAATCTACATCTTTACCCTATTTGTACCATTCCCCTTTGTCTTACTTTTTCCTCAAGTCCTTTAATTGCACATCTACACTGTCTTTACTATCTTATTTTCTTCCTTTTTTACTGGCGCTGTTATGACCTAAATGTCCTGCAAGCGCCGTAAAACCCTTAAAAACAAAAACAAACAGTTCTGAGCCACAAGTAAAGAATAAAAAAGGAAAAAAAAAAGCGGATTGTCTTAATCTTGACAAACATTTTCTAAAATTACTATTAACCTGGACATTATTTGACTCATCCATCTCTCAGAGGACGGATGTCTCAAGATGTACCTTCGTGGCCGAGGCCTCAGTCTCTATGCTCCGATGGATGTGACGGACTTCAACCCTGCCAAATCTGGAGACGCTCCTGAAGAGAAGCTTCAGCTAGAGTGGGTGTATCCTTTACTTTGAGCAATATCACCGTCATTTGATGGTGAGGTGTTTGGGATTTTTTTTTTTTTTACCTGTCGCAGTCATCCATTGTTTAATTTCAATGTTTTGGTTCTAGGCATTATGTTTTAATGCGTTTTTTACTAAGTGTGCACGCATGTGCGTATGCCGTTGTGAGTGTGTGTGTGTGTGTGTGTGTGCGTGTGTGTGTGTGAGGGAGGTGTTTTTTGTTTTTGTTTTTGTCTTGATTTAAAGAATTGCAGATCACGTTTTGACAGATTAATAATTCAAGCTTAAACAAGTGATAACCATATTCTCTCATTCATTCTATGGTAATCATTTGTTTTTAGCTTCGTGGAATAAAGTCCTTAACAAGGATTTCACAGTTATGGTTACCGCGGACGTGACTGTCGCTCTAACCTCTACTACCTCCCCACTGGAGAGATTGTCTACTTCACAGCTGCAGTCGTCATCCTCCACAACCCCGAGGAGAACACTCAGAGGCACTACTTGGGCCATACTGATGACATCAAATGGTCAGTGTGCTTCATTACATTTGGGAAAGGGAGGGGGGGGGGTATTGTTAGGTTTTGTTTTGTTTAGTTTTTGGGTTGTTTTTTTTTTTTTCGTTTTCTTTTTTTCTCTTTCCTTTCTTTACTTCTTTTGTTCATTTCTCCTCTTCATTCTTTAGTCCTTCTTTTTGTTTCTTTATTCCTTCTTTTTTTTCTATATTCCTTCTTTTTGTTTCTTTATTCCTTCCTTTTCTTTCTTCATTCCCTCCATTCTTTTTTTCCATTCCTTTCTTCTTTTTTCTTCATCCTTCCTTTTCTTTCTTTATTCCTTCCTTTTCTTTCCTCATTCATTCCAATTCTCTCATTCTTTCCATTCCTTTCCTCATTACTTCCTTTTCTTTCTTCATTCTTTCCATTTCTTTCTTTTCTCTTTTCACTCCTTCCATTGTTTTTCATTCCTTCCATTTCTTGTTTTCACTCCTTTCTTTTCTTTCAGTTCCTTTCTTTCTCTATTAATTGCTTTCATTTCCGCATTCCTCATTTTCCTTATTCCACTCCATCTTGGCTCTCCTCTTCAAGCTCCTCCATCCCCATCCTCCTTTTAGATCTCCTCTCCCCCCCCCCCCCCCCCCCCCCCCCTTTTCCTTCCGCTTTCAGCCACTTTCTTAGTTTGGTCTTTATTACTCTCCTTCCTCTTTTCCCCCCGAGTTAATGGTAATCCTTGAACTAATATATAATATGTATAATGTAACACATCTTCCAAGGCTTGTCTTGTTAGTCATACAATCTTTTCTATGATTTTAATACTTTATCTCAACGTCATTTCTTAACTTTAGACAAGCCAATTTTTTAGCAATTGCCTTTGCATCTGAAATTCATGATCCTTGTTGAGGCGGTAGGAATGTTTTGGTTTGGTTTTTTTGAGGGTTTTTTTTACCCCCCCCCCCCCCCCCTCCTCTCTCTCTCTCTCTCTCTCTCTCTCTCTCTCTCTCTCTCTCTCTCTCTCTCTCTCTCTCTCTCTCTCTCTCTCTCTCTCTCGCTCGTGTATAATTCTTAAATGTAAAATGACTATTTAGTAACTAAAACTTGGTTAAAAGTTTTTAACAGCAGACCAAATTATTTTCTTAAGTTCAATTTGTAGTTTTATGAATGTCTAAACTTTACCTTGATAAAATTGTTTTCCTCTATGATGTTCTTACAGTCTAGCCATTCACCCAGGCAAGATGAAGATCGCCACTGGTCAAGTGGCTGGACATGAGGCCAAAGAGGGAAAGGTAGATACATTTGTCTCGCTATCAATCTGTGTGCCTGATTTATTCTTGTTTGTCTGCATGATGCCTTCATTCTGTGTTCCGCATTTACCGTTTATTGTTTCAATGTAACAATGATTTGCTTTCTACGACTGACTTAAATTTTGATTAATTATCACCAAATACACCATTTAAAATCCAAAGAATTTAGGATGTGTCACACTCTTTATTTTTTTACTTTGATATTAACTTATTGTTAATTTATTGTTAATATATATATTTTAATATATTATATTTTATATATATTATTATATATATTTATATATATAAAATATATATATATAGTATATTTTATATATTTAACTTGCATTTGGTGTTTTATATTTACATTTCTATAATTGCATTATTAAATTTTACCTGTTTTACGTTACCATTATTTCAAATTCATGTTCCAAAAAGACGAATTGAGAGATCTGAAGTATTTTCTTAGACATTTCTTCAACTAAGTAAAATTATTAATATTGAAACAGAAATGCATTCAGGGAAGCCCTTTTTCCAGCTAAAACCGGCTTTTTGAAATCTTTTGGCTGAACCTGGTCGGTATTGGTTAGTTTATTATTTTTTAAAAAGTTGAAAGTATTGGTTGTTTTAAAACAACAGTTAAGGGGAAGCTAGATGGATATGTATCCTTGTCTCCTATCATTAGGTTGCCCCTATGCTCATCTCTTCTTCCATTCATCTATCCCATTCAACTAACAATTAATCATTCCACATCTATTTATCCAGCCCTCCACACCCATCTATCCGCCCATCTTCATATTTATCCACTCATCCATCCATCCATCCATCCATCCATTCATCTATTCATCTATACATCAACCCAACCACCCATCCATTTATACTTCCATATTTTCATCCACTCACCCGATCCGCTATCCAATCATCCTTTTTCAAAGTCTGGATAAGAATTAAATCAGTCAAGAGGAGAAGGAGTAGTAGAAGAATGGTGTATGGGGGATGTTTTTGATTGTTATGCTTATTGTCAACCTTTGACCTTTCTGCCTGATCACGACATAAATTAAAAGACAAATTTCATGACTCGCATTGATCTCTTAATGTTGCTCAAGCAATGTGGCTGCTTTACTCCAATCAGCATTTCAAAATCGGTTGAATTTGCTTAAAGGGCCCTGCCAGTTTGATCTGTGCATTTTATGCAAGCTTTTGTTTCATTTACTTATTTAGAGATTGAATATATTTGCATAAATTTAATGCATTTCAATATGTTATGGCCATACAAGTTGGTGTTCATGCAGACCTGCCTACTTGAAAATGTAAAAATTCGTCTCTTTTAGATGATATGTATTGTAGTTGCTATAGTTAACTTTAAAACAAAAATCATCAATTTACTCTCACAAGGATTAAATAATACTTCAAAATCCTTAAAATTATGTAGTCTGGCCTCGACTTTCATATTTTAATGACTTAGAGATGTCCATGAAGTTTTGTAAGTGGAGCCAAAATTTCCAAATTCTACGAATTTTTCATAATAGTAGGCAGTTTTGTGTTCATGTTAACTGTTTAAAGTTCCTTAACTTTGAATATGCTTGTATGCTTGTATTAATAATATAAATATACAGTGTGGTGCATAAGTCGGTATCGGTAGTTTCTCTTCTGTGAAGTCAGTAGCAATTTATTTTATTACCAAATTGAGTAAAGAATGCAATGTGGTTTAAAGATAAGCTATATTTTGATTATCTGTCTGACGGGAATATAAGCAATTTAAGTATTGGAAGGGAATATAAGCAATTTGAGAATCGGAAGGAAAGAGAATCAATTTGAGTATCGGAAGGGAAGAGAAGCAATTTGAATATCTGAATGTTTAAGGCTCTAATTGTTCTTGCATGTGTCAGTAATCTAATTTAAATTATTGAAATGAGTTTAAAATTTGTATATATGACCTACTTTTGCACCATCCTTTATTTGATATTCCCTGATATCAAAGTACTGTTTTATGTTGTGGGCATATTTTTTATTTTGCAATCAATTATATTCCCCCGCAATTCATTGGCTAGAGCACCGGTAAAAAATCTAATGGACCAGCAGCAGCTCCTCAAGACAACTTTGTGAGTACTTTGTGAGACTTTTGTGGGGGGAAATGATAGGACTCTAAATCTCGATTTCTACTCTAATTATATTGTATTGTGTTGGATTCTGGACATTGCAAGTGGCAAACTTAATGGAATTAGTCGAGAGAGAGAGAGAGAGAGAGAGAGAGAGAGAGAGAGAGAGAGAGAGAGAGAGAGAGAGAGAGAGAGAGAGAGTGAGAATTCAGAAGATTTATCATTACTTTTAATATTTGGTTGAGACCTTGTAACTTTAATCTGCTATAACTTTTCATTTTAATCCAATAAACCTAAAAGCATAAGATAACTTAAGATATCCAAAAAGTTTCCTTATGTCCTCCGTGTGTTATTCATTTGGCACATGAGTAATTACTTGTAATGAGATAATTTGATGAAAGCAAGCTTCTCTGCATCAAATTTCTTTATAAACTGGCATTTTGTAGCTTGCTTATTGAGCAATTTAAGTTTTTAAAATATTGTTTACATTATTTGTGAAAGAATTTATTTGCTATAAACATATGATATGTTTTTGTTTTTTTTTCAAAGAATGTTAACGACTGTGCTGGTATGAGAATAGTGTGAATTGTATGATAATTTTTTATTTTACGCTTGTATTTTTCTGATCTCGAAGTTGCCCGCCCATCTGCTGCTGTTTTTTTTTTTTTTTATGCTGTTATGTGTTTAATGAGATTCTTTCTCTTTCAGTTCTCATGTTTCTATTGTGATATAAAGCTCGTCTCATGTAGAGTTGAATTTCTAAATGAATACAACAACAAATGTTCTTTTATGATATGATTTTAAAATGTGTTGATAATAGTCATTGCTTGCAAGTATAACTGAATTATTTTTTTCCATGACCATTATGTGAAACCTTTTCTATGCTCATATTTGTTACTTTTTATACGAGTTAAATTTTCTACCTAAATATCACATTTGTTAAGCATTTAAAAACTCCATTTACAGCTTTAAAATATTTCCTTCATCAAAGCATCAATTATTTTTACAAAAACAATTTATCATATTCACTCTCCAAAAGGAACTAAATTTAAATCCTTTTGTTTCCCATTTAAGCCTCACATTCGTATCTGGCACTCAGCCAGTTTGACAACCCTGCAAGTCATCGGTCTTGGATTCTTCAGCAGAGCTGTTTGCTGTGTTGCTTTCTCCAAGGTGGTAAGTCAATCAGAATCTACATTATCACTGTATTGTCTCCATGGCCTAATTCAGAATTTGTAAATTTTTGAGACTTGATATGATAGCAGCAACAACTTTTTGCTTTCAAAGGCATACTTATAAATGAATTGCAATGTTGTATTTTAGATAATGAAATGACTTTAGGATTTTTAAGGGTAAAGATCTTTCTGCTGTTGTCTTTTCATTACCTAGATTGCAACCAAAATATTTTAGATTTCCATTCATCTGTCTTACTTTATTGAATGTCAGGATAACTGTGAGCAACTTTTGGCTGTAGATGAGGCAAATGAGCACATCCTGTCTGTGTGGGATATCAGTAAAGACAAGGCACACAAGATTGCTGATACTAAGGTAAATGTTTTTGTCTTTTATTTAGTGTACATATTTAACCCTCTGAATGTGATTATAATTGTGTCTCCAGTCTTCTTTGGCTTTTGGTATGGAGATGTGGTGGGTGTGTATATATTGCAGATAACATATCCCAGCATCTTCTTCTTCTAGTAGACCTGTTAATTCTCAGTCAATTAACTGAAATCAGTCAATTTGTCAAATTCAAATATTTAAAAAAGGAAAGAAAGAAAGAAAGAAAGAAAAAAAGAAAGAATTCACAAATCGTAGTCGAATGACCGTAAAATAATTAGGAGTGTTCCACAGCGCTACGCATAGCTCATGGGGACTGTTTATATTAACGATGTATATATTGCCAAGACAAAGCGACGCTTTTTATAAAAGGCGTGTCTGAACACTTCCCTGGGTATTTTCACACATCCTTCGTTAAATTATTTTTTCACTTTCCAAACCCGTCGTGATCCCAACTGTAGCCAATTTTAACTGAGCCACCGAGCGATAAATTTCACTGTTTCATCTAAGCCAAAATTGACCACATTTACCTGGCGAGTCTCAAAACTATGATAAAGTAAATTGCGAATGCCGCAAGTCCGTTATGTAGACATCTTCAAATCGAAAGTTAGGATAGATTGCTACAAGCACATTTCGATTGCCTCACGTTGTAAACAAACTGGTTGACCGTTTCTTCACTGATTGAGTACCTGATCATAAGGAACAATGGTAAGTAGCCTAATTAATTCCCGTGCAAATCAGGACGTTTTCTGGCATTGTTTTGCTCAAGCCCAAGCGAGCTTGCTGTTTTGTGGCGATTTACCGTCATTTCGATTCTTTGAATTTTTCCGCTACGCCTGCCGAAGTTTCTTCTTGATAATTCACTTCTACTTAATAATTCAGTGTATTGGCCTGAAGTCATATTTATTTAAGTTTTTTTTTTCTCTGTCATTTACTGATTGAAAATCAAGTTTGCTCATTGCTACATTATTCTAATGTTCTCACAATGGCTGAGCTGTTCGTGGATCGCAATTCAGACTTGTCGAGCATCGATAAAGATGTGAGTCCCGTGAGGAATAGATTCAATTGGTCATGGCTAGAAGTTAAAGATAATAATGGTGATTATTTTTCTATGTCAAAAAAATTCTAGAGGCAGGAATATGACTTTGATGAAGTCATCTTTACCTATATGGATGACATGCTTATTTGGTTTATTTAGCATTCCTTCTACATCAAATTGTGGCATACTTCCAGTAAGAAATAACACTAACACCCACTATTTTGATATATTGTATTTATCACTCTCCTCTCCAATGATGTCCTTATTTTTTAAAAAATAATTGAATCTTCAGTTTGTCGAAGAGTTTCAGTCAATTTTTATAGAGCTCATTTACAGGTCTATTCTAGGTTCCATGCCTGGTCCAGGCTTCGGATACTGCATGAATTATCTCTCTCCATTCCTCCCTGTCTCTTGCTTTTTCAAACAGCTCTTGGATTGTTAGGTTGGTGAAGCCCTTCAGTTGGTCTATGAGTGTTTTTCTTTGTCTCCCCCGGGCGCGTTTACCAGGTATTTTTCCACAACTTGCCAGGTTTTCATTCTTATCTTTCCTTACTATGTGTCCGAAAAAGGATAGTTGTCAATCCGCTATTAAGGGCATTAGTTTCCTTTGTTGGTATTTTTGTTTTAGCACTTCTTCGTTCGTTTTGTGTGCAGTATACGATATTCTCTGCATCCTTCTCAAGCACCACATTTCAAAAGCTTCAATGTTCTTTTGTGTTTCTGCATTTGTAGTCCAGCTTTCGCATCCGTATAACAAGATTGGCCACACGTAGCACTTCAAGACTCGGAATCTAATCCGAACGACATCTGTTTGTTTTTCAAAATGTTTCCCAGGTCCATGAAGGCCTGTTTGGCTTGAGTTATTCTTGCTCGTATGTCTCGGTTACATCTTCCATCTGTTGTCACTATTGAACCTAGGTATTTAAAACTTTCTACGTTGGTAAGTTGCTCGCCGTGAATCGTTATATTGCAGGTGTTGTTGTTTTCGGGGTTTTTCTGTATTACCATGCATTCCGTTTTGGTGATATTCACTTCCATTCCCTTGGCTTCACTATCTACTACCACTTTGTCAACAATCTTTTGAAGTTGGATTTCTGATGTTGCAATGAGTACCGTATCGTCTGCGTATCTTATATTATTTATGTTGTGACCTCCTACTTTTATTCCCTCCATATTAGCTATGCCCCTCATGATTGTTTCTTGGTATAGATTAAACAGATCTGGTGAGGCAACACACCCTTGACGGACTCCTTTCTTAATAGGAATGGAATTTCCTGTAGAGTTTCCGATTTTGATAGATGCCTGCTGGGTGTAGTATAATGTTTGCATGAGTCTGAGGTCTTTCTCTCATCAGCGCCAATGGAGTGCAGTTGTTTTAGTATTTCTTCGTGGCGTACTCTATCAAAAGCTTTTTTGTAGTCGACAAAACAGAGGTATAGTGGGGTCTGAACCTGTATAGCTCTTTCACTTAAAACACGGAGGAGGTATATTGCGTTCCTTGTCCCTCTGTCAGGTTGGAATCCATATTGTTCTTCTGCGATTTCGGGGTTAATCTTATTCCTTAGCCTGTGGATAATTATACGCAACAGTATTTTGTTGATGTGGCTTATTAAACTTATAGTTCTAAAATTTTCGCATCTGACTGCACCTGCTTTCTTTGGTATTGCTATGAAAATAGAGTTACAGAGATCTTCTGGAATTTTCCCAGTGTTGTATATATTGTTGAATAATATGTGAAGTTCATCAATTGCTAGATCTCCTAGGCTTTTTAATACCTCTACAGATATTTCATCAGGGCCTGTTGCTTTACCATCCCTCATTCGTTCCATGGCATGTTCAGTTTCACTTTTGGTGATGTTTGGTCCGCTTAATGGTTCTTTGAATTTCAGTGGTGGTTCATTTCTATTTGGATCATTGTACAGTTCGCCTATGTATTCTACCCATCGGCTTTCTATATGTTGTTCTTCAAATAGCAGTTCCCCTTGTTTGTTTTGGATACAACTTCCTGCTGCTTTGCTTTTCCTTTTCCCTGATAGTTCTTTTATTCTTTGGTGAGCTTGTTGGGGTTGGGTTTGTATTCTCTTTCGATTTCGCAGCATTTCCAGTCTAGATAGTTCTCGTGTGCCTCGATGCATTTGGATTTAATGTGGTTGTTCAATGTTTGGTATTCTGCAGACCCTCTGTTGCATTTTCGTCTTTCTTCAAATAGGTTTAGAATTTCATTTGTCATCCATTCCTTTTTGCTGTTTATTTGAGCTATTGGTAAATGCTTTTCTGCAGTTGCTTTGACACACTTTTGGAATATATCATATCCCAGCATACTTTCCATTTATTTTGATGAAATTCAAATAACGCTTCAGCGAGGGGGGGGGGGTGATAATTTTCTTGTTCTTGAGAATGCACCTCACCACAAATGACCAAATCTGTCAGTTTATTGAAAGAAGAATAAGATTTTTTTGTGTTTGGGCATTGACTCATATTACTTACGCTTGGTCTTTTGTTTTTCTGTTGTTTTTTATTACTTTGAATGCTGCTTGATCCAGAATTTTAAATAATATCTTGCCTAACCTGGCATCTTACAGAGTTCTACAGAACCAGTTCTTGCTGCAGAGTTCCATCCAACGGAAAAGAACAGCATTGTTACCTGTGGCAAGAGTCAGATTTCCTTCTGGACTTTGGAGGGTGGATCTCTGGCCAAGAGGAATGGAATATTTGATGTAATTATTGTTATCATTATTATTATTATTATTATTATTATTATTATTATTATTATTATTATTATTATTTTTATTTTTATTTTTGCGGGTGGTTGGATGGGAGCATCACCCTTGAATCATATACCTATGATGTTCGCATGGGTGTACGATCCGATAGTGATGTCGTTTCTTGTTCTCTTTACTAGCCTATCCTGCTTCTTTGGTTTGTGATTGTATTTTTGACAGGGGATATTTTTTTTTCTGTAAATCTTCTGCCTGTTTGTTCTTGGTTATTTGTAATTTAGCTTATGATATTTTAGGTTATGATTTTGATTTACATTTGTACTATTTTTGTTAGATTGCTTGTTTTTTTGTTTCAGCGGTCTCTCATATAACCTCAATTGTGTTGGAAGAGACCTAAAGCAACAAACAAACAAACAAAATTTTTATTTTTATTATTATTATTATTATTATTATTATTATTATTATTATTATTATTATTATTATTATTATTATTATATATTTTTTAAAATTATTATTATTATTATTATTAGTATTAGTATTGATAGTAGTAGAAGTTGTAATAGTAGTATTAGAATTATGACTATTATTATTATTATTATTATTATTATTAGTAGTAGTAGTAGTAGTAGTAGTAGTAGTAGTAGTAGTAGTAGTAGTATAAGTAGTAGTAGTAGTAATAGTTGTAGTTGTAGTTTTTTTTTCTACCATCATGACTGTCATATTTCTCAGCATCAATATCATTGTCATCACCATTAAGATTTTTGGTTTTCAGTTCATTATTTTTAAAGGGAATGCACTACACACATTTGGCTTATTTGTTTCATTTATCACTATTTATATTTTCATTACAGAAACATGACAAACCGAAGTATGTGCTCACACTGGCATTTACTGATGAAGGAGATGTTCTCTCAGGAGACTCTAATGGCAGCATATTTGTCTGGGGTAAAGGTATGTGATATACGGCTAAACAACTGTCATATGATTAGGGTAATGCAGTCACAATATTTGTGATAATATAATTATATAACTAATGACAAGGGATGTGGTAGTAGTAACAGTAATATGATGATGATCTCAATTATGATAAAAATGATCACGGTGATGATGACCACAATGATAAGGATGATGATCATGATAATGTATTGATAATGAAGGTACTTATGCAATGCATTTCCAGTACTAGTAGTACAATGCTTAATCAGCATTCCAAGATAGCTAACATCACTGAGGTTTGTGATAATTTGTGATAACATTTCCATCCCAATGCTTTTTTGCCAGGTGGCAATAGGATAACCAATGCAATTGTTGGAGCCCATGAAGGTGGAGTGTTCTCCCTGTTTGTGGCCAAGGATGGCACTGTCTTGTCTGGTGGAGGTAAAGACAGGAAGGTCATTGAATGGGACAGCAACTTCAAGAAAACGGGCAAGGAATCAGAGGTGGGTGTACATTAATTCGTATTTTGTGATTTATTTTTTCAATTATTAATTAATTTAATTTTTTAAAAATTTTCTTTCCTATTTTTCTGTTATTTCTTTTCATAATTTTTTTTTTTTTTCAAGGGAATGGGCATTCTGAAACCCTAAAGTTAAGATTACCTTATTTTAATTACTTTTCATCGACTCAAAAATAGGGAGGGAAGGGGGTGGGTGGGTGGGATAATAAAAACCTTATTTTAATTACTTTTCATTGACTCAAAAATAGGGAGGGCAGGGGGTGGGTGGGTGGGATAATAAAAACATTAGCATTGTAATTTGTAATGGATGTATTGAAACCTTCATTGTATTTCTTTATTGAACTAAAAATATGTTCAATCAGGATCAATATTGATACTTGGGCTTGGGTTTTTATATAGTGTAATTTCCACTAAAGTGCTCAAAGCACTTTACAAGAAGTGGTCCCTGACCAACAGCAACACGTAACATGTAGAACGAGGTGATATTACAAATTTTCTTTCGACAGAGACAACGCTGTTGATGGCCAGGTACTCATTTTACACCTGTGTATGGTGAAAGAATGTGAGTAAAGAGCCTTTTCCAAGGACTCAACTATGCGCCGAGCGAGGCTCGAACCCAGGACCTTCCAATATGAAATCGAGTGTCATACCACAAGA
This sequence comes from Berghia stephanieae, assembly GCF_034508935.2. Classification (NCBI taxonomy): domain Eukaryota; kingdom Metazoa; phylum Mollusca; class Gastropoda; order Nudibranchia; family Aeolidiidae; genus Berghia; species Berghia stephanieae. Next base: position 37,455,146 of record NC_088360.1, read on the forward strand.
CCACATAGTCGCACATTGTACGAGTTATTAACTTTTCATTTGGAATCACCACGGCTATTTTAACAATTTCCATGATAATTTCTGTTTTGCTTTAGTCCAGACCTGCGTACTTGAAAATAAAAATCGTTAGTCTTAGATTAAAATTGTAGGGATGTAGTTTACCCCCCGTACAGATTAAATAACATTTTCAAATACTTAATATTATGTAGTCTGGCATCAACTTTCATTTTCATTTTCAATTAGTTTTTAAAGACTTTTTAGAGATGCTCATGAATTTGGAACCAAAATTTCATAATTCTACGAATTTTTCATATTAGGCAGGTCTGTTTGTCATTCTTTCTTTCCTTTTGATTTCAGCTTCCTGAGGCATATGGTCCAGTGAGAACACTTAGCCAGGGCAAGGGAGGTCTCATCTTGGTGGGAACCACAAAGAACTGTGTACTCAGTGGATCTCTGGATCTGGAGTTTTCTGTTATTGTCCAGGTGAGCAGAAGTATGAGATTCAAGGATTTATAGCTATGATAGTCTTATGTAAGGCTGGAATCCATTTATAGATGACTTGGTAGATATCTCTTGCATGATTATTTTAACACAAGCTTCTCTTTTGTGTTTTGAGAAAAAAAAATGAATAACTTTAAGTTCGTTTCAATAATCAGGAAACATTTCAGATTTTTATTCAATTTCGTGTTGCTAAAAATATTTTTGTCTATAAATTCAAATATGACAGTTAATCAGATCATAATGACCTCAAATTTTTATTTCTTTCAATGATTAATTGGAGCAAACTGTTATGACACTTTTTCTGCAAATCATTCTTTTTAAAAAAGTTCACAATTTTTCTTAAGGGCTAAGTGTATTTTAGATTCAATTATTTTCATAAAGACTAAATATATTTTAGACCATGCTTTTTTGGTTTTTTTTTCTTTTTGGACATTTTGTTCTTTTGATAATCTAAAAGAATTGAACGAACTTCCTTTCTTTTTTTTTTAATCCTCAGGGTCACACAGATGAGATGTGGGGTCTCGCCTGTCATCCGACTCAGCATCAGTTCCTGACATGTGGCACTGACAGACAACTATATGTGTGGGACTCACAGTCCAGAACTGTTGTTTGGAACAAGGAAATGAATGTAAGGTTTATTTAATTTTCACGCCCCCTGTAATTAACGCAAAGTATTTCTTAAAGTGGCAAGTAGCGACTTTTTGCATTATTCTTCCACTCTCATCCTATTGGTATAACACAAGCTTTACACACAAAGGGACCTGTATTAAACCGTGTGTAGTCAAGATCTTTTTTTACTGACCCCCCTGTCCTCCCAGCATTGATTGCTTACTGTTAGATCTAGCGTAAATTATTTTGCAATGACTATCATCTTTACCAAAGTGTAGCAACTAATTGGTATATTCTGTTAACTCTCTCGACTTCACCCTCATTGAAAATCTAACTAATTTGTTCGATTTCCATGCATATCATGAAGCCAACTGACGGCTGTAAGAAAACTAGTTTAAAAAGAAATTTTGAAACATTTGCTTTACTATTGATTTCAAGATTGCATTAAACTTCAATACACAATAATATTTGTATATCAAGTTTCCGACAAGATTTTCATATTTTCAATTCCAAAAGATATATTAAATAGCTTTTTTTTCCAATATCATGTTTTACAGGATGGCATCCATTGTTGTTCATTCCACCCAAGTGGAGCCATCGCGGCTATTGGAACTTGTGTTGCCAGATGGATGGTACTGGACCTTTCTAGTCGGGAGGTCATCTCGTTTCACACTGATGGCAATGAGCAGATTGAATGCATTCAGTACTCTCCTGGTAGGTCATTAAGAAATTGCCATTTGATAGAGAAAATCTTTTCCAGACATCACTATACCGAATTCTCTTTTCTTTGCCATGAGTCTGTGGGGGGGGGGGGGTTGTTTTTTTGGTCATTTTTGGGGGGTTTTTTAAAGGATAATTTCATTAGATAAACCATCAGAGAAAACTTACAACTGTCACATGAAAATTAAAAAAAAAAAAAGATTATATTGCATTGTAAAAATTGTATAATAATAATAATGATAATAGTAGTGATAATAATGATGATAATGATAATAATAATAAAAGTAATGATGAATGACTGAATGAATATGACTGTGCTGTCTCTATGGACGCTTGCCGTGAATTTGTGTGTTACTTCGATTGTGTCAGTCTGTTTTTAATATCCAGTTAGTAATAATAATAATAACAATAATACATTTTTTTGCCCATTAAATTGCAGTACATGTGAGGTAAACTTTACTCAAATAATTTGGGGGGGGTTTGACATGAAAAAAAACATTCACATTCACAGATGCAAGCATACACTTAAACAGCACACACATACACACATATCTACACAGTGAGATTTATACATAAGTACATGCGTACATCTCCACATGCATAGCATACATGATAGAGGAATAGTACATTGAACATACTGTGAACAAAAGAGTGATATGCATAGAGTATGTGCAGATAGATATTTGCTGATAGTTGTAAAGGAAAAAGATTTATTATATGACCACTCAGAGCTCAAATTGATCTATTAAAATGCTTTAAAATTTATGGAGACTAAGATAAAGGGAGTAAATCTGACTCATGAATGAACAACACAAAATAAACGACGTTTCGGCCGAAACGTCGTTTATTTTGTGTTGTTCATTCATGAGTCAGATTTACTCCCTTTATCTTAATCTCCATTTTATTGACTCATTTAGGTACCTCTATTTATTAGTTTTAAAATTTATACCTATAGACTTGTACATTATCAATCTTTGCAATATTTTTTTACAATTTCAAGACGTATCTATTTTTTTAAAAATTATTTTTATTTGCTCTTTTCAATTACGTAGATGGATCAATGCTTGCCGTGGGTTCTAGAGACAATAATGTTTATGTGTATCAAGTTTCCGAGGATGGAAAGAAATACTCCAAAGTCGGAAGATGTTCAGTGAGTAATAATTGTGGATAGTGCCATAATACTTCCTCAAATTTATTAAAGATTAACGATTATGAAACCAAATGTTATTGAGCTTCAAAAAATATGTATCAAAACAAATGTGTTTGTCACTTTTATTGACATGATTTGGGACACTGTCATTTGAATGTTGTATTGCATTGGAAAATTTTGCAGTTTCCATTCATTTCATGGTAGGCTATTTAAGAAAAAAAAAACAACTGATATTTCACTTTGTTCGTTGTACCTGTTTTTAAAACTTATTTTTTTCAAGTTCAATAATTGGTTGTTTATTGTTAATAATTTTATTTATTAAATGTTTTTTGTCGATTTATTTACTATTTAACAGTCAGAAGACAGACTAATTTGTCATATCCAAGAATAGTTCAATTGAAAAATGAATAAATGAATAAGATTTTAAAAATAATTTAAGAGGATTTATAATTTCTGATTTCTCTCAAGATCAGAAAATTTTAATTGCATAAAAAAATGTAATAAGGTGAAATCTGTGTCAATTCTCTGACAGAGTTTGCCTTCATACCTTGATTTTGAAAAGCTTTAGTCAGAACGATTTATGTGAGAGATTAACAACATCCTCCATTCACAAAAACACTTTTTCTCACGTCACCAGGGTCATTCCAGCTTTATCACCCATGTAGATTGGTCTGAAGACAGCCAATACCTAGCCAGTAACTCAGGGGATTACGAATTGCTCTTCTGTAAGTAGACTTTTATAAAAGGTTTGTTTTTTTTGTTTTTTTTAATATGTCCTTCGACGAAGCATCATGAGATGCCAGTACCTAGGCATTCCATGAAGGAATATAGATAATGCATCAAACAAACATCTTGTGTCAACAGGAATCACCCATGTTGTCCAAAGTAGATATTTATCAACTCTATTAAGTGATATTAATAAGTGCCCAAAGGTGTCCGACATATTTTAGATAATGAACTCAGAACTTTTTTTAAACCAAGAGAATAATAGATCTTTTAAGTCGTCAAAGGACAGTCTCATCAAGTAAGAAAATGTTTTCCTTACTTGATTTCAGAGTGAATGTTTATTCAGTTGCATTACCAGGTATTGAATGCTTATTCATTAGAAACTTGGAATTAGACACAGGAAACTTTTTCTAAAAGATGGACAACAGGCACTGAATTCACTGGCCGATAATACAACGGAATCACTAACAGATGAATACCACTGTGATATTGTAAAAATAATGAATGCATGACTTTACCTTGAAAAAGCATCTCTTAGTATCAAGGATGAATACCAGCACTATATGACTACTACATTTACACTTGGGATCTATCAGTTCTATAGACATGGTAATTTTACTCCAATGAGCTACCAATTCTTGTGTTTGAATCAATGTTTATCAGGAATATCAACATCCAAACATGCTTACAATCATTTTTTTAAAAATTTGGATGATAATTTAGAACTTTGCGTTATAATTTTGTTTCAATTTTTATTTTTTCAGGGACAGCTAGTACCTGCAAACAGCAAACCAACCCAGCAGTCATACGTGAAATCAAGTTGGCCTCTCAGACTTGTGTACTTGGTTTCAACACAGCTGGTATGTTAGTTTTAATATATTTTTTTTTATTATTGTCTTGGAAATACACCTTGAGAGAAAAACTTTTTGAACTATATATTCTCAGGAACCAACTAAAATATCAGTGAAATCTAAACAAATAAGCTTTATTTTCACATTCTAATTTTGTCTCATAAGTATCTGGACTACAAGCATACAATTTGGCAATGGTTTCATGTTGATAAATCAGATTAGATATTCTCCTTCTTTATAGACCTTCACTGCAATAGTATTTTTGCAGTCATTGCTATCCATTTTTGTTTTGTTTTCTTTTATTTATTTATTTTTGAATTTTATTTCATTGTATCTAATTTCTTCTTTTATCAGGCATATAACCCTTGAATCATATACCTATGATGTTCGCATGGGTGTACGATCCGATAGTGATGTCGTTCTTCTCTTTACTAGCCTATCCTGCTTCTTTGGTTTGTGATTGTATTTTTGACAGGGGATATTTTTTTTTCTGTAAATCTTCTGCCTGTTTGTTCTTGGTTATTTATAATTTAGCTTATGATATCTTTAGGTTATGATTTTGATTTACATTTGTACTATTTTTGTTAGATTGCTTGTTTTTTTGTTTCAGCGGTCTCTCATATAACCTCAATTGTGTTGGAAGAGACCTGAAGCAACAAACAAACAAAAAAAAAAAAATTATCAGGCATATATTGTTAAATCCATAAAATAATGTCAACGGGATACACATATAAAATATTTTTCTTGGTACGGAGAAATGAAACTTTGCTATGTCAGCACCGCCATTTTAAAAAAAAAGAAAAGATTTTTTCAACTTCAACGTCTGATTATATTTTTTTAGCATTGAGACATCTCAAAAATGTGTATTTATATTGATTGTAAGCTCGTGTGCATAATTTCTGTTTGACAGTAAGTCATTACAACTGCTCCATTGATTCAGTCTAATCTTCATAGCCATTTGATATATGAATTGGCAGATATTCGTGACACCTGAATTATCATATATTCTTATAATCTTCATCTAGGCATCTGGCCAGAGGGTGCTGATGGTACTGATGTCAATGGATGCGGCAAGTCTCACAATGACAAGTTGTTGGCCACCTGTGATGACTTTGGCAAAGTCAACCTCTACACATATCCATGCCCTCAACCAAAGGTAATGCCACATTCTTTAGTTAATTAAGCATTTAACACAAACACTATTTGTTATTGGCAAGATTTATGAAAAATGCCTTTTAGTAGAAAGCTGCAAATCTTTTGATTATTGCGATTTTATATATATATAATATTTCAAGTATATTTATGATCAACTTCTACAATATATATATATATATTTATTTTTTTTCAGAGCGCCAGCCATTCCTACAAGGGTCACAGCAGTCATGTGACATCAGTCAGTTTCCTGTTTGATAACTCTCGTCTCATTTCAACTGGCGGGAAGGATTGTGCTGTCATGCAATGGCAGGTGGTGTAATCTTGGCCAGACACCGTCACTGATAAGAAGACTCCCTGTCCCAGTCTGTTGTTTAGAAACTTAAAAACCAATCTACACTGTACAAAACAAATTTCTTTGAGAAATCTCATTTGTCAAGTGCTGATCTAATCAGTTAATTACTTTTGTTTCTTTAAAACCTATATTTTCACCAGGTATTTACAAGAGATGAAACTTATAATTGATTGAGGTTTCAGACAGCATGTCAATAAATATATTTTATTTATTCAAGACTGTCATTTTTAACGTTCTGTCAACAATGTTCTTATCTATGTTTGACACCTGGATGTCCGTCTCTTACTAAATATTACAGGATGTTAAAATATTGGTCATTGCCAATTGAATATTAAGGCAAATTTCAAAATAAATTTACAAAACTTTTTTTATAAGACGACCTTTTTCGGCACTTATTAGGATCCCTTTTTTAGTATCTAGAGGAAAAAAGAATGCCTGCTTAATTATCACTGTAACACTTTTGATAATTTACCAGTCTGCCAATATTCAAATGTCTTTAACACCAAATGAAAAAAAAAACTAAATCTACTTCAAATCAAATTCCCCTTGCTTTAATTTGTCAATTTTCTGAATGTTAACATACTTCACTATCCTATTTTCTCTTTGACTACTCAGGGTGAATTGCTTTCAACTGTCTCCTTTGATATTTACATTGCTTCTCAGTGATAATATGTGCATGAAAAGAAATCGTAGAACCCATGATCTCACTGAAAATGAATCAATAGAGAAGTTATTAGTACAAAGCTTGTATACCTTTGTGCTCTAATAAGTTCCTATGATAATGAGTTGAGGTTAGGATGGTTTGTAACATTTAGATATGGCAGCTTGATTTTCCAAATTTGCATCATTTGCATGAAAACTATCATGAAAATATTTCATTTGACCAGTTATTAAAAATGCCTTCGCTACTCTGAATTCATTAGGTCACCAAACAACCATTACAAATATATGGTTGGATGCCTGGTCATTGAAGAATCGACTGAGTTAGGTAATGGTAGAAAAGGTTGAAAATTTCATTTCCTCAACCATATTTACTTTCTCTTTAAATTTTAAATGCCTGTCTAATAATGCCATCTATTTGTCTAGTTAAATGATTTAAAGAATGAACAAAGCCTGAATTGAATTAAGATCTAAAATCTGATTCTTCATCAATTTTGAAATTGATTTCAATGTTGATTATCATGTTATAATTGTTGTGTTTATAATGCCCAATTCTTTACCTCTCACTGTGGTGATGGCAGTTTTCTATACTCTCTATTGTTATATGTCATTTATTGTTACTAAATGTTTCTCATTGTTGAAGTACTGAGGACCTGTTGTGATTATTTATACATTCTTGTAAACTATTTCATGCATTTGCTGATATGTTTAACGTTAGTCTTTTTTTTTTAAATATTAAATTGTATGAAAATGACTTTCAGTTTCATCATTTTCAGTGATGTATGCATGTTTGTTATAGCCCTCCTTCCCCAACCCATTGACAAAAATAAAAAAGGTTAAAATTAAGAAACAAGATCTTCGTTTTAAAAAAAGTGTAAGGATATTGAGGCAGATTAAGTTCCAATTTCAGATATAAACTCTTGGAATATAAGTTTTTTAGAATTATCATTTGACAAGAGTTGAATGACTTTTTCTTAAATCAAAAACCTTGTGCAATTTTTAACAGGCAAAATTAAGTCCGACATTAGGTAGAATTTTAAGTCATTTATTCAGACTGCCGTTGTAGTCCATTTTCCAACAATATTCTTTATTGTTTATTGTTTATTATGATTATCCTAATGTAGATCAAATACTGAAGATGTCTGTTTCGTTAATTCGCTAATTGAATATTGAGATGGGATCACTTATAGACTTGTAATTGAAGCTAATTCAGAAGCATTTCACTGTTTGCTGTCAAGTCGGAGGTAAAAGTATTTTGTCCGTTTTTTTTAAGCCAAAGCACCAAAAACATACTCATCATCATCATCATCATCATCAATATGACATATGTGATGGATTTCAATGTATTCTTTCCTAATCTATATTTTTGATTTACTTCAATTACATGTGGATTATATTCTGGAGACGTTGACAGTATGAAATGCACAAGTCTTGATAAAATTTGAATCACAGCATCTGTCACTAAGTTCTGTCTTCCAGTCTGCTGAGATAAGGTTGCCATGAATAAAAGGAATGATTAACTGATGACTGTTTTAATAAACTACAGATTATAGATTACATCCTAATGATTATTTTCCAGCACATTGCTATTTGTATTTTTAAAAATAAAACCTCTGTAGGGAAAAAAAACCTACAGCATGTCCACTATGCATGCTCAAAGCTCTTTTACAAAAATTTTATTTGTAGCCCATCTTCGAAATTTCGGAAAACGCAAATTTAATGGCAGCAGAGGTTTGTTCCAGGTTTTTTTTTTTTTTAATGTTTTGTTATGTATTTTTCTTTGAAAGGGTGGGGGGGGGGGGGGGGGGGGGGGGGTCGTTTTAATTTTGTTTGTTTAGGATATAATTTTTTTGGTAATTCTTTTTTTTCATCTTATTAAGCCAAAATTTTGTTGTATCCAATTTTTGAAAATAAGTTGACGTATTGTAAAGGTCAGCTTTTAAATAAAATGTTAAAAATCATATTTTTAAACAGAACCCATTTTCTCTCCTGTTTCAATTATCATTCCAGATATGTATTTTGGACAAACTTGAAAACCTTGCCGTAACAAGATTGAATTTTATTTTATTAGTATGTCAAGCTTTCTTAAATTTTGCATGAAGCATATGTTATATTTAATAGATTCATATACAAATTTAAATAAATTACCCATTTCTTACTGGAGCTTATGTAATTTTAAACAAAGATAAGAATTATTTTTTTGATACTTTTGATCTGTAGGTCGTTTGGCTTTGTTTTTCTGTTTTCTTTATGTTATCATTTTTTAAGAATGAATCGATGGTGTAGGAAATCAACCCGCTTGTTGTTGACTGAAAGCTTTTTGGTTTACGTCCTTGTGCACTTGAAAGAACTTTTTTACTGATTACCTCAAGAACGTATAAATTCCTGTCCCACTCAGACCCAAGCACAAAAACGTTAAAGTGGAGGTGCCATTTATTACTAGTTATTTTATTTTATTTATATATTTATTATCAAAAAACTTATTGAACTTTAATGTTTTATTAGAAATGTTATTTACATTTGAGGTGCCACATTCTGGTATTGAATAGTGTCGTTAGCTCAGGTTCCGTTTTAACTTATTCTTGTTTGGATTGTTTTTTCAGTTTTTGTTTTTGTTTTTTTGGTTTTTAAAATTGTGCAGCCTTTTTTTCTGTGATGTTTTTTTATTGCCGTTGTCAGTATTTATTTTCTCTTATTTTTGGTTTTATTTATACTGTTTTGTTAATATTTATAGTAATAATATGTAATTAGTATTACACCAATTTGCTTCAAAATTAATTAACAGTCTGAACCTTTTCCACTTACGATTATAATTAATATTATGAATAATATATGCATTTGTATTATACTATTCTGCATGTTCTCCGTTTTCAGTGCTGTGTCATTTATATTTTATACATTTCTTTCTTTCTTTTTTTTTTTTCATAAATAGCTGTATTATTTTTGTAAAGGAAATTTTGATTGGCTGAATTTGAGAAGATGCTTTGACTCTAATAGACGGGTCTGTTGTTGTCTCTATTATATATGAAAATTATAAAGAAAATTGTGGGTAGGTTGAGGCTTTTGTATGAATCAAAGCAATTTTGTCAAATGGGCCAAGTTAAGATTTTGCTTTTAAATTAAACTGGGTCATTCATGTATTCTTGTTTGTTTGAATATCATGATGAAAATTTGAAATAAAGCAACCAATTTATTATGTCTTAACAATCGAACAGCTTGTCCCTGTCAATTACTTTTTGTGCCATTGGTGTGAAAGGTTTTGAGTTATACGTGGATTGTGTAATATATTTTTAGCAGGGACCTGCTCATAAGGACTGTAGAGGTCCTTTGAGTGTTCGTTTTTACCTTCTTATATAAATGCCACCCCCCCCCCCCCCCCCCCCCCCCCGCCCCTTTCCAATGACCTTATAGAGTGTGCAGCCATATGGTCTTGGTAATGGGTATGACTGGGAAGTCGCTTACTGTCTCTTCTATACCCCTATAATATCTATTTTCCAACTTGCTTTTTGTTACTTGGTTTTATCCTTTCCCATGTCGGAGTCCTTGGCTGGGAGGGAAACAGCCAAATATGTTAAACTGAGTGGAGTTCCTGGTCTCCCATAGTGGGCAGGGTTGCACTGACTGTGTCTTCTATCCCCTTATGTCTGTTTTCCAATTAAGATAGGATGCCAGAATTTTTTTGACTATTTTATTTCGTTCTTTTTACTGGCACTGATATGACTTAAATGTGTCGCAAAACCCTTAAAAACGGACAGAGCCATTAGGCCCATGGAGCCTTAGTTTTTCCCAGTTTGTATAGGGTGAAACGGAAATAAAAATTGCTTGCTACCCTTAGGATAGGATGCCAGTCTATCGCAAAGTACTTCCCACCAGATCTAACAGACCCAGCTACCCAATCACTGCTGGGTGAACAGGGGTGTCAGAAAAAAATCTTGACTGCAATTCGGATCAGTCTCGCTCCCTTTGATTGTGAAGCGTGTGCTCTACCGACTGAGCTATTGGGACCCCTTGTAAATCGCTTTGAACATATTTAGTGGATATTGCCCTCTATAGATGTGACTCCCCATTCAAAACTATTAAATCGGGATGAGCTGGACCATTCAAAGTGAATTTAGAATTAAAATGACAAGAAATGGGAACTAGAGTTTTTTTTTTTGGTGCAAGATAAGACATTATATTTACTCTTCACCTTATTAAACAGAAATAAACCCCAAGTGATGGGTGGGGTTCCTGACCTCCCATTGTGGGCAGGGAGGTACATACTGTGTCTTATATCCCCCTATGTCTGTTTTCCAACATGCTTTCTGTCTTTGTCTTGGAATGAGATTACTTGGTTTTGTCCTGGCCCTGGCTGGGAGGGAAACAGTCAAATATATAGTTAGTTTTGGGAGATGATATTTTTTATTTGTAAATCACCTCTCTGTTATGCATTGTATTGTGTTTTGTTTATATATTATATATGATTTGTAAACATTTGAGTGTATTCCTCTTAGTGGGGACCTGTGCTTGTGTCTGGATGAGACTTTTAGGTGATCTCAAACTAAGTACACTGACAGTGTGCTCTTGGAATCTACATATGTTCCTTATTTGAACCAATTCCCCTTTGTCTGCCTTATTCTTGGATGCTTTAATTGTAATTCTAGAACTTTTTACTATCCCATTTTCTACCTGGTTACTGGCGCTGATATGACCTTAATGTGTTGCAAGTGCCATAAAACTCTTAAAAGCAAAAAAAAAAAAAAAAAAAAAAAAGCAAGCAAAACCCCAAGTGATAATTTCAATTTTCCACCCCAAGTTCTCGTTAATACCGTTTTGAGACAATGGGTCACAAATGTCCTTTTTTTTTCTAGTCCAAAATAAACGGGTCCGCATTTGCTGTTTTTTCACATGACTTCCGTTCTTGGTCTGGAATGAAACTGGCCTTTCCTAAAAGAAAATTCCCATCATCATTTGAATGTATAAATAGAACGAAGTTTTCGTCACTCAGGTCTTTGTTATTGTCTTTTGTCATCCATTTTTATGAGTAATTCTCACTAAATTGTATTAACCAGACTATAAACCTTCAACGTTACACATAGTTTTGTGTGTTGGTCCGTTATATTTCCGGATGGCAATGTTGTGAGTTTCGTAGCCAAGCGTACACCCATCTATTCCTTTTGTCGGAGATTTAGTGTGTAATTGCATTTTTAAACGGTCTCTCTCTCTCTCTCTCTCTCTCTCTCTCTCTCTCTCTCTCTCTCTCTCTCTCTCTCTCTCCCTGAAGTGTAGCTGTAATAAATAACAATGTGAAATTGAATGTAAGCTTCAATTTAATTACGAAAACTGATAGAATGGACGTTTCGGGTTTCCCCTTTTTCAACAAACAGGATGAATGAAACACTACAGATGAATGAGATTATGTGGTAGTGGCGTTGTTAAGATGAATTCATCTTAACATTCATTTAAAATTTATCTTAACAACGCCACTACCACATCATCTCATTCATCTGTAGTGTTTCATTCATCCTGTCTGTTGAAAAAGGGGAAACCCGAAACGTCCCTTCTATCAGTTTTCGTAATTAACTTGAAGCTTTCATTCAATTTCACATTGTTATTTATTTCTTCGAGCTTCGATCCGCAACATGTACATTAATAAGTGTGGCTGTATTAGCCATAAAAAAATCAAAACAAAGAAAAAAGAAAATGATGGTAGCTTGTTATTTGACATATAAGGACAAACTAAATTGTAAATCAGTTTTGAAAATGAGTAGTAGTAATTTATTCAGATTAAGGATGAACTAAAGTGTATAGAAACTTAAAATATCATGGCAAAATAAAGATTGCTATTCACAATTCGACACGAGAGTTGTTTACAATTACAATGAATTTACAGCATTGTGCTAATCAGACAAATCACATTTTGTTGAATTCGGCGTGAAAACTGATTCAACTGACAAACAATCAAAATGACTCCTATCTTGTCAAAACGTCTCAAACCTGAGACTTCCAATCACTCTCGCTCTGGTTTCAGACTTTTGGACAAGTTCATGTTATCGATTCATGTTTGAAACGTTTTCTGACCATAATTTTAAAGATGTGTTTCGTGGGAGGACGGTAGAGTAGCTGGATGACTATTCCAGGGGATAAGAGAATTTAATTTTTCGGTAAAACAAAGCAATGTCTCTCATGATTACACCATTGAGTAGTTCCAGTTTGGCCCCAGACTGGCTAGAAAACGTTCACTCAGTTATCAATAAATTAAAATGACCCCCCCCCCCCCCCCCCCCCCCCCCCCATTCGTCATAAAGCCGACGTATACTTATTTTCAGGTCTGATCACCAACAAATTATTGTGCATGTGGGTTCATTGTTGGAATGGAAACACTGTCAAAACAAGACATCTTGACCATTACAACGATGTTGAATCACGCTCATAATTGTGTTCATTTATGAACCTGTGCACGTCGATTAAACTTCAACCCGCTATTTTCTTAAAGTCTAGAGTTTTAGAGCTTTTGTCAAGTTGGTTGCCATTTTGATAGATGGATATTGCAATGAGGAATTTTCCCTCGGCGTATTTAATTATCAGGGGTTATTTAGACATAATATCATTTGGCCACCGAATCACATAAAAAATATTATGGGGAAAAAGTTTTCTGACCAAACGCAAAAAAAGTGTGTTTTGTCGATGTAGGTAGAATGGCATTGCACGATATTGTAAATGTAGTCAGAAAGATAAGAGAATTGTATGAATGTCTATAGAAGACACCTCGGATATAAGGGGAAGGCTTTCTACGTAGAATGTTGTCCAAATTTACATCTTTCCATTTACCTTCAAGGGGTTGTTGTTTTTTATTAATTTAAAAAAATGTTGATTATGTCTGTTAAAGAATTATATTGATACAAATGCACGTACTATATATTATCACAAAAATACTAAAGGTTCAGGTAGGTCCAAGTAATTCATTAATGAAACACCAATTCCATTAAATAGGGTTTGTTTGTTTTTTGGTTTGATTTTGTTGTTGTTCGTGTCTTTTTTAAAACTTTTAGTTTTGTTTTTTCTTTTTTTTTCTACAATTATCCATGTGGATTTAAAATAATTAACTCAAAAGCATGCCAACGCTTGATTACCCCAGGTGCTTCTATATTTCTTTGCACGTGAAAAAAATAAAACAGAAAACAAAATGAATAATACATATTATATTCTGTAACAATGAAGTTGATATGCTACGAGTATATTTCTGATTAATTATATCGTGTTATTTTTACCTCTAGTCATTCATTCAATCACAACAAAAAGTTATGCCATTTAAACTTTTGATATTGGTAGTGGATGGTGATATAATGGCAACAATTATTTTTAAAATAATTAACTTGAGCCAGCGTATTCTTATTGGCAAGTCTGATAACCCAAATTTATCATGGGCTCATTGTTTTTAATTGAATTGAATACTCTCAAATTAATGCAAAATATTGTTCATTACGACAATGTTGAAACAAGGCCATTACTGCATTCGGTTATCAGACCTGCAAATATTTCTTGTATAATTTTTCATTTTTCTAAAAGTATTTGAAAAGGAGATGAAATGGAAATTTAAGTCAAATGATTGTGACAAAAGTTTTGAAAAAAAACAACATTCTAACTTTTATCTTTTTATTACTTCTGTTCAAGATAAGTTTCATACAAGTTTTCTCAAACTTCACCACTTTTCAATAATCTTTTCAACCCACAACATATTGCATACAGTCCAAAATGCAAGCCCGGTAACTTTTTTCTTTTTCGGTCTTTGTCAGGCGATGATTTTACGAAGACGACTCTCGACATCTGGGTTTAATTGACTCCAGGTGGAAAGCCTGTCTAAATTTATAACGAAGGACTTTGTTATTGTTTTTGCCATCCGTGTTTATGAGTAATTCTCACTAAATTATATTAACCAGCCTATAAACGTTCAAGGTTACACAAAGTTTTGTGTGTTGGTCCGTTATATTTCGGACGGCAATGTTGTGAGTTTCTTAGCCAAGCGCACAGCATCTATATAATTAGTATCATTGAACTGCTGAGAAATTCTGGCTTCAGCAGCTGATTTTATACACAATATCATGTCATGAAGTAAGTAATAAATTCTCATTCACAGTGATTAAGTAAAATAATGATGTATATATAACAACGAGGATTACATTATAAATGGGCATACAGAAGTAAGATTTGTTTTAACCCTCTCCTTACCAGCCATTTTCAGGATTTTCCCCAAAACTTCTCACCCAATTAACACAAAAACAGATTTTTTATCACTCAGACATAATAGCACTAAAATTCTTGCGATACATAATTTCTTTAGCAAAACATGCTCAACAACACACTGTTCATTTTGTTTAAATTTTTTGATGTACAAATTACATTTGAATAAGAAAAATGGTTGTATTGCAACGAATGTGACGATTATCCTGTGGTTGGTAAGGAGAGGGTTAAACCGTCATAGTCTGGCGAGGTCAAACAGACATCGATTTTTGAATTTCAGGTCGAGTTTTTGATTAATTATGAAAAGGAGATGAGCTGATGGATGTCCTTTCTGATGAGAATGGATGTCTCCTTTAAAAGTCGTACTTTGAAAACCTGATAATTGTGAATTCATTTTTGGTTTTGTTCACCGCGACATAATACAAAATTGATGGATGGGTTACACTTCTCTCTCTCTCTCTCTCTCTCTCTCTCTCTCTCTCTCTCTCTCTCTCTCTCTCTCTCTCTCTCCCCCCTCTCTCTCTCTCTCCCCTCTCTCTCTCTCTCACACACACACACACTCTCTCTCTCTCTCTCTCTCTCTCTCTCTCTCTCTCTCTCTCTCTCTCTCTCTCTCTCTCTCTCTCTCTCTGCCTCTAATTCTGGGTGTTTAAATGTGTGTGTGTGTGTGTTTGAATGTATATAATAGTTTGTGTGTGTGTGTGAGAGAGTGTATATATGTGTATGTGTGTGTGTGTGTGTGTGTCTTTGAGTATGTTTATCTGAAATCTATTATATACGATTTCTCTGAAGTCATTATCACACATATCCAGTTCACAAGATTCAAGTAAAATGATAAAACAAATCAACAATTCTATATAGTTATGATTATACATTCATTCAAGTTCAAAATTTGTTTTCTTTACCTTTCCGACTAATTATAATGCAACTGAAGTCAACAGCTTCTAAACGGATTTCAGTGTTATGGAAGCTTGTAAAAATTCTGGTACTGGATTTTTATTGCATAGATAGCAATAATAAGATATCAGGAAATTATTTTATGAAGAAAGATACATTTTTCATAGATATTTTAATAAAACAATTCATTTAATAATTGAATTTTACAAAACCCGATCCAGTCTTACTGTACACATTAGATCTTACAGGGACCTGTCAATCCATTTTTTGACGGTCCTAATAAAACAAAGTTGGAAACCACGTAGTTTTGCTGGGTTTTTTTGTTTTTGTTTTTTTTTTTGCTAATGCATGGATTTATATCAGTTTAAAACTATTCAGTAGTGTGTTATATATATATATATATATATATATATATATATATATATATATATATATATATGTATATATATAATAAATCGTTTTTATTCTTTCTTATTACGTACTCTCTTCAACATGGCATCATCCATGCATTATATGAAGCAATAAAGCATCAAACACACCTCGTGTCAATAAGAATCACATTTGTCTAAATAGGATTTTTTTTTTTTTAAAACTTCCCAAAGTCAGTTTCACTAACTGATACGTGGTCCCAGCTATTCACTTATATAAATTTATTTTCAGGTGATATTATTTATTTTATTTTATTTCACTTTTTAAATCATTATTTACAAGTAATGTAAAATCTGATCGTACTCTAACATTTTGAATGCGGGGTTCTGCTTTACTAAATTTAGAAAAATCGTCCACTAAATCACTAGCATCGATCTAATCAATATAATTCGCGCTTCATTGTAGTAGGACTGCATCATTCTGACTCCTCTCTTGGTGGCAACAATAGTGTTTGAATTTAAAACTTGATGAGTATGAGTAAAATCATAACTTGAAAAAAAATATCAGTCTTGCCCTTATGGGGTTAGGTAAATGAATGTCTTATATAACAATGCCGTACTAAGCTTTTTTCCATGTTGAGGAGAAAACTTCGACTTCAAACATCTTTCTATTTGAATGGTCCCAAAATTGGCTAAAAGTCTCAAATGTGAAGCGTCCAAGAAGCTCAAGTTTGATACCAAATAACAAGTTGAGGCTTATTTTAGTCAGTCGACATTTGAAGTAAAAGTTTTCTGGTCAAGTCTAAAGAGTTTGGTCAGGGCACGGCAATATTATAATTTCTTTCCCTATTTACACATGAATAGCAGCAGCATTGGATTGCCCTCTAGGGCATGGGTTTGTACTGGGATTGATCCCGTGCCTCCTGGACCTTCCTGCTGATGGCGTACGCCACAACCACCACGATGATGACAAAGCTCAGAGCACAGGCGATGATAAGAGGCACCATGATGTCTTCGTCACGAATGGAGGACGTTTTTGCTTGACACTCGTCAATTACTGTAGTAATAGTTAAAGAAATAAATAGATTATTAAATAATTTTTTTTTCTCTAGAATTATGTACAGCTAAATAGTGTATTCTAAAAATATATCATACCTAAACCTCACATTGCGATCCCTCCAGTAGGAATGTTATAACAAATTTCAATTTCATACAATACATTACAGTATACACGTTAGACGACCTCTTTGTACAGGCAATCTTGCAATATCCCTTGCTGTATAGACAGGTACTGGTTCACAATAAGATAAAGTAACAAAAGGGCATATGTGATATTGATATTCGTAGTCTATCAGAATATTTTTTTAAAACAAAATCTAATGACTTTGCAGTTACCATCATTTCAATCTCATTTAGTTTAAAAACAAGCAAACAAACAAATAATAAACTTTGTGATTTCCGTTAGGTTCTCATGCTTACCTTCTGGGAATGTCTCTGAAGTCAGGTTGAAAGCAGCGATTTTGACATATTCAAACTTGATGACTGTCTCTGTTTCACCTTCGCCAAGACGTTTCTTAATGAGATTGTCACACACCATGGTGTGTCCTATTACTGTGTTGAACAACTCCAAATTATCTTTCTTTAATGTGACGTAATCGTCTGAAAATTACATTCCAACAATTATTGAAGGCAACGTGCAACGTTACGTATAAACATAAACTAGTCAAAATGTGCGTTAAAATGAGTTGAAAATTCTATAGTAGTAGTAATAGTAGTAGTAGTAGAAGTAGTAGTTGTAGTAGTAGTAGTAGTAGTAGTAGTAGTAGTAGTAGTAGTAGTAGTAGTAGTTGTTGTTGTTGTTGTTGTTGTCGTTGTTGTAGTAGTAGTAGTAGTAGTAGTAGTAGTGGGAGTAGTAGTAGTAGTAGTAGTAGTAGTAGTGGTAGTAGTAGTAGTAGTAGTAGTAGTAGTAGTAGTAGTAGTAGTAGTAGTAGTAGTAGTAGTAGTAGTAGTAGTAGTAGTAATAGTCGTAGTAGTAGTGGTGGTGGTGGTAGTAGTAATAGTGTTGTTGTTATTGTTGTTGTTGCTGTTGTTGTTGTTGTTGTAGTTCTTGTAGTAGCAGTAATAGTAGTTGTTGTTGTAGTAGTAGTAGTAGTAGTAGTAGTAGTAGTAGTAGTAGTAGTAGTAGTAGTAGCAGTAGGAGGAGGAGGAGGAGGAGGAGAGGGAGGAGAAGGAGGGGGAAAAGAATATATATAGTTTTGATATCATTACGTCATCTCATTGTCGCTCTCTCTCTCTCTCTCTCTCTCTCTCTCTCTCTCTCTCTCTCTATCTATCTATCTATCTCTCTCTCTTCCATTGCTCTCTCTCACACACACACACACACACACACACACACGCGCGCGCGCGCATTTACACATTTTCGCCTATATTATTATGACAATCTAAATATAAATATATGTATTTTGTGTTTACTTGAAAACGGCCAAAGGCCGAAACGTCGTTTGTTTTGTGTGGTTCATTCATGAGTTAGATTTACTCCCTTTATCTTTATCTCCATTTTATTGACTCATTTAGGCACCTCTATTAATTAATAATTCCTGTAGTCGAGGTTGTTTTTGGTGATGATAATGATGATGATGATGATAATGATGATACTGTAGTCGAGGTTGTTTTTGATGATGATGATGATGATGATGATGATGATGATGATGATGATGATGGTGGTGATGATGATGATGATGATGATGATGATGATGATGATGATGATGATGATGATGATGATAATGCTGATGATGATGATGATGATGTTCTGGTTATAGTCATTGTGGTAATATTTTATTCATATGATTCTGTCATCCTTACCTTCAGAAGAGCCAGGAAATGCTACAACATTCGACACGTTATATCCAAATACTAAAGAATTCAAAGTCCAGTTTGAATGAGCTCTTTCCTCTGACTTCCCCTGTTGAAGAAAATATAACATTAACATACCCCCATACAAAGACAAAGCTAGATTAGAATCTTGAAAAATAAAGCTGAGTTAGAAGTAATCAAGGAGTATATGGTTTGGTTCCTAGTCGAGGAATCCTGATATTTTGGGATGTATTTGTTTGCCTGTTTTGTCTGTCGTTGACTCAAACCCCAAAGCTCTTATAGCTTGCCATATCAATAGGAGTGAGAGTAATTCTACACAAAATATACTGTAGTCTTAAAATATTGGCCTAAGAACAAATTAACCCGCAGGTGATCGGTGCATGATTATCTTGTTTTCATAAAAGCAAATAATCGCGTAAGAAAAGGAGTATGTATGGTGCAATGAAAAGACGAAATGTCTGCTCAGTGTTCAGTGTTCAGTGCTCGGGTGATGATGATGCTGCTGCTGCTACTGATAATGATGATGATGATGATGAGGAGGAGGAGGATGATGATGATGATGATGATGAGGATGAGGATGATGATGATGATGATGATGATGATGATGATGATGATGATGATGATGATGATGATGATGGTGGTGATGATGATGAGATTTTGTAAAACAGAATATGAAGAGAGAGAGAGAGAGAGAGAGAGAGAGAGAGAGAGAAAGTAGAGAGAGAGAGAGAGAGAGAGAGAGAGAGAGAGAGAGAGAGAGAGAGAGAGAGGAAGGAGAGGAAGAAAGAGAATAAAACAAAACAAAACAAAAATAAAGAATATGTATAGAATGATGGCAAGGTTGGATAAGAACCGACCATCATAAATTACACAACAACAGGTGGCTGCAGCAGTAAGCTACACCTCAGCTTACGCCAATACCTATAATATAAATTCATTATAAAGAGTAATAATCAACATGGATATTAACAGCTTTAAAAAACATTATTTATTTATATATGAACGTCTGAAATATTTTTCTGCCGTCGGTGTGGTTTTTATATAACGTACTTTTGATTTTATTGGGGGTTTTTGTTGTTAGCTGAGGAAGGGTTTGAGCCTAAAACGTTCCGTGTTTTGGCATTTATTTATTTTTTAAAAGGTGTTATATTCATTTTTGTTTATTGCTAATTAGAGTTCACAGCCTCTAGCAGCTAAATATCTCACCTTATAGTCATTGTGTACACTTAGTTTTTAATGAATTAAACAATAATAGTGAAATTAATTAGAATTAAATTATCCCTTACGTGACTCAAAAACGTCATATTGAGGTTGAAGGTGGAGTTGCCCCATTCTAAAATTAGACTAGACCGGTTTTCACCACAAACGCTGTCGTAGGTGTCCCCAACGTTTGGCACTTTGATATCCTTGAACGCAATATATTTCTGTAGAAATATAAATAAGATAATAAATATTACATTAGTTCTGTACTTCAATCACTTACATAATATCTATACTATTATTCCAAATTTCTAATCACACATGTTTGTGAGCTATAGAAAGGTTTATTATTATTATCATTATTATCATTATTATGTTTATTATTATTATTATCATCATCATCATCATCATCATCATCATCATCATTAAAATTTAACTTCCAATCCTTTGACCAAACAAATAAAGACAGATGTCCTGTAATGTATAACTGTTA
This sequence comes from Berghia stephanieae, assembly GCF_034508935.2. Taxonomy (NCBI): domain Eukaryota; kingdom Metazoa; phylum Mollusca; class Gastropoda; order Nudibranchia; family Aeolidiidae; genus Berghia; species Berghia stephanieae. The sequence continues at coordinate 37,475,922 of NC_088360.1, forward strand.
TTCGTAGTGTTGTAAATCTTTTTGTCGTCTGCGAAAAATTTACACGTAGATAACAAGACATCAAGGAGGTCATTAATAATGATCAAAAACAAAAGAGGACCCGAAACATTACCCTGCAGAATCCCGCTGGTAACTTTACCAAATTCCGAAAACTCACCTCCTACCTTTACTCTTTGGGTACGATTACTTAAAAACGATTTTATCCAATTTAACATGCAACATATTAGCCCATACGACTTCAGTTTTTTAAACAGCCTTAAATGTGGTACAGAATAAAACGACTTCCTAAAGTCTAAATATATATAAATATATCAATATTTTATTTTATATCTATCATGGTAGTAAAATGTTCAATCACTTCAATAAGTAGTGTAACACAGGGACGATTATTTCTAAAACCATGCTGGCAGGCGCTGAACAAGTTGTTGCTTTCAAAATAATTCAAGAGACAATCTTTTATGAATGATTCCATTAATTTGCATGTAATACATGTGAGACTGACTGGTCTGTTGTGACCTGGGTCATGTTTATCGCCCGTTTTAAAAATCTGTAATATTTGCCATTTTCCAATCAAAAGGTAGAACTTCTTCGGTAAAGGATTTGTTAAATATAATCAACAATGGTGTAATTATTTATAAAGCCAATTCCTTCAATGATTTTGGATGGAGATTATCAGGTCCCATACTTTTTTGAACAATCAAGCCTGCACAGTTTTGTAAAGATGGCTTCTTTAGAAATAACCACGTCCGACAAAGACCTGTTATTAATTCTATCATTGAAATTAGGTATGTTATCTATAGTCTCATCAACAACAACAAAAAAGCACTTAAAAAGAAATCATTCAGTACATCTGCTTTGTTCTTATTATCATATACAACTCCACAGTCGTCTGTAACTAATGCTGTAATTTCAGTTTTTGTTTTCAACTTTTTGTTAACCTATTTCCAAACGCATTTTTTGTTCCCCCTGCATTCATTTACCAAAGCTCGCTCAAAATATTTGACAGCCGCCTAATCTCCCGTTTTGCATCTTTCCTTGCTTTAGCTGACTCTTGGTAGTTATAGTGGGTACGGTGTTTTAAACAACAATAGATGAAGTGAGTAGAAAAGTGCCAGAAGACAATAGAGAATAAACATTTTTCGCGGCGGTGATGGGGGTTTGAACCCGCGACCTTATTGGTACGACAACTCCGCCTGGCCGGTGAGAGCGAGACTCTACCGTATGAGCTATCCACGATCCCCAAAAAACCGTATCTAACTCAGGTCATTCATTACTAGAGCTCTCTCTCTCTCTCTCTCTCTCTCTCTCTCTCTCTCTCTCTCTCTCTCTCTCTCTCTCTCTCTCTCTCTCTCTCTCACCGACTACTGGAGATCGCGGGTCCAACATACACAACCACCACGAAGTCAGTTGGCCAGCAATTAAGCTTAATAGCCAATATTCTCAACACAAACATATAACATAGAAACAATTGAGACAGTGTTTTAAAAACTTTACAAAAGTTTTCCCGGTTTTTTTTTTTCTTTACCTTACTTTTCACTATTTTGTTTTTACATAGAACAATTTTTCTTCTCCTGGTTTAACAGTAGGTATACATTCTTCTTGTAATCGAAGTAAAACTGTCTTTAAATATAACCAGGATTCATTAACACTCAACAGAGATAAGTTCTTCTCCCAACCATAAAGCTTCAATTGTTCTCTACATTTACCAGAATCTCCCTTGAATAGAAAAGTAAATTCATTTACCTCTTCATTGTAATCTTGAACGGAGATTCTGGTATTTTTCTACTCAAACTAACTAGACCAATCTTTTGATTGTTAGGTATGGAAAAGCTGAGCAATGTATTATGAAATAGTGAATGTGTACTCTAACGATTATGCTAATTGTATGGAAATTATGAAATAAAGGTATAGGAACTATGCAATCTTACATGTTTGAAAAATAGATATTGATACTTAGTCCACATAAATATATTCTAAGGACAAACCTATATCATATTTCAATTACAATGGAGCAGTCCACAATAGGTCTTACGTGTACTTATTTATAAATCTGATAACTAATATTGTTATGGTCTCATTGCTGCATTGGTAATACTCTGAAACCAACGCAAAGTATTGTATATTATATTACTTTATATACTTGCGATCAAAATAAATTATACACATTTAAAATCGTCGTTACTTTTTTATCCGTTGACGTAGGCTAATGATTTTCCACTGAGTTGTTTGCCATTAGCCTCTCTGTGTACCGATAGTTGATGTTTTTGTTTTGACCTGAAATTCGCTCACCACGTCGCGCACGTGCTAAAATAACCTTTTAGCCCCTTACTCTGGACAGGAAGTGTGTAGATTTTGTTGTTTTTTTTTTGTCATCGGTGTCTTCTTTAATTATTTTCAAGGCAGGAAAATACCATCAATTGATCTACTCGATGTCACGACTTAGTTAAGAACAACATGCACGTTCCATTGGTCATCTTCAAGCTGGACAGTCTGTGACCAATGTCACAAGAATGCTTAATATCTGAAGGAGAACTGTATATTCGTTAGTGGATCGATTTGAAATGACACAAACGGTAGGGACTAACGAATATACAATTCTCCTTGTGGCATTAAGCATTCTTGTGACATTTTCACAGACTGTCCAGCTTGAAGATGATCAATCTCACGTGCATGTTGTTCTTTATTAAGTCGTGACATCGAGTAGATTAATGGATGGTATTTTGCATTGTGTTTTCCTGCCTTGAAAATATTTCAAGAAGTTCAAGAAAAAAAATTAATATATACACTTCCTGTCCAGAGTAAGGGGCTAAAAGGTCATTTTAGCACGTGCGCGACGTGGTGAGCGAATTTCAGATCAAAAACAAAAACATCAACTATCGGTACACAGAGAGGCTAATGGTAAACAACTCAGTGGAAAATCATTAGTCTACGTCAACGGATAAAAAAGTAACGACGATTTTAAATGCGAATACTTTCTTTTAATCGCAAGTATATAAGAAGGTAGCAACAATTGTAACTATTTGTTTAACATCTCTGCTGGATCTAGATACAGAAATTGGGATAAACTCCAAATTTAATTATTCATTTTCTGTTGCAATCTAATCATATGTTGTTGTTGTTGGTGGTGGTGGTGGTGGTGGTGCTGGTGGTGGTGGTGGTGTGGTGGTGGTGGTGTGGTGGTGGTGGCGGTGTGGTGGTGGTGGCGGTGTGGTGGTGGTGGTATTAACCAGTTAACTGCCACACCCCAGAAAGACGCATATTTCAAAATTTGTCCAGAAAACTCGTCTTTCTAATGTCGATCCATTTAACATGAATTAAATCGACCGATATTTGAAGGACGAGTTTTCTGGCCAAATTTTGGAATACGCATCTTTCTGAACGACGGTAGTTAACAGGTTAAACACATAATTTGGGAGACCTCAACATTACATTTCCTTACCCTTTCATTCTTGGCTGACTTGACGTAATAAGAGACCATAATGGTGATGTTGAAGGTAGCTAGAATACAAGGCTCTCCAAATCTGGATTTTATTACGTACATTGGTTCTTCGTCCACAGTTTGGTTTTTAATTTGGTCACCCGGAGCTGAAAAGTT
>NC_088360.1:37484516-37487016 GCF_034508935.2 Berghia stephanieae
TATGCACAGCGTTCGTTGTATATTATAATATATATATATATATATATATATATAATATATATATTATATTATGTATGTGTGTGTGTGTGTGCGCATGTGTGTGATCGTATATATATATATATATATATATATATATATATATATATATATATATATCGTTGTTTTTACATTTTTCACCAGCCATATAATATTTCGAGTCCTGATCGATCCATTGCTTTCAGAAAAAAAATTGCTTGCATATTTGCTTAGCAACAGATGTGGCTAAGGGGTTAAAATTGAGAGATTAAGGTAGATATTTCATTATTATCTTCTTATGATCATCACCATAATCATTATCATCACCGTCCCATAATTTTATGAAACGCCCACACTCCAATTGTTTACCTAGCATTGTAGCTGGGCCTGGTCAGCATGCGGGAAGTACTTTACTTTGGGCAAAGGATAGCCCACTATTATTGATGTCCTTTTAACGCTGAAGAAAACTTTAAAAACATTTGCAATAAAGGATCTTTGACGTTTAATCATTTTTCCTTCAGGCATCACCAAATAAAAGAACGGTTCCAAATTACTTGAAAATTTGTAAAATAATACTACTATTTAAACAGTTAGATAAATTAAAAGTTAAAAATTACTACAGCATCTAATGCACAAAATATGATGGACCATCTGGAATGTCACAAAGTACTCAAGACCATCCAGTTCTTATTTACAATCTATAACAGCCGTTAATGACTTTAACAATTGTTTCAATTCCAAAGGCCAAATTAATTCAATAATAGATCACTCCGGGTAGTTCGTTTGAATCTGTTCCATTTCATTTAATCCGTTAACTGTTGTACTCTGGAAAATTATGTTTTAAAAGTTTAGCAAAACTCGTCCTTTAGATATCGATCGATTTAAATGAGCCTCATCTTGGCATAAACTCTCAAACCTCGGACTTCGTGAACTATACATAATATATATATTATATATAAATATATGATATATATGAGTGTTGGTGGGTACTTGTAGGCACAAGAGTACTCGATAATGGTTAGATCATATAAAAATGAACAAGTTCACTCAGGTTATTTTTGCCGAAACAATCGTTTCTATTGATGAACATCTGACTCTAGGAACAAAGCTATCATAGTTTTATTGTGTAAGAGAAATACTGATAATGATAACAACATTTTGCAGAAAGGCTTCGATACAGTGCAACAATGGGAAATGAAAATTTATTTTGAAAATAACATTTTAAATTACATTTCAATTTTAATAATGAGTCCCAGAGGGTACAAAAAAATAGCACAATGACATCTATTTCTTTTCGAGTTAGGATATTATGAGATATTATGAATGAATATTATGACTGCGCTGTCTCCATGGATGCTTGCCGTGAATGTGTGTTACTTCGAGTGTGGCAGTCTGGTTATGTATCCAGTTAATAATTTGTTTCCACAATCCAGTTAATAATTTGTTTCCACAAATCTCTTTCCAGTTCAAGTGTTCTTAGCTTTTGTATGTCATCATGTATCTATGTTAAGTTGCTGTGGCAATTGGATGTTTCCTTGTGTTGTTGAAATAATTTCTTCGGTTGTTGTTTTTAAATATATTTGATATTTTTTGAGATCTTGATTCAGTGTTGTTGCAAGTGAAGTTGGTGTACGCACTCTGTATTTGGCTCCTTGTTTGAAGTAATCATCCACTGAGGTTTGTGCTGGAATATTTTCATCTCGTCGGAGCACGTATCCGAACAGTTTCCATCTTTGTTTCTTTTCGCGTGCTGACTGGTTGTTATTATGCATGTCATATACATCCTCATTACTGATTTTGTCGGGCCAGTATACCCCATTAACTCGTCTCAATTGTTTGCGATGAAGGGAGTCTAGGGTGTTCAAATTCTTTTTTGTACGATCCCATGTACCACAGTTGTACATAAGAATTGGCAGCACTAGCGCTTCGTAAAAGCCTATTCTTTTATTTTCATTAATGATGTTCGTCCTGTTGCAAACGTTGTATAGTTCTCTGAATGCAGTTTGAGCTACCCACAAAGTGCTTATTTCTTTTGAATAGTTGAATTTGCGCTATATACAGGGGAAAAGAAGATTTAGTCACTATCCTAATGACATCGAAATTTACCCATGGGTTGAGATCGGAAATAAATTAGAATCTATAATCTGATTATTAATACGTAGATTTGTTTGCGATTCGGATAAGCCATAATAACATTCCATGTACGATACTAAGTAAACACCATCTAATGTTTCGTGGTGTGCCCATGACAAAATTCAGACACGGATATTTGTATATCCATAAATACGAGTATCTGTTTGCTTGTGTTGGGGAAAAGTTTAGTCAATGTATGCAAAGGATGGGAATCATGGTATGGTGGAAACTAACACCTGGATAAAGTAAAAGGTACAGCGAGAAAACAAAAAGTGATCCATGAAACTTTTTTTTAAAGTCAAAACAAAGAACACATAGATAATTAGATAATATGATAGATATGATATAGAAA
>NC_088360.1:37489516-37529516 GCF_034508935.2 Berghia stephanieae
AGATCAAGTGAATAGGGTGGGTATTCCAGCAATTCCCAAGAATAGCCCAGAGAAGCTCGTTCACAACTCTTGACTTGTGATCAGGTCCATCGTTATGATGCAGAATGACGCCTCGTTCATGCAAAGTGGGTCTTTATTTTTTTGAATCGCTGGTCTCAGTTTGTCTTTAAGAACGAATCTGTAATAGTTTCCGTTAACAGTTTGACCAGGTGGGACAGGCCAGTTCAGTATAATGCCACGTGTGCATCACTTTCTCTCTCCTTGTGTTCTCCGAGCCTTCTGCAGTCTTGGTGCCTCCGAATCAAGTCATTGAGCTGATTGTCTTTAAAATTCAGGATCAAATGAATACACTCACGTTTCATCGCCAGTGACAATTCTTTTCAGAAACTCAACACCATCTTCGGCAACTCGATTCAAAAAGTTCTTTTTGAGCGTGCAATTGATTTTGCTCTTTTGTCAACAAATGAGAAACCCACTTTGCGAACTCCTTTTTCTTGCCAAGTGCGTTGGTCAATATTCTGTAAACAGGTTGTAATGGACACACCAACAAGTTCACTTATCTCCCTACAAATTGTTCTTTAATCTTCTTCCACAACAGCTCTCAGTATCGCTACAAGTGACAACAGGAGGTCTCCCAGTGTGTTCGTCCTCCTGAATGCCAGATCTCCTATCTTCAACTTCTCTGACTCACCTTCTAACAGTTTGAATTGAAAGAGCATTGTGCTCCAAAACTTAAAAAGGTCTCCGTGTATTTTGACAGCAGACCTGCCGAGAAGAGTTGAAAATTTGATGATAACCCGAACATCGTAGCGTGAGAAGGTTGCATCAATGTTTTGCTCTGCCATTTTCCTTGGATTACGCTTAGACAACACACTTGCCACGTCATAGCACTATGACACGACAACCAATATAGTACTTGAAATTTGGCATCGATATTTCCTCGATAGAACGTCATATAGTCTCAAATTTTGGTGGTTCTAGGTTGATTATTAGCGAAGTTATAGAAGAGGAAACTTTAATTCTGAAACTCACCTCGTATGTTATCATGCGTTGCTTCAAAACACATCAATAGTTACCACAGTGCGAATAGAGTGAATATTGATATTTTGCGTTAAGTTTTTTTTTTTTTTTAAACTCAAAACATCCGGCAGCCAGATATAACGTGCCAACCCACAAAACTACGAATAACCTTAATCATATACAGTCTGGTTAATTGATGCATTGCTTTTAGTTAAAAGACTTACAACATTCGCCAGCTGGATATAACGATACAATACAATTTAGTGAGAATTGGATTCAATAGTCTGATGTCACGTCGCTCAGCAATGGCGTGAAGCGTGGTTCTAAACAAAGGAAATCGGTACTTTTTATTCTTCATGCTGGCTAGAACTTTTCATATGTCATGTGATCAGAATGTATAAAAGTCAAAACATGATCATATTTATAATATTTTTCTCCTCTGGATACACTTTTATGCTCGTCGGAGAAATATTTCATAAGGGCGTCCGCCATTGTTCCGATAGTTTAGAGCCAGTTACTAAGTTACCATGCGTCATTACGAGGGACGTCATGACTCTTGAAGCCTTTTGTTAAAAATAATATCGAAGAGCTGAGTGACATCAATTTCATTCTATATAGATAGAACGAAGTTGACGTCACTCAGGTCTTTGTTATTGTTTTTTTGCCATCCATGTTTATGAGTAACTCTCATTAAACTGTGTTAACCAGACTTTAAACGTTCACGGTTACACATAGAGGGAGAGAGAGAGAGGTGGGGGGAGAGAGAGGGAGGGAGAAAGGAAGAAAGAAAGAGAACGAAAGAAAGAGAGACGGTTGAGAGAGAGAGAGATAGATAGAGAGAGAGAGAGAGAGAGAGAGAGAGAGAGAGAGAGAGAGAGAGAGAGAGAGAGAGAAGAATGGGAAAAAAATAATATAAAATGAACGAGCTTAGGAAAATGAGTAATGGAGTGTGGGCTCAACAGCATCAGGCCACGAATTCTAATAAAGGTCTCAGCGGAATCTAAGAATCTTTGATTTCTCTTCTCTTGTCGGTCGTCTATTGACCAACCAAAGCTTCTTGATGACTGAGAAGGAGGTTCGGAAATTCGAAGGCTCTGTATAACAAATAACAGCTGCTCGTCTCTTATTGATTTCACAGTTTGAAGAGTCGATTGTTTTCTCGTGTATATACACACACAGATACTTGCTTTTTATTATTCTTATCTTTCCTCCTTATGTTTATCAAAAAGTATATCCCACGTCCCCCCCCCCCCCCCTCGTATAGATATATTTACTGATCCATCCATATTTTTTTTTCATCCACTCACCAATCCATCACTTTATATCTCTCTCTCTCTCTCTCTCTCTCTCTCTCTCTCTCTCTCTCTCTCTCTCTCTCTCTCTCTCTGTCTTTCCTATATATTATATATGTTGCAATTTTGGTCGGCAATACCAGAACACAAACAAGTACAAGGTACGGACACGTACCCATCTGAGTCTATATATATATATATACATATATATATATATATATATATATATATATATATATATATATATATATATTAAAGAGAGAGAGAGAGAGAGAGAGAGAGAGAGAGAGAGAGAGAGAGACGAGTACTCTATAGATTCTAACAAGCCAAGATGATGGTCATTTAAATCGATCGAGATTTGAAGGACGAGTTTTCTGGCCAAATATTCAAATACCTGTCTTTCTAGAGTAGATACTACAGCTAAATGGTTAATATACTCACCACGCGCATCCCAAACGGCTCTTCATTGACCTAAGTCGTAAAACCACTCAAATTCATGATCTGGTCTTAAAACTTTCTTTGTTTGTTTATGTTTTATTGCAATAAAATTGATGAGAAAAAATATGCGCGTAATATGGCGCAATATCCACTAATTATGATATCGCTCACCAAAACGATATTATGCCGAGATGAACATAGTGATTAAAATCAAATTAAAGCTTAAGCTATGCATTTTGAGCTGAGATCCACGCGCACGGGTAGATAGATCTTTTCATACCTCCATTAAAAAGAATGAGATTTTTTTCTGACTTGACTTACTGACTTCCGCATTTGATATCACCCGACTTCGCAGTTTCAGTCGTTCATTTCATTCTTGTGTTGAGGGTTTCCCAGTTATCTCTGCGTGCCGTTTCCCCTGTTTTTTTATAGCTCAGCCAGTGATGTCAATCTGGTTTTAGATTGTTTCTTGAATAAAGAGAATTTTTAATTTTCTTATTTTTACTATTTCAATCTTAAACTCAAATTTCGTAATCTTCTCCATTTCAGAGAAAAATAATATAACATAAATATATTGACGTAAAACGACAGGGAGTAACAAAATGTGCTCAATGCGTTTTAGCAACATTAAATATGTAGGCCGAGACACCTATTAGACGCTGAAACAACTTGTTTCGACAAAGAATACCCTATCCAACCAATCCATACTGTTGCAGCTTCAATAGTGAAGATAGACGCAACATTGTGGTGTGGAGTGATGTTCGCTATGGCTCTGTCGGGGAGGGAACTCTTTAATCTTATTGCACCTGGAGAAAAGGGGCTGAATGTGTGCATTCACAGTCCCTCTTCCTTTTTTTCTTTTTTTTTTTTTATTTTGTTTTGTTTTGTTTTGTTTTGTTTGGTTTTTTTTTGTTTGTTTTTTTGGTTTGTTTGTTGGGGGGGGGGGGGGGGGAGTGCTGGTCTTGAATTGAGGTGGCGGTTAGTCCTAGTAAACCGTTAAAGATAATCGTTAGTTTATGTTTGCTCCTTACCTTTTTCAATGTTACCAAGTTACTCTAAACCATCATGTTGGTTACACTTCTAGTGATGTAATAGCTGTTATAATTAAATCTGCAGGCGAGCCTTTTGAATTTCCAAGCTGATATCTAACTTCTTTTGTATGGGAGTCCAATGCAGCTGCATTCCAAGCTTGGTCTTCCAGTGTAGTATAGCATTGCTCTTTTACTGCATTGGGGAGTCAACGTTGTTACTTGCCAGGTACTCATTATTTAACACATGAGTGCTGTACAAGTATATGAGTAAAGATCCGTTTTCAAGCACTCAACTTTGCGTCGCTGACAGCGGGACTCGAACTTGGGGCCTACAGGTCAAAAGACGAGGTGTCATACCACAAGTCCACATTGCATAACATCCATATATAAGTAATAACGTATTTGAGAACTTTCTATCTCTTTATCGGTTCGTTTAAAGTATAGATATGCTCTAATATGCCCTCATTCTCATTATGATTAAGCCATAATATCAGAGCGGAAGAAAGCATATCCAACCCTCATTTTGCTAAGATTTGATGGATCCAATAATTATCAACAGAAACGATGTGGTTATGAAAATAGCTAGTAGACAGTGCGTGGATCGAGTGCATTCCAGTCAACTTGATTTGCTGACTCATCATATAACTGTGCATGCAGAGATTAAAGTATGGCTCAGCGATTCGGTCTTTGCTTTATACCCGAAAGTACCGAGTTCGATCACCCGCCGCTGCGCTGTGTGGCCTTGAGCAAGTCACTAGTCCGAGCTCAGTTTGCGGCGCTGCACTGCAGCTGACGCCTGGGTTATTCCAGTCTTCCCTTGGAATAGACCCTCGAGACTAATTTCCCCCATGGGATGAATAAAGGGAATTTGTGTGTGTGTTTGATATATTGTTAAGAGAACGGTTTGCAGGAGCATGGAAAAAATCCTAATTTATCTTCTTATTTTACGTAGTTTCGAAATAAAGACTGAGGTCTGAAAAAAATGAAGCTATAACTTTACCCAAATGACCTGAATCCGTTTCATGTGTAGTATAATTTCTACTTTTCCCTGTAATTATAAAATCAAATGAGGGGGGACGCGTTTTTGTTGTTGTCTTTTTTTTTTTTTTTTTTTTTTTTTGCTTCCCAGGAAGTAAAAAAAAAAGTGGATTCACGAGATATAGGATAGTATATAGCAACACTGGCAACCTTACCAGCACACCATATTTAACAAGTTATCACATTCGAAATTATAGATATCATGGTGCATTTAGCCATTGTGAAATAATCAGTAATCAGGGACTGAATTGAAATTTCATATTTCGTCATTTGGAAACCCAGTGACGCAATGTTTGATTTTTGTCTATAACCAGTTAACTACCGTACTCTGGAAATTCCTGTATTAAAAGTTTTGGCCAGAAAACTCGTCCTTGAAAAATCGAATTTTTGCCAAGATGAGGATCATTTAAATCGATCGATATTTGAAGGACAAGTTTTCTGGCCAATTTCTTTAATAATTGTCTTTCCAGAGAACAGCAGTTAATGGTTTAAATACAAATAATGCTGCTTGAAGCTCGAAGCTGAAATAAGTAGAGTAATAAGTTTGAGTTTTTCAAGCTTCAAACGGCAGCAATTGCATTTTACTCTTTAGTCTGCGATACATTTGTTGCATTTTTGTTTTGTTTTTGAAGGGGAACCCCCGTAACGTTCACACTCTTTGTTTTGTAAATGAAATCGTGTTTAATCTTCAACTTTTTCATTATATTTTACGTTGTCTTATTCATCTCATTACCAACTACAGGAAAATCGTCACATTCGTGACGATACAACCAACATGTTTCTTATTCAAATTTCTCTTGTACATCATAACATTTAAAGAAAATGAACACTGTGATGTAGATAGCTAGAGTATGTTTTGTTAAAAAATTATGTAATCCAAGAACTTTACTGCTATTATATCAGAGTGATAAAAATATATTTTTGTGTTTGCTGGGTGTGAACATTTGGGGAAAATCCTGAAAATGGCTGGTAAGGAGAGAGTTAAGGTCTTTAAGATGTCGGTCTCATAGAATCAGCGCCATTTTAAGTCGCACCGTTGACAATTCAATGTCAATCTGTAATTGGCCTAAGTGAAACTGTACACGCTTGTGTCATAATTATATAATGCTCCCCTCCTCCTGCCCCTTCCCTTTTTATCCTTCTCATCATCATAGTCGTCGTCGACATCATTACCATCATACTCATCATCGTCGTTGTCTTCATCGTTATCATCATCATCATCATCATCACCATCACCATCATCAACGCCAGCAATATCAGCATTAACAAATTACAACAATAGCAACAACAACACCATCCACGACATAATTGGATCACTATGCATCATCGTATAACACATTAAAACAGGATGATACAAAGTACCCATTCTTTAATAATACTCTTACAACAATACGTTCAATAAAACACACATAACTGATAAATGTTTTTTTCAACTTATCTGCCGTACTCTGGAAAAAAAATAATATGATTTTAAAATTTTGGCCAGAAAACTCGTCCTTAAAGTATCGATCGATTAAAATGACCCCCATTTTGTCAAAAACTCTCAAACCACCACCATCATCATCATCATCATCATTATGATTAATGTTTACACTCCCTCACGCTCCTTAAGATCCAACTCTCAATCACGATTATGCGTTCCTAAAAAAGGATCTAAGACCTATGCTGATCGTGCATTTATTCATACTGCTCCCGCTGTCTGGAATTCTTTACCATTTAGTGTTAGGAGCGAGGTTGTGGATTCCCAGTCATCTTTTAAAAAGAAATTAAAATCTCATCTTAGGAGAAGCTCACTAGATTAAATAAAACATCCTTTTAATAAGATATACATTTATTACATCAAAATTCACATGACATAGTATTATAATCTCCCTTCTTCCGTCATTATTTTTAAATGTCATGATATGATTTAATTTTATTCAATAATTCATGTTAACATATATTTTTCGTCTCTGTATGCATATACACGTTTTGGTGAATGTGCGTGTCTTTGTGAGGGTGTGTGTGCGTGTGTGTGTGTGTGTGCGTGTGTGTGCGCGCGCACTTGTATAAATGGGTGTGTGTACAAAAATGTTTTTAATGATGTTCTACTAGAGCTGTTTTGTTAACGGGATTGGGCGCTATACAAATAAACTTTATTATTATTATTATTATTATTATTATTATTATTATTATTATTATTATTATTATTATTATTATTATTATTATTATTATTATTATTACTATTATTATTATTATTATTATTATTATTATTATTATTATTATTATCATCGTCAACGCCAGCAATATCAGCATTAACAAATTACAACAATAGCAACAGCAACACCATCCACGACATAATTGGATCACTATGCATCATCGTGTAACAACATTAAAACAGGATGATACAAAGAACCCATTCTTTAATAATACTCTTACAACAATACGTTCAATAAAACACACATAACCGATAAATGTTTTTTTCAACTTATCTGCCGTACTCTGGAAAAAAATAATGATATGATTTTAAAATTTTGGCCAGAAAAATCGTCCTTAAAGTATCGATCGATTAAAATGACTCCCATCTTATCAAAAACTCTCAAACCGGGACTTCCAGATTTGAGAGATATTGGCAAGATGAAGGTAATTTTAATCGATCAATTCTAGAAGGACAAGATTTCTGGCCAAAATGTTGTTAATGTGTTTTGTTTTGTTTTTTCACAGTACGGCAATGCTCTGACTAGAGGCAACACAAACTGTCTACCCGTCATTGTTCATTATGTGTATTATACGGAACAAAACCCTTTCGATGCTACGAGTATGAAATGAAAGTGAAAGCAATAAAGTCGAGAGCACCATATGGCAGTGACACGGTGAATACCAATGCGTAAATCGTTATTGACCTTTCTTCTATGACCTCACTCACTCTGGCACCAGAACGGCTTAGTCGACAATTTTCTGATTTTCAGTGTCATGTAAAAATTGCGCTACTCCTATCCATACTCTACTAGATACGTAGCTACAGTCTAAATCGTATCTTATCTTTTTACTTATTGTTTCATAAAATATGCGACATATCAGAAGGTCTGATAACCAAACACTATTATGAGCTTGATTTAACATTGTTGTAATGGGCAATATTTTGCGTTTGTTTGAGAGTATTTCCATAACAACAATGAGCCCATAACAATTTGGGTTATCAGACCTGTAAATAAGTACACGCCATTCTTTTATTAATTCAAAATAACACAAGATGTGAAGCTTTTCTTTTGTTTCATTTTTGGGGGCGGCGTGGCTCAGCGGTACGGTCTTTGCTTCGTACCCGAAAGGTACCGAGTTCGATCACCCGAACTGCACTTTGTGGCCTTGAGCAAGTCACCTTGCCCTAGCTCAATTTTCGGCGCTGCACTGCGGCTGATGCCTGAGTTATTCCAGTCTTCCTTTGGAATAGATCCTAAAGACAAATTTCCCCATGTTGAAGAATAAAGGGAATTTTATTATTTTTATTTATCAATTAATCATTAATTAATCATTATTTCCGGTCAACATGGCTGACACATGTTGGCACTGAGCCTCAGCTCAGTGAATTGTCTTTTGCCTCACTTATCAAATGCTTTTGGAGGATGAAAATATATTTTAATATTATACTGTCCTCAATCGAGACCTAAAACGCCTTCAAAATAACCAAGAATTAAAATCAAAGGAAGACCTTATGAACTTAGCATCCACAGCAAAAGACCGTGAACTGTGGAAGGAGATGACACAGATGATTAGAGAGGCAGCCGAGGCGTCCCGATCGGATGATTAGGAAGCGAAAGGCCTTAAGTAAGTAAGTATAATTAATCATTAAGATTTCAGATTTAAACCGATTTTGATCGGGCGTTTGTATTACTATTAATTTTCGTCCCCATTTCACTCACAACATGTGTAAGTAAATCACAATAATTAATAACAACACTTTGTTTACATATCAGATAAATTTAACTGCTTATTGTCTGACAGATTTAGCTGTAAAATGCAAACTTAAATATTTTCACGTGGAATGAAATCTTGAGCTAACGCAAGGCAAATCCCATACGCTAGAGATTACCTGACAACTTCGTGCGGCTATGTGGTATTGTGGTATGACACTCGCTTTCGGATCGGAAGGTCCTGGGTTCGAGCCTTCTCTCGGCGCATAGTTGAGTCTTTGGAAAAGGCTCTTTACTCACATTCTCTCACCGTACGCAGGTGTAAACTGAGTACCTAGTACCTGGCCGATATAGCGTTGTCTCTGTCCGAAAAAATTGTAATATCGCTGAACATGTTACGTGTTGATGTTGTTCAGGGACCCGTTGTAAAGCGCTTTGA
This sequence comes from Berghia stephanieae, assembly GCF_034508935.2. Taxonomy (NCBI): domain Eukaryota; kingdom Metazoa; phylum Mollusca; class Gastropoda; order Nudibranchia; family Aeolidiidae; genus Berghia; species Berghia stephanieae. Next base: position 37,498,665 of record NC_088360.1, read on the forward strand.
GCACGTTTAGTGGATATTGCGCTATATAAAAGCTCACGTTTTTGTGGGGTTTTTTTTTAGTGTTTTTTAGAGCATGGGCCGCGCTTTTTGATAAAATGTTGTTACTATAAGTAGCTCACCTTAGAAGTGATGTATAACAAAATTATTAAAAAAAAAGACGAGTATGAAATAGTACTAGACAAAGCAGATAAAAAATACAAGGAAAAAAAAAACCTCTCAAAAATCAGCCTGCCTCAAATGGGAGCCGAACCACGGACTTACGTTCAATAAAACACTCATAGCCGATAAATGTTTTTTTTCAATTTATCTGACGTACTCCGAAAAAAAAAAATAATATGATTTTAAAATCATAACTCATGATATAATTTTACTTGAAACGCGGGTCCAATCAGCTTGTACATTCCTTGGTTAAAAACTGATAAGTCTACAGTTATATCCATCTTAATTGTGAGAAGAGTGTATTATGTTATTTGAAAGAAATTCTATCTCGGCCTTAAACTGTTACTTTCACGGCTATGTGGTCTTTGCTTCGTACACAGAAGGAACCGAATTCGAACCCCCCCCCCCCCGCCCTCTTGTGATCTTGTGCAAGTCACCTTGTCCTTGCTCACTTTGCGGCGCTGCACTACGGCTAGTGCCTGAATTATTCCAGATTTCTCTTGGAACAGACACTAACGAAAAATAATCCCTTGGAAATGAATAAAGAGAATTTTTAATTAAAAAAAAAATACGATTGCACGTTGGATCCATCGGACCCGACGTCTACTTCTTTACAGGTCTGATGACCCAAATCATCATGGGCGAAATATTGTAATGGAAATAGATACTCTAAAACCAACGCAAAATATTCTCCATTACAACAATATTCAATAAGCCCATAATTGCGCCCGATTAACAGATCTTAGTAATTTCCGGCAGGTCAAAAAGTGATGTTAAACTCATCCACATCATTATTGGAGATGAGTGGTAAAAAGAAAAAAAAAAAAAGGGGGGGGGGGGGGAAGCTTACGTAAGGCAAATCAGATCGAAATACGCCCTTGCACAGAGCAGTTATAGCACATTTAGTGGAAATACCGCAAAATAAAAACTCTTATTGTGGATATGGGAGTGTAAACATAATATATTTTATACATATTATATGTGTGAGAGAGAGAGAGAGAGAGAGAGAGAGAGAGAGAGGAGAAGAAGAGAGAGAGAGAAAGAGAAAGAGAGACTAGAAAGAAAGAGACAGATAGACAGACAGACAGACAGAGAGACAGAGTCAAACAGAGACAGATTAAGGGAGATATATGTAGACTTAGATTCAGAGACAAACAAACAGACATACACTGAGACAGACAGAACGAGACAAATACAGATAAAAGAGACAGACTTATGAAGAGAGAGAATATGGGGAAAAATAGATAGATGGATCTATTGATAGATAGATAGATAGATAGATAGATAGATAGATAGATGGATAGATAGATAGATAGATAGATAGATAGATGGATAGATAGATAGATAGATAGATAGATAGATAGATAGATAGATAGATAGATAGATAGATAGATAGATAGATGGATAGATAGATAGATAGATAGATAGATAGATAGATAGATAGATAGATAGATAGATAGATAGATAGAAAGGGGCTGCTCTAACCTCTACTGCTATACTTTGATGAAACTTTTATTTTTAAAAAGAGAGACGTTTTGTTTCTAATATCTACAGGTTAGATTGTCGACCCATGACTCTTGTCAAAAAATGTTGAGTTTGAGCCTTAAACTTTAAAACGTCTGTCTATTGATAAAATGCAGCTGGCGTCATATTCACGCTTGCTGTTCTTATTGTCTGTTAAATACTTCTCATTCGCCAAATTCAATGCACTTTCTCACTCACCAAATTTAATCCAGTAGGCAATAAGTGGTCAACTAAGTGGCGTTGTGACGGGTATGATAAATTAAACGCTCATATATCGGAAGGCCAACAGATTCGGCTGGTAGGTTGAGTACTGAATGAGATTATGGGCACGGTCAATGGCTCAGAAATAATCATCATCTCAGTTTTTAAACCTCCCAAACAACTTTTGTGATTCTCTTCTCGTTGTTGCTATTTTTCCAGCTTCATTTGTTGTTTTCACAAACCGTTTTTAACATTCTTAACTTTTGTATAATTTGTTTTTTACTGGTGTGACTTTCGTAGACCATTTGAAAAGTGAAAATATATCATTTTGTAGAATGTTATGATGTTCAGTTGTACTATAGATCTTCGTATCGTCTGCAAACAGTTTGCAGGCTGAATTTATGTCACATGGTAAATCATTGATTTATAAAAGAAATAAAAGTGGTCCCAATACGCTTCCTTCTTGGTAAATCAATCACTGACGAAAAGTACCCACCTATTAATATTGTGATGAGAGTTTAATAGAACAAAAGAAGCCAAAATCTGCTCATAGGCATGGTGTAAATAATCTTTTATACTATCTATAGTTACAGTGGAATGTGTGTTGGTGAAACAAGATACCAAACTGTGACACCCTATCTGTGTTATGTAATATACACATATCTGTGTTATGTAAAATAAACACATTATCTAATTTGCATAAGGTTTATATACATCTGTTATTTGTGTTTAGTTGGGTTTGATTTGTTTTGTCTCATTTGTTTTTAATTATTTTTTTTTTTATGTGCATTGGGTCATTACGCAATGTGTATTTAGTTCTGATTACCCAAATTGTTATAGTCTGATTGTATTAATGGAAATACCCTCAAACCAACGCAAAATATTGTCCAACACAGCAACGTTAAAACAAGCCCATAAGGGCTTTCGGTTATTTAGGCCTGCAAATAATATTATGTGCACGTCGGTCATTACCTACGTTTATATCATCAGGGGATACACGGCACAATAATTTCATATTGAAATGAGAAACAAACAAGTAAACAAATTAATAACGAATAATCAGATTTCTTTGGTTCATCCTGACGACCAGAATGTTATGGTTCAGTCGTGGTCAATAAACTAGAAGCAAAATAAAAAGATAACAACATATGCCATGTTTTGCTCCTGTACAATTGGAGCTTACCTCTTAATTATTTGTTGTTTGTTTGTTTTGGGTTTTATTGTTGGTTTTTTTTTTGTGCGGTTATGTGATCTCTCGCCTTCGGGTCGGAGGATCTAAGGTTCGAGACCCGCTTTGAGCGGCACGTAGTTGAGTCCTTGAAGAAGGCTCTTTACTCACATTCTCTCCACGTACTCGGGTGTAAAATGAGTACCCGGTCCATTAACATCGTTGCCTCTTTTGTGGGAAAATGTAATATCGCCTAACAGGCGTAGTGTCGAGTCCTACAGGTTAGGTGTTGCTGTTAGCTAGGGACTCCTTGTAAAGCGCTTTGAGTACGTTTAGTGAAAATTGCGCTATATAAATGCTGTGGTTAACAGTATAGCTCACTCCATGACTGTGTGTGTGTGTGTGTGTGTGTGTTTGCTTGTATATATATATATATATATATATATATTTGTGTGTGTGTGTGTGTGTGTGTTTGTTAAAATGTATAAATTCCGTGCAATATAATATATTAGAAATGAGAACAGACTCATATGTCTTTCATTATCATAGAAATGTTATTTTAATTATTGTAATTAGGATTCATTGCTTTTGTCGTCATCAGAAAATGCTTTGACGTCTGATTAAACGATTAATTAGAATCCAACTTGTGTCTCCAACTCGTATCAAGATCGTATTGAAAGAAAGATGCAAAGGTTGCATTTATCCATATATATATATTATATATATATATATATATATATATATATATATATATATATATATTGAGTGTTGGTGGGTACTTGTAGGTACGAAAGTGCTCGATAATGGTGGTTAGAGCTAATATATAATGTAAATTTTCACTCACATTTTTTTTGCATGACGACTCGTTTCTGTGTTCCTTACCCAACAGAGGTAAGGAACACAGAAACGAGTCGTCTCGGCAAAAGAATGTGAGTGAAAATTTACATTATATATATATATATATATATTATATATATATATTATATATATATATATATTGTATATATATATATATATATATATATATATATATATATACATATATGTATATATACATATACATATATATACACATATATATGTAAATATATATATATTTATATATATATATATATTATATATATTTTATAATATATATATTTATATATATATATATATATATATATATATATTATATATATAGGCGTGAGCTAAGGACCCCCCCCCCCAAAAAAAAAAAAAAAACAAAAACAAAAAAAAAACAAATAAATAAAATAAAATATTTCTAACAAGTGGCTGGTCGAATACAAGACGTGTGTAAATGTAGGGAAGGTGTCGTGTTGGACGCTACACTTAGGTCATCCGTCAGATCAAAATACCATTTAATTTTACCCTCTCCTTACCAACTATAGGAAAATCGTCACATTCGTTACGATACAACCAACATTTTTCTTTATCAAATTTCTCTTTTACATCATAAAATTTAAAGAAAATGAACAGTGTGTTGTAGAGCATGTTTTACTAAAAGAAACCATGAATCGCAAGAATTTTACTTCTATTGTGTTTGAGTGATAAAAAATATATTTTTGTGTTAGGTGTGAAGTTTCTGGGAAAATCATGAAAATGGCTGGGAAGGAGAGAGTTAACTTTCGATTTTTACAAAAGTCAAGTCCATTTACTCTAGAGGCTCTATCTCATTAATTTGTCAAAGTCATAAAGTAAATAATTAATTGTATATTTTAAAATAAATCTCCTGAACGCGTCGTAAAATGTTATGAACTTACCTGCTCACGTAGAAAATTATTCGCTTCCGTTAGAATTACAAAAACCAGTAAAAGAATATTCTTCTTGGCCGAAAAAAAATCACCAAAACTCTCGTTTGAAAGAAAAAAATTCAACAAAATACTAGATATGCAATCTTGTGCCTGATTACAAAAACGTGTGCCCAGTCTTATGCGTTTATTTCACTTAAATAACCAAAACGAGCAAACTGTCACATGGCATGTTATAAAAAACCCTCGGTGACCCAGCGCGCAGAGCAAAATACAACTCTGTCGTGGAATGTAAGTATCTAACAATCCAGTAAATGATGGCAATGGTGAATTATTGGCCAATTTATATCAACATGATATATAACTCCACAACCCATTTAATTAACAAAAGCTCAGGGCGCGTTGTACTATCACCGTGTGCTTTAACAATGATAAATTTTACTGGTTCTAATAAATGATAAATTAATGCTGGTATGATAGCTAGCTATGTTATATGGCCACTTGGTAAAACCTTTTAAACGGGAAATTGTATTATGACACACGTAACATCACGAGACGAGTACCGAGCAATAATAAAAGTGAATCTTGATAATGCGAGTATGTGTGATACAATAGAGAGTGTGTTTTCATTTTTTATCTTTACATAAAATGCTACCTCATATGTGTCAAAAATCATTATACCCTTTAACAATAAAATCCAAAAAAAAAACTTGAGCTTTTAAATAAAGTGATATCCTCTAAATTTGCTCAAAGCGCTTTACAAAGGGTCCCTAGCCAACAGCAAAAATGAACATGAAGGACGGGGCAAGGTGCCGTTAGGCGATATAACATTTTTTTTTCCAATAGAGACAACACTGTCATCATCATCATCATCATCATCATCATCATCATCATCATCATCATCATTATTATTATTATTATTATTATTATCATTATTATTATTATTATTATTATTATTATTATTATTATTATTATTATTATTATCAGTATTATTATTGGTGTTGTTGTTGTGGTTTATCATCATCTTTATCTTTTGTCCTAAATAAATATTTAAACCCCCCACCCCACCACCCCATAAAAAATGGATCCGGGTCAGCGGGATTAAAACGAAAATGAAAATAAAATGATTTACCGAATTCGAGACTCAAATAGATGATCTATGCAAATCATCATCAGCGATTGTGGTTGAATCAAATGTGCGACAGGTGGTCTGACAGTTAAACAGATGGGTAGTAGGTAGATAGTGAGTACTCAGTGGATCTTTCATTGTTAAACCGTTTTCAATCCCATTAATAATTGGAGAACACAGTATTTATATGCTCTAGCTGGAAATCAATAATATATATATATATATATATATATATATATATATATATATATATATATATATATATATATATGTGTGTGTGTGTATGTGTGTGTGTGTGTGTGTGTGGATTTGTTTAACTTTTGTTTTGTTTGTGTGTGTGTGTGTGTGTGTGTGTGTGAGAGAGAGAGGGAGAGAGAGAGAGAGAGAGAGAGAGAGAGAGAGAGAGAGAGAGAGAGAAAGAGAGAGAAAAGAGAGAGAGAGAGGAGAGAGAGAGAGAGAGAGAGAGAGAGAGAGAGAGAGAGAGAGAGAGAGAGAGAAGAGAGAGAGAGAGAGAGAGAGATTATATTTGTATGTGTGTTTGCTTTTAGGTTTTAAAGGGTTTTGCAGCGCTTGCGCCACTTTAATGTCATTTCAGCGCTAGTAAAGATGCTAGAGGAAAAGTTGAAGATCTGAAGTTGAAAGCACCAATGAAAGAGGAAAACAAAGGGGACAACTTCAAATAGGAAGCAGAAGTTTCCACAATCAAACCTTCAATTCAAATCCATTGATCAGTAACAATAATTAGGGTATAATTAATATGAAAGCACTTAAGGTCCCCTCATTTCTTTGCAGCTTGGAAAATGGATAGACTCGCAAAAATGCTGCCAAAAAGGAACAATAAATTATACCGCATAATTTCAGCGAGACAACGTATAATTAAGACCTTTGATAAACCATCAATGCGTTCAATTAATTACCCTATGCTGCCCAGACATAAACAAGTAATCATGTTGTTTGTTTGTTGTTTTTAAGGGTTTTACTGCGCTTGCAACACATTTCTAGGTAATATCAGCGCCAGTAAAAAGGAAGAAAATGGAATATTAAAAAGTTCTAGAATTACAATTAAAGCACCCAAGAAAAAGTAAGACATAGGGGAACTGAGAACAAATAGGGATCAGATGTAGATTCCAAGAGCATACCACCAATGTACTCAGTTTGAGATCACCTATAAGTCTGTTTTGTTTGTTTTTAAGGGTTTTACGGCGCTTGCAACACATTTAGGTTATATCAGCGCCAGTAAAAAGGAAGAAAATGGGACAGTAAAAAGTTCTAGAATTACAATTAAAGCATCCAAGAAAAAGTAAGACAAAGGGGAACTGGGAACAAATAGGGATCAGTGTAGATTCCAAGAGCATACCATCAATGTTCTTAGTTTGAGATCACCAATAAGTCTCATCCCGACACAAGCACGGCCCCCACTAAGAGGAATACACTCAAATGCTTACAATATAAATTAGAACAAATATAATAATACATAACAGAGAGATGATTGACAAGGAAAAAAATATCATCTCCCAAAACAATAACTATGCATTCGACGGTTTCCCTCCCAGCCAGGACCCCGATCAGGGCCAGGACAAAACCAAGCAATCTCATTCCAAGACAAAGACAGTATGCAAGTTGGAAAACAGATATAGGGGGATAGAAGAGAGAATAAGTACCTCCCTGCCCACTATGGGAGGTAGGAACCCCACCCAGACCTATAAGTCTCATCCGGACACAAGCACAAAATCCAACAAAGAGGAATACACTCAAATGCTTACATTATAAATTAAAAATAACAAGTATAATAATACATAACAGAGAGATGATTTACAAGGAAAAAATATCATCTCCCAAAACAATAACTATGCACTTGACTGTTTCCCTCCCAACTAGGACACCGGCCAGGGCCAGGACAAAACCAAGTAATCTCATTCCAAGACAAAGACCGAAACCATGTTGGAAAACACATATAAGGGGATAGAAGACACAGTATGTACCCCCCTGCCCACTATGGGAGGTCAGGAACCTCACCCAGCAAGTAATCCTGTTCTGCCTCAGGATGGGCCACGATAGACTTAAAAAGCACCTCATGTGGTGAGGAGGAGGAAGATGCAGAGCATATACTGCAGTGATGCAGATGCTACTTATCCCATAGAGAAGAGATATAGCCATCTGCAACATCTCCAAATACAAAACTTTTCCGGACTGCGAGAAGAACTCAAAAAGACAAGAACCTTCATCTTTGAAACAGATAGTGGAAACGTGAAATTGCTGGGGGCCCAGTACAATGTAAATGTAAGAGGAGGACAAAGTCAAAGTTTAATACACTACACCAATTTTTTTAAACAAAGAAATGAAGATTTTAAGAATGATTTTTCTATAATATGTATTATAAATTTATTTTTGAAAAGTTGGGGTAAACATATTGCACATTAAGTCATATGTATATAATATCAGATTTAAAAAGGACGGATTAAAAACATTATTAAGACACTTTCATTACATAAAATGTATAATAAAACAGAAAAAATTTTATTTAAAAATAGCACCATGTAATTTGAAGGAAGTGTCAAACATTGATAAGTACTCGTAATAATAATTAGGGTATAATTAATATTAATATGAAAGCACTTTCGGCCCAGGCATTTCTAATATCGAATCTTTGTAAATTGGAAAAAAGATTGTTTTAATTTCAAATAATTAAGATTAGGATACTCAATTTTCATTTTTTTAAAAACAAACAAAAAAATCCATCTAAATATCAAAAGACAGTCTCCAATATCAAGCTGATTCGATTAATATCAAGAGTTTCAGTTAAACGCGGGAAAAGAAATATAAAAAGATTTTAAATCAACTGGTCAAATGTGACTGTAAGACTGTGACTAGTTAAGAGAATGAAGTAGATTCAAGAACAATCGGTCCGAATATATGTGATTAGTCTTGGATCACTTTAATACAATAACCAGTCACAATTATCTGTCGAAGGATGTAACTAAAAATGTGTACTGTGTTCATAACAGACTCTTGGTAACCTGAAGGCATGAAACTCTTCATTATCACTTAACCGAAGAGAATTCTATGGATAGTCCATCAATGTGTCTATTTTGAGATAACCTAAAAGTGACATCCAGCAGGCAGATGCAAGGAATCCCATTCAATTGTTTACAGAGTAAATATATTCAAAACTAAAAACTATGATAGAACATAAACAGAGAGATGATTTATAAGAAAAAATAATGTCATATCTGAAATAAAAGGAGTAATATAATTAACCACCTCCCTCCTTAGCTAATGACCTGGAAAAAAAACAAGCATTCCAGAATGAAGACAAATAGTAACGTGAATAGGACCCCCCCCCCCCCCCCCCCCGCCCCTCCCCACAAAATATGAGGTCAATGTCTTCTTATAAAAAAAAGATATTCAATATAAAACACTTGCAAAATTTCCCTGACATTTATACAAATTTTTCATACAAATGCAATCGACGGTTGATGGGGAAAAAGGAAAAAAACAAAAGACCCAATAGCTTTACCTTCTAGGTTAAAATCAGGAAGTAGTTTGGTTTTCAGTGGTATCAACAGTTAGCATTCAATTTAACTGAGTTCATTATTATAGGAAAAAACGGAGGTGAAAACGAAGGAAGAGGAGGAGGAGGAGAAAAGAAGAGGAAAGAAAAAAAGAGGAAGAAAAAGGAGAAGAAGAGGAGCAAGAAGAGAAGAAAGAAGTTTTAAGAGATAAGCAAGTGGGGATGGAGTACTAAAGAGAAAAAGAAAGATTGATTGTGAAATTTGTCTTAATAAACTTGAAAAAATCTGATGAACGTAATTCAAATACAGGGATAACAAAATAATTACTATTCTACAATACAAAAAGCATGAAACAATTGTCATAGTCAGCGAATGTATAAATAGAACTTATAAATCATTAATAAGACGTATTGCACAATTTAGTAAAAGAAAATACAATGTTTATATCTATCAATACTTGGGGTTATCACAGTCAAGTGAGAACGAACTTGTAACTAAAGAGCATTATTATATACATGAAATTCGGATTTTGGTATGGGAACACAAAAGCAATATGTAACAACAGTTGTATAAAGAGCTATAATTATAAGGTTTGGATTGTTGAAGAAAACTTTCTTTCTATTTTTTTTCAAACACTTTTAAATACTTTTGATAAAAGAAAGTGTGATTAGAACTTCATAGGATAAAAATGTACATCCTTTATAATGAAAGACAAGCATGAATTCTGACATTTAAATACTTTTCAAATTTGTGTTTGCAATGATTTCGGCTTGATAACTTCTAATTCACCACAAAACAATAAATAAAGTTTGAAAGATACAGTGCAACCCCTGGATATTGACATTGCCCAGGACCGGGAAATTATGTCGTTATCCAGGGGTGTCATTATTCCGGGGTTTTCAAGATGGCGGAAAAATGGGGTGTGGTGAGACCAGTGAACACATACAGCACAATGCGCTGACCAGTACCTGAGAGAAGACACGTCCTAACAACGTAGAATGTGTATTTCTCCTGTTTACAAAGGGCATACCAGTTACGCTTTCACTCTCCAATGTGTATTGTCATTGTTTTGATCGTAAACAGTTCTCCAACATGATTTAACAAAACTAGGAATAAATCAAGAAAATCAAGTCAAAAAATGATAATATCGCACAAGAACACAGATGCTCATATCTACTTTTAATATGTATTAATGAAAGTCCATGCGATGCTGGTGATGAGTTTTGAAAAATCAACATTTTTATTTAAGTGCTCCACAATTTACAAGAACTTAAAATTGTTAGATTTACATCTTACTGTATTTTTTTTTTTTAACTAGGTATTACCGGCAATAATATCAAATTTGGACTGATGTTTAGAAAAACAATCATTGTTTTTTTTTTAATCAAAACAATAAAGTGAAAGAGGCTGTCATTTTTTTCCTGGCTATTCCAACATGTATTATAATACAAGACCATAAATATCCATGAATGCGCCCATTGGACACACAGCATTGCCTGATATCAGTTTACCTCCACTGACCTCTGACAGGTAATTAACAGGGAAGGTTAATGGACCCTTGAGAGTTCCATCCACTGATAATCTTCTTTAGCTGGGGTTCCATATGAACTGGTGCTGAAACCACACAGTGTAGTAAACACGCATTCTGATTGGTCGATAACAAAGCAATCTCACTGGGAGGGGGAAAAGCATTTTTTATTGTTTAAGAGTACAAGATGACATGGTCGAGTATCAAGCATCGTTTTCAACTGCAGTTTGTTGCTATAACGATGTCGATAAACAGGGGTTTAACTGAAATGTATGTCGCTATTTGTTTTTTTTTATTACTAATAATATATAGCAAAAAATTCAGGACCAGAGGTCAATATCACTATCCAGGGATTGTCGTTATTCAGGGGTGTCGTTATCCAGAGGTTGCACTGTATAAGAAACCAGATTCATGACTGGTATACCTGATTATTAAATATTGTCAATATCTCTGAGCATTATGAAATTCTTTATTTTTCTGGGAAGACCACAGATTTGATTTGCTTTCCTCTGCTTCCCCGGTCCAAAAATGTTTCTGACAGAACATCGACACAATGAAAGTAGTGAACTTGGTGCAGAGGCTGCTGTAATGAGAAGACTTATCAGCGAGGCATCTTCTTCTGACAATGTAGCTTCAGGGAATTCCCTATTATGTATCCATTCTTCCCCTAAGACATTGAATCCTGCATACAGAAGAGCAGAGACCATGGGAAAATTTCCATTATAAGCTGCCACCCACAACACAGATCTTTCTCCATCTTCAAATAAAATATTTTTAGAGTCCCAAGAGTCGTATTGAAAACCATAACTCTTAAAATGGAGGTATTCATCCACATAATGGGGTAACAGCATCTTGACTATAGCTGTGTTATTAGAAACGGCAGCATTAAAAATGGGAGTAACTCCAATTCTGTTAAGAGAACAAGCATTGGCGCCATGATCCAAGAGACTCCTGACGGTGTCTGTGTCCCCATTGATTGCAGCATAGTGAAGGGGTGTGTCCAGGTCAGCATCAAAAACATTAACATCACACTTGTGAGAGAGCAGGGCATCTGTTATTTCATTGTGCCTGAGGAATCAAATTTAACATGTTTTAAAATGATGTTTTTTAAAAGGCATTCTAAAAACATGGAAGAGAATACTTTTAAAGATAGTACATATATTGATCTGCCTACTTGAAAATTTGAAATTCGTAGTTTTTAGGAAATAGAAAGGCTAACTTTATAGATCAACAATTTTACCCTTAGAATGATTAAATAACACTTCACAATCCTTAAAATTATGTAGTCTAACATCAAATTTAATTTTTAATATGTTTAATGACTTAGAGATGCTCATGAAGTTTTGAAGTTTGAGCCAAAATTTTGTAATTGTTCCAATTTTTCGTAGTAGGAGGCCAATCTGAATATATTTTACTTAAACTAGTAAAAAGCCCGCAATTTCGCGGGGAAAGAACTATTTTCATTCGATATTGCCAGAATCATTTTCTTGATTAGCTTGATTACGATTAGATGCACATTTTAATCGATGCTTGTCGTCACTGCCATGCTTTATTCTGCATGATTTTAGTTTATCAGTCAGTAGATATCAATATCAATAAGTCGCAAGTCTTTACCACGCTTTACTTGGGAGTGCTTTGCACTACCTTCAATACTTCACAAATAAAAATGGCGGCCTAGAATCAAAACAATGGTCAAATTAGGAAATTTTAAACTTTCACAAATCTATCAAGGTTTGTTCTAGAGTTTTTAAAACGCTTTTATATGATGACAAATTGAATAAATAAACGCTGACAAAAGATCAATGGTGAAAATACAAATTGAATGAATACTGGGGATGTAGGAGCTTTCGGAATGTCTCCCCTTTACTCTTTACTTATGTGAGGTCAAATGAAAATCTGAAGCGGACCCGAAAAATATCAAGTCCCCGAATCTGTCTACTTTTGGTTTTTTCGGGCTAGAAGCTAGACAGAACCAATTGACAGTTTGCCGAAACGTTTAACTAAATCTTTCCCAGGGCAATAATTATCACATCGATGGCATAAAAACGACAGTAATATCAGCAGTAATACTAGTTGATGTTGTTAATCGGTGAAACTTGTTTAAAATTTCTGTAAATCCAAATACCGTCATGTGATCAAGTGAATCATATCACTATGAATGCCACGATTTGCTGAAAAATGCCAATCTGACAGTTCCTAGCAAATACATCCCCCTTCCCCCCCCCCCCCCCTTTTTTTTTTTCTTCCACGCAACCACATTCCAAAACACACACACACATGTATACCACACACACACACATGTATACCACACACACACACACACACATATACACGCACGCACACATATAAACATACACGCAATGAGAACACACTACTACATAACAACACTGATCACTGCTAAATCAACACAACGGAAGTAAGGATTCTACTGGACAGATAGAGTTGAGGGTGTGGCCATGAGATGTTAGTGTCTTCGGTAAAATTTTTATGATATCTGTTTGACTTAACGAACTTTCAAACTGACTTTAAATTATAATAGGAAATCAAGTTATCTGTTTATCTATCTGTAAAAAATACATTTCTATTTTTCAAATCTTTCAGTAGAGTTGTGCGCCGTATCAATTTTTTTATTGACTCAAATAAGCACAATGTTCTCCACAAGGCTATATTTTTTAAAGAAAGGATTAACGCAACAAAATAGAGGTAGCTGTTCAACACTTGCTAATATTCCATTACTTATTTTTGGCTTCAAGCAGACCCTTTTAATCACATGTTGAATTCAAATTATTAAAAAATATATAATTCAGATATAAGTGCCAGAACGACAAACTGGAAAACAGAAGTTTCGCAAGAGGAGGCTAAAACGAACTGAATTTTAAAGAAACATTTTACTAGTAAATGTGAAACTTTAATATAAAACAATAAATTGACAACTGAACATACCTAAAGAACACCGATAGCCCTAAAGGAGAAATATCACAATGTTCGATGCAGTTAGAAGCAGCTCCAGCCCTAAGGAGGAGTTGAGCCATGGTAGTGAATCCTATGCGAAATAAAACACAATGGATATAATACAAACAAGCAAATTCAATAATACAGAAACAGAACAAGGTCTCATTTGAAAATGTGTGTCTTTTTTCTATCTTGAGGTGGGCTGCTTGAGATCTGAACCCAATGCAAAATTTTCTTTTCCACCCATCCCAAGAATCTTCTTCCTCACAGCTATTTAAAGAGTTTATACGTGGACACCTCATAATTAACATATGATCACTTGGGATAAAGGCATCTGTTTTAATCAAGGTTGCCTCAATATGTCAGTTGTGTGGAGCAGACTGAGAGTAGCAAAAATTATGGGAATGCTCTCTTCATAAGTGTTTATATACAATAAAATTATTTTTTTAAAATCAAAATGCGGGTTACACTACAAGATTAGTATCATTTACATCTGCAAAACCATCTCTGCGGCATTGCACCACAAGATTAATATCATTTACTACTATTTTATGCCATCTTTTTAGTAACAACAGTTTGCTTTTTCATCTAATTAACATCAGTTTGCTGTACCCTGATTACTAGACATTAGTATTTTTTCAACAAGCAAAAGCTAACAGTGATATTGTCATTACTACATTACTCCATTGTTGATGGGCTGATGCTATTCCTAAGTGTACTTGGTATTATTGAGGGTATCTTAAAATTGTTTCTATAATTATGATTACTTTTTTTCTGAAATGCTGTACTTCTGATTGAAAACAGGGGTGGATGTCTTTTTTAAATACTTTTCCCATGACAAAACCTTTTCCCATATTATTCAAATTCGTAGATAGGATGATAATACATTAGTTCAACATAATTTCTTTACGAAAATAAGAAGATAATAGCATAGCAGAGACAATAATTTATTCTTGACATTAAAAAATTACCTTTCAAGCAAGCATAATGAAGAGCAGTCCACCCCTGGGTATTGGCAACATTCGGGTCCTGCCCTTTCTCCCAGAAGAATGCCATAGTACGCATCAATCCAAGACTGGCAGCCAAAACAAAACAGGGCAGATCTTTGTTGGCATTTGGGTCAGCGCCACCTTGAACCAATACGTCAGTCACATCCAGGGTTCCTGTAATAATAAACAGAGGTGGATGCATTAAATTGGTAAAATTAAGATAAACCTTCTCATTAAATGATTCTTTTTCTTGTCACTAAGTGTGTGTGTGTGTGTGGGAGGGGGGGGGGGAGGGGGGGGGGAGTGACTGGTTATGAGGGAGAAAATTTAACAGTGGAAAATTGAAATTGCTTTACTTATGTTTACTCATTTTTCAATTAATTTATCTATTTATTGAATTTCAAATAAGTGAAGAAATTGCCTCACTCCCTCGTCCTCTCTTTTCCAATTTAAAGTTAGATGGCTATACACTATTTCTAATGAGTCACTTAAAGATACACAACATAGTATAATGATCAACAATATAACACCCCATGCTTACGGTTCCTGACTGAGTAGATAAGTGCGGTGTTGCCATCCATGTCAGGAACATCCAAAGGAACTTTGGCATTGACAAATTCTCTGACAATTTCATGACCAGCTCTGGTAGCCATATGCAGAGGTGGTGTTCCATCAGGGGCAGGAATGGTGTAGTCAGCCCCAGCCACCAGCAACTGCCTGACTAGACGAATGTTATTCATTCGAATAGCAACAATCAACGGGGTCTCAAATCTAAAATTAGTCTGATGGAGAGAAATAGAGAAATATGGTATTAAAAAATCCTACATTTATTACTATTATATTTAAGTTTTAAAAGTTCATCTGACAATTCAAATGAATACGTTATTTTAATGTAATTTATCTAAAAATGCATAGAACGGACAAAATATGATATTAGACAATAATAGAATAATCAGTTCTGTTGGGGAAAAAACACAGGTGTAATTTCGTCAGAATAAATACAATTAGGATGTGGGTGAGAGATCTCTTGCTGCCCTACATACCAACACGCATAAAGAACTATAAGTATGTAAGCAGACTTGCCAACCAAAATCAACCACTTGAAATGATTGATCATATTTTCCCCAATATTGATGCCGATATTCTCATATTTTAACTCCAAAAATCATATTTTCAACATGCGCAAATCATCTAAATTGTTTAATTCAACATTCATTAAATGTATAGAGACATATCAAGCTAATAGAAGATATGAAAACCCTGTGTGTTTTATGACATCTAATACTATTTGGCTCCTTAGGTTCACATCAAGGTGGTGACGATATTTGGTGACCTTCATTTCTTCCACTTATCATTTTCCCCATATTTGTTACAAACTCTGACTTTTTGCATTTAACATATTTTCATATTCTCAGTCTCATTAACAAACTAAGGACCTCAAGGTGTATTAAAATATGTGAAATCATAGTGTCTGTGTAAGAAAGAAATATCTATGAGAAATTAAAAAGCACTAACTGTTGAAGAAGAATCACGAATTGAAAAACCTGTCACTGCATATTCTAGTTATGAAAATATTGAATTTGTCAAGGTTGCATTTAATGAAGATGGAAAATCAACAAACCTTGACAAATTATTTTGTGATTTACTCCGATTTGATAGCAACATATTGACATACTAAATTTAACTTTTAAAGAAAAAACACTGTTTCAGAGAAAAATGTAATTCAAGCAAGTGGGACTTTTGTGTATCTTTTTCTCACCTCAGTTCCTCTTTGTTCTTATTCGGGGATTCTAAACAACACTTTTTAGCTAAACAAAATACTAAAAATTATTCAGTCAAACCTCTTCTTATGTTGTTTAAAAACAAAATCAACCCTATAATGTATAAAATAAATAAACAAATGATGATGATGATGATGATGATGATGATGATGATGATGATGATGATGATGATGATGACGATGATGATAATTTTGATGGTGGATGATTATCATACTCACAGCGTTCAAGTCAATTCCCTTTGCCTTTGTCAAAATATCAACGAGAAAAAACTTTTCAGCCAGCATTGCATCAATGAGAGGTGTGTGTTTTTCACTCTTGGACTTGATATTCATTTCAATACCGGGTTGCTCACACAACCACTGAACCAATCCATCTGATATATATTTTTATTTGTTTTGAAAAAAAAAAAAGAAGTATAAAATACGTATTAATAATAAAAAGGTAAAGCTACAATACAAAAGCATATATTTGTTATGGTTTGTTTTTTATTTGAAAGGGGGGGGGGGGGAGGGAGGGGTTCTCACATAATTTTGATGCTGTTTTTGCTTTATCAGTATTCTAATTTTATTATAATTACCGTGGTGATGATCATCTGAAGTTTGTATATACTACAAGTATTTTGGATATTTTAAGTTCTCAATTCTTACCATGAAATGAGAAAATCAAGCATCTACGAGTACCTAGCCATGTATTTGAATATTGGTTTTAATCTCACTCTTTTTCCTGAGCAATCAACAAACTAAATTGGGAGATAGACTTTATTTAAAAATAAGTTCCTCTCACCTTTTGTCTGCATCACAGCAAGTGAAAGCGCAGTGAAATGGAATACTTTAGTCTCCTCATTGAGATTACATCCAGCTTCGTCTACCAACAGTTTTACCAGATGGCATGAGCCAAGGCTCGCTGCTAAATGAAGGAAGCTTCTCCCAACCTCTTGCAGGTCAATGAGAGATTCATGTTGGGTAATGCACTTGCAGTAACCATCTAAGATCGACTGCAAGAATATTTCAAATCGTTCACCTTCTGTATCCTCTACACATGTTGGATGTTGCTCGAAGAATCTTCCACAGGAGCATTTTGAGGACACTTCTGTATGAACATACAAAGATCAATGTTACAGATTTATAGTTACATTCCCATTAAGTCATGACATTCGGTAACATTTTACAGTTATCATTGTCACATTATTATTATTATTATTATTATATTTATTATTATTATTATTATTATTTTATTATTATTATTTATTATTATTATTATTATTATTAATTGTATTAATTTTATTATTATTATTATTATATATTATTATTATTGTTTTGTTGTTTTTTTGTTTTTTTAAATTATTATTGTAATCATTATTATTATCATCATCAATATTATTATTATTATCATTATCATTATTATCCTTGTTATTTTTATTATTACTATTTTTTAAATTTTCAATATCAATCTTATTATTACTATCATTATCATTATTGTAATGATTGAGGTTCTAAGGGTTGAATGAGAAATTTATTGTAACCTGTATGAAAGATGTATGAATGCCAATTATGAACAAAGGAATGTAACCATGTATATATTTTAGTGTATATTAGTAAAGTAAGAATTATTTCCCTTGAATCTTTATATCCCGCTATTTAGTCAATTATAGTTATTTCCCCTTTTTGTCTACATGTATATATAAACAGTTACAGGAAGTAAATAAAATCATTGTTCACAAGTGCTTACAAGAGTCTTCAGAGTTTTTCTTCATTTCACCACGTTGGCTATCCAGAGCCATCAGGCTATCCAGAGCCTTGAACATAACATTTGGCGACGAGGATAAAACCTACATCTTATTTCTATTCTCATGAAGGTATTTTTCTAGTGTCATAATTTTCAAGATGTCTAGTTTATTTGGCAATATCAGTGAGTTCAATGCTTCAAAAGAAACAATTTCAGACTATTTAGACCATCTGTCATTTTACCTAGATGCTAACCAAATTGAAGAAAACCACAAAAGGAGAGACATTTTAATCACAGTTATTGGATCATCACAATTTAGATTATTAAAAAATTTAGCAGCTCCAAACAATTTAAGAGAATTAACATTTGACCAAGTTTGCAAATTACTTACAGATCATCATGAACCCAAACTTCCAAAATATTTACAAAGAGCTAAATTCGATCAGAGAACAGGACATCATAATGAAACTGTGCCCGCATTCATTGCTGCTCTACGACATTTGGCTGAACATTGCGAATTTGGAAATTCCCTAAGTGAAAGACTATGTGAAAAATTTGTAACCGGCATAAACGACGAAAGAGTTCAGCGAAGACTATTAGTAGAACCTGATTTAAATTTAGAAAAAGCTGTGAAATTATCCTCTTCAATTTTGCAAGCCCATTCTGGTGCTAAGGAGCTAAATCATGCTGCAGACCTCAACTTCAGTAAGCAAATGCCTAAAGGTAATTTTTCAACAACTTCAAGACCCCCCAGCACAAATTCTAGACCGCATGGCACAACATATCCACATGGTGCTACTCCCAGATCTACTTCTCGTTCACATAACTCAACGCCCCAACATCCTCAACGTAGTAACCAACAACAACAACAACGTCGACAACCATGCTATGGATGTGGTGGACCACATTCTCGACATCAATGCAGATTCCGTTATGAAACCTGTTATAAATGCAACAAGATAGGTCATATCGCTAAAGTGTGTCGTGCTAATACCTCCATTCATCAAGAACGACGACTGCAACACCAGAAAAACCATCTTCTTCAAGAGACCGATGACGACAACCAAATTA
This sequence comes from Berghia stephanieae, assembly GCF_034508935.2. Classification (NCBI taxonomy): domain Eukaryota; kingdom Metazoa; phylum Mollusca; class Gastropoda; order Nudibranchia; family Aeolidiidae; genus Berghia; species Berghia stephanieae. Next base: position 37,518,155 of record NC_088360.1, read on the forward strand.
GTGGGAATTTTGAAGATCTACATTTATACAACATTTCAAAATCTAAATTAAACCCCATCAGCATAGACTTGATCATCAACAACCGCCCTATCTCATTCCAGCTTGACACTGGTGCTGCACTCAGCGTAATCTCCTACAATGACTACCAACGCTTCTTCGCCGAGACCCCGATCAAACCGAGGACCTGCTCACTGCAAACTTACACTGGAGAAAAAGTCAAAGTTCGTGGTGAGATAATAGTCAGTGTTTCGTATGACAATTCAGTTCATAATTTACCATTACTCATTGTAGAAGGAGAGGGGCCGCCCTTATTCGGTAGAAACTGGCTAGATAACATGCAGTTAAAATGGAATGAAATTTTCACCATCAGATCCACACCCCAATCACCCTCGCTTCAAAGTGTTCTTGACAAATTTAGTAATGTTTTTGGTGACAACGGCAAATTAAAAAATCACGAAGTCAAAATTCAATTGAAACCAGATTCGGTCCCAAAATTTTCGAAAGCCAGGCAACCTCCTTTTTCTCTTAGGGAAGGGATAGAAACAGAGATTACAAGATTAGAAAATAATGGGATAATCAAAAAAGTGCAATTTTCTGACTGGGCCACCCCGGTTGTTCCAGTAAAGAAGAAAGATAATTCTATTAGATTGTGTGGTGATTACAAAACAACAGTAAACAAATGTATTGAAAACGACAAGCACCCCATTCCTAGAACAGAGGATCTACTCGACAAACTTTCCGGTGGCGAGAAGTTCACGAAGATCGATTTTTCAAACGCTTACAATCAACTGCCTTTAGACAGTGAGTCGCAAAAACTTACAACAATCAACACTCACAAAGGTTTATTCCAATATCAACGTCTGTGTTTCGGGTTGAGTTCGAGTCCCGGTTTATTTCAACGAGTCATGGACTCACTCTTCAAAGACATACCTCAGTGCTGCGTTTACTTTGACGACCTCTTCATCACAGGAAAAGACGACCACGAACATTTGAAGACTTTGGAGCGTGTGCTCAACATAATTCGAGACAATGGATTGTCCATTCGGCAGGAAAAATGTCAATTTCTCTCTGACTCTATCACATTCCTGGGATACCGACTCGATAAACAAGGATTACATCCCTTAGACAACAAGGTCAAGGCGATCGAAAAAGCTCCGCGTCCCAATTCAGTGACAGAACTCAAATCCTTTCTTGGACTGGTAAACTATTATTCCAAATTTATTCCTGATTTCTCTAATATGCTTGCTCCATTATACAAACTACTCAGTAAAGATGTTCCTTGGCACTGGTGTAAGGTGCAAGACCAAGCTTTTAAAAACGCAAAGTCTTGCATCACATCAGATCGTGTTTTGTTGTTGTTTGATTCTAACATGCCCATCATTCTCACTTGTGATGCTTCTCCTTACGGAGTTGGCGCAGTTTTATCACAAATTGACAACGATGGCCATGAACGCCCTGTGGCTTTTGCTAGTAGAACTTTGAATAGTGCAGAGAAGAATTATTCTCAATTAGACAAAGAAGCTTGTGCGCTAGTGTTTGGTGTGAAACGCTTTCACAAATACATTTATGGACATGACATAACTATATTCACAGACCATAAACCCTTACTTGGTTTATTGGGTGAGCATAAAGCCTTACCTGAGAACGCTTCGGCTCGTATGCAAGGTTGGGCAATATTGCTGGCTGGCTACAGCTATCAATTAAAATTTCGCCCAGGAAAGGACAATAACGCAGATGCGCTTAGCAGACTGCCATTAGACGAGTCGGAACCTAGCGTAATTCCGATAGAAATTGAATCCCTATTCAATTTGCTAGAGAAACTGCCTATCACTTCAGAACAAATCAGAAACGAAACTAGGAGAGACCCCATTCTAAGCCAAGTTTGTGACAAAGTAGTGAATGGTTGGCCTGAACAAAGTGTAAATGAGGATCTACGGCCATTTAAAGTTCGTGAGCACGAACTGAGCATTGAAAACAATTGCTTACTTTGGGGCACTCGTGTTGTAATTCCACGCAGTTTGCAGCGTGATGTGTTGAAGCTACTCCATGATACACATGTGGGAATTGCTAGGATGAAGGCACATGCTCGTGAATGGGTTTGGTGGAGCAAAATTGATTCGGACATAGAACAAGCAGTAAAATCCTGTTATCAGTGCCAACTGCACGGCAGGCAGCCTCCTAAGGCGCCATTACACCCTTGGGTGTGGCCTGAAGAACCATGGGAAAGGATTCATATGGACTTTGCCGGACCATTTCTCGGCAAAATGTTCCTGATAATCTCAGATGCTCATTCTAAGTGGATAGAAGTAAAAATCATGAACAAGATCACTGCCACTGAGACTATTATGGAACTCCGTGATGTGTTTTCCTCTATGGGTCTCCCAAAATTTGTTGTCACGGACAATGGTCCCACGTGGATTTCATCACAATTTTCTCAATTCATGTTGGCCAATGGGGTAAAACACATCACGGTGTCGCCATACCAGCCATCATCGAATGGCCTGGCAGAACGCGCTGTACAGACTTTCAAGCGGGCGATGGTAAAAATTTCAAAAGGCACGCTAGCAGAGAAAGTGCTCAGATTTCTCACGAAATATCGAAATACTCCCCATAGCACTACCGGAAAGTGTCCTTCTGAGCTGATATTTGGTCGTAAAATTCGCACCCATTTCGATCTTTTGCATCCTTCGCTTGGAAGTCATGTGCGTACTCAGCAATTAGCACAAAAAAGCGCTCACGATCAACATGCCCGTGATCGGGATGTTGGCATGGACGATCATGTGTTCGTCAGGGCGTATAACAGTTCTAGTAAATGGATACCAGGTGTCGTGGTTGACAAATCTGGACCATTATCTTTCAGAGTCAGCACTCAAAATCATGGTGTGGTGCGCAGGCACCAGGACCAAGTTAGAACACGCACGTGTTCTGATAGCGATAATGATACTGATACCAATGCACCGGGCCTAGTCAATTCTAGCATAGGGGAGGAAAATGACAGAACTTGTACATACGATAGTGTCGATGATACTACTGAACCTTGTACAATTGAGTCTGCGTGTACAGGTGACAGTCCCAATCCCAATGATACTACGTCTGCATCTCAACCTTGTGTAAATGAGTCTCTGCCGCTACCATTGCGTAGGGCTAAGCGCACAATTAAACAACCAGAGAGGTTGGATTTATAATTTTCATTGCTTTCTTTAATTCTTTTGGTTTTTCTTGTTTTGTTGTATATAGTTAAAACTAAAGGAGGAGGAATGTAATGATTGAGGTTCTAAGGGTTGAATGAGAAATTTATTGTAACCTGTATGAAAGATGTATGAATGCCAATTATGAACAAAGGAATGTAACCATGTATATATTTTAGTGTATATTAGTAAAGTAAGAATTATTTCCCTTGAATCTTTATATCCCGCTATTTAGTCAATTATAGTTATTTCCCCTTTTTGTCTACATGTATATATAAACAGTTCCAGGAAGTAAATAAAATCATTGTTCACAAGTGCTTACAAGAGTCTTCAGAGTTTTTCTTCATTTCACCACGTTGGCTATCCAGACCCATCAGGCTATCCAGAGCCTTGAACATAACAATTATCATCACTATTATTATTATTATTATTATTATTATTATTATTATTATTATTATTATTATTATTATTATTATTATTATTATTATCATTATTATTATTATTATTATTATTAATTATTATTATTATTATTATTATTATTATTATCATTATTATCATTATCATTATTATTTAATTATTAAAGTGCAACATGTGTTTGTCAAACATGTGATCAACAAATTCACGGGTTCAACAAACAAGAACAGAATTCCTAAATTATGTCCTTCATTGTCTTCAAATAAATTTTTCACAGCATCCACGAACATTATCACAGCTTGGACGAACTAAGCTGAATGAAGAAAGAGAAGAAAGCAGAGAAAGTTGCATTGTGCAGTAGCCGTAGTGAACTCATAGCTAGATACTGACAAAAAGATTACATCATAACACAAGACAATGATCATGAAAAGAAAGTTTATTATATTGAGAATATCTCAAACTTCAAATCTGCTTTAAAAATCCACTTTTCAAAATTAAATTTACACCATGCCGACTGTAATGTTTGTATACTATTATTTAAGGGATGTGTATTTTGTTTCAACATTTCATTTTGACTACCCGTGTTTGCAACGCAATTCATTATATATATAAGGCACTTTTAGATGTTTGATTCATGGAAAGTGTCATTTATTATTATTATTATTATTATTATTATTATTATTATTATTATTATTATTATTATTGTTATTATTATTATTATTATTATTAATGTTATTATTATTATTATTATTAGTAGTAGTTATAGTAGTTAGTAGTAGTAGTAGTAGTAGTAGTAGTAGTAGTAGTAGTAGTAGTTCTGTGAGTTGTATCCAATAGCTCAACAAATGGAGACATTTATTTCCTTGAGAACCACTAAAAACAATTCACTTTTCAATATTCATTCTGTGATCGCTGACTTGAATTGTGACACATACATTTTTTGTCAGTCTCAGGCATATACATATTAAGTACTTGCCTGTCACCCATAGCATTTCAGCCCCACAATTTGTGAGTATTGATCACAATATCATGGCATGCTGATCAAGGAATTGTGTTGTGATGCTTGACAATGTCATGCAATTTTTTTTCTATTGCCTGGTGAGCAATATTCAGAATCTGCAGGGATGATGGTTTCATATGACAGACAAGTATCTAAGATAGCCATAGTCTCAGGTTATAAGTTTACGAAGACTACAGTTGTGCAGACAAGCGCTTTCTCTCATTCTTTCTTCCTCCTACCCACATCCCTTCTAATGTCATGCAGCATGCTGTGTGGTGTGGTGGTGTGTGTTTTTGACAGTGAATGATATTCATTATTTTGCCAACACAAAATGGCATGTCATCTATCAATCTACAAGACCGGGATGCACAAACCTTGAGATCCATGGACTTCATCACAGCTTGTGTCCCTTTCTCTCACAGCCATGTTCACGTATTAGTCGAATCACAGACTCTTATATTATTATTATTATTATTATTATTATTATTATTATCATTATTATTATTATTATTATTATTATTATTATTATTATCATTATTATTATTATTATCATTACTTCATTACAATCATCATCAAAAATAAGCAAATTATACTAGTTCGTCTTTCTCTTTCTAGTAAATTAAATACATGAAAAAAATATATATATTAATATATAAAGTTTGACATCCATGTAACAGTTTTTTAATTGAAAAAAAAACAATCCTCCCCCTATTATTTTAAAAAGCATTAAATTTATATGAAAAAAAAATATAGAATTATATGTTATACATATTAACCAACCATATGAATAGAATTCTAAACAATAAGATTAGATCAAGTAAATATCTGGCCAAATGATTGGGGAAAAAGGTGGGGGGGGGGGGGGGGGGGGGGGGGGGGGTATGTGACTTACTTTTAAGTTTTTATCAGTGTTTAGAGAGAAGTTATGTTGTATCTGCCATCTACCCAACACTAAAGCTCCAAGACTAATGAAGAGGGCCAACGTGAATTTCATTTACATTACATGGAGGACAGTACGGAATGCCTCCCTTGATACATTTCATATAATATTATCATATATACGAAGATTGATTCACAATTCATTGTCAACTTGTATTCAAACAACTAAAGTTATAATGCCTCTGTTTTGTTTTCCTAGACTTAGAATAATTAGAGGATTATGTCAGTGGTCAGGGCCAGGGAATCCGGGAAAATGGAAAATACAAACACTCAGTCTCAGTCTCAGTAAGTTCTAATAAGACTAAGACTAAGACTAAGTCTCAAGACGTCTACGACTAATATTAACGCTGTTATTATCCCCAGACACCTGTCTGGGGATAATGAAAATTCGTTATCCCCAGACACCTGTCTGGGAATAACGAAATTACGTTATCCCCAGACACATATTTGAAACTCCGCTCTTTTAAACAAATATCCACATTCCAGAATATGGAATGTTTCCAAATGCACATAGAAATAAGGAAAGTTAATAAAATATCTATAAAAACATAAAATCAACCAACATTAAATAAGTTGTTGCTACATATACACAATATGCGTCGACTTCGAAGTGGGTGTCATGGCCGAATGGTTTAGTCGTCTGCCCTGGAAGTTTTACCAGAATCGACGTTGTTGGTTCAAGTCCTGGTTCCGCCACTTTTTTTTCTTTGTTTTTTTTTAATTCCATCTTCTTTTTACAAAACGTTGCAAGAGATAAATGTCCCATCCATTCCCCCCCCCCCCCCCCCACCTCTTTTTTTTTTGTGCGAGTCTATTCTTTTCTCCTTTTTGTTTGGCCTTTTGTTCTGTTTCTGAGCATGAATTTCTTAAAATTGTTTATATTTAAAAAATAGTTATTGTTTGTTTTTTTCTCCTCTATCTGACCAATTGGTCGCTCTCTGAATATTTCTGTTTGCTTTTTGATTATTTATTCTTTTTAGACACTTTTTGAGATCGGAGTGGGGACGAATATGACAATTTGCTAGAGACTAGAAAGGAACCAAGAGAGAGAGAGAGAGAGTTAAAAAAAGAAGAAGGGGGAAGGATGGATGGGACATTTTTCCCTTGCAACGTTCTGTAAGAAGAAGACAGAACTTTAAAAAAAAAAAAGTGGCGGAACCAGGATTTGAACCCACAACGTCGATTCTGGTAAAACTTCCAGGGCAGACGACTAAACCATTCGGCCATGACACCCACTTAGAAGTCGACGCATATTGTGTATATGTAGTAGTAGTAGTAGTAGTAGTAGTAGTAGTAGTAGTAGTAGTAGTAGTAGTAGTAGTAGTAGTAGTAGTAAGAACTAAGAACTGATTTAATGTTGGTTAATTTCATGTTTTTATAGATATTTTATTAACTATCCTTATTTCTAAGTTATATGTGCATTCGGAAACATTCCATATTCTGGAATGTAGATAATTATTTAAAAGAGCGGAGTTTCAAATATGTGTCTGGGGATAACGAAATTTCGTTATCCCCAGACAGGCGTCTGGGGATAACGAATTTTCATTATCCCCGGACAGGTGTCTGGATGACAGCCTAATATTAAACATTTCATTCCTTGTCGAGGCGTGCTCAAATCCACAATTTGATAGTTGAAAATGAATAGCTCGCTTCCATTTGGTACCAGGAGGTGGAAAAGCAGTAGATATGAATATGAATAGGACTTACTTATGGCCATTTGAGTGTTGGCTGTGGACTTGTCAATCATGATCTGGTCGTGTTGCGGCTGGGGTGAGTACACATAATTGATCAAATCTCTGTATAATTTTACTTGTTTTGAACGGAGACCTGTCATATTCAATATATCAGCATTTCTGGAGCGATGGCAAGAAAATAGTTTTCCTACTTTTGCACACGAGCGTTCCTTTGGCAAGTTAGTAGAAGTTAGTTTTATTTCAGGTTCTAAAACCTTAGTTTGTTATTGTTTACATAAATAAATCAACCGGAAATTAAATGTAAATGAATCGAAAGGAAAGAATGGGTAAAACATTAATCGCGCTTTTCACGGACTCCGAAAGGTAATTATTTTCCTAAAAAGAAAATTAATTTAAAAATTTTAAAAATGAAATTAAAAAAAAAAAAAAGGTTTAACCGAAGTAGCTCCACAACATAGCCCTACTTTTAAAATACAGTTTTATGTTGTTACAATAGCTAGGTGAGCTTCTTGTACAATAGACTCCCAAAAGTCCTGAACAGATATCTTCATTCTTCGGATAAACCGAAGAGAATTGCTTTATAAAGATGCCCTATAATATATCATGCAAATTCCTACCTATCTTCGACTCCACGGTCAGGAAGATATAGTCATTGAGCTCTCTAGCTGTTCATGTTGTAATGGCTTACCAAAATATTTTTCTCTCTTATGTATAAAAATGCAATATCGACTGTAATGGCTAAATATTAGTCCCGCAAAAGTGGTAACGACACGATAACGGTGATGGCATGTATACAATCAGACTTAACTAAACTTTTCAGGTTATTTTATAGATGAAAAGAAATTGACGTCACTCATCTCTTTGTTATTGTTTAGACAACCATTTTAATGATAAGTTTCGTGCGTTGGTAATTTATATCAGGCTGGTGGATGTTATGAGAATTATATCTAAGCGCATAGCATCAAGAACTCCTTTATTGTGTGCGATGGGCTGGTCTTTACACATCGTTATATAGTGTCTGTGATGCCTGTTGGCGATGTTTTGTAGTCAGACAACACAGTAGTATTCAGTCCATTGTCTCACTGAGAAAACTTGGCTTCAAAGAAATATCATTAAGGATGTCCGGAACTTTTTCCCTATTATATTTTGTATCATTCAATTCCATCCTCGAACAATTTTTTTTTTACCTCGAACACGGTTTCCTCGAATCGCCCCGAACAGCCTCGAACCAATTCCACCCAGCCAAAGTAAAAAAAGAAAAAAAAAAGAAAAGAAAAAATGATTTAATACATTAAATGTTGTTTTGTTTGTTTTGTTTTGTTTTGTTTTTTTTTTTTTGTTTTGTTTTTTTGTTGTTTTTTTGTTGTTGTTTTTTTGTTTTGTTTGGGTTCTTTTTTCATGCACCCGATGATTTTGAGCAATGATGATGTAATGTGATATGTACAAGTACGCATTTGTGTGTGTGTGTTGTTGTTGTTGTTGTTGTTTGTATACAGTATGATAAACACGCAGACACACACAGCCACTCATTCTAACAATCGCCGTTTCGCATAACGGACACCTCTTTGCTAATTCTTATTCTTTCGCCGTTGGTTCCAATTTCAATGCCACGAGCCACGATTAGCTAATGATTGGCCAATATGATGAATAAAGGTTGTGACGCAACTACTCATACGCCCCAACCCCTTGTAACATGTCACGTATAAAGTTATCTGCCTCAACACATCAATGGAGTAAATAAATATTAACGTTCTTTTTATTCATCCCTAAGACGAAATTGTCTTAGGGTCTAATCCAAGGGAAGGCTGGAATAAATCAGGTTTCAGCCATAGCGCAGCGGCGCAACGTGAGCTAAGCATAGGGAGAGATGACTTGCTCAAGACCACATAGCGCGGTGGATTATAACTATGTAACTCTGCAGTAACAATGCCGAGGATCCACTTTTTTATTGCCGAGGAGTTTGAGAAAATCGTGCTCGGGTGTTTGATACCAAGAGGCTCTTCATGGTATGACAAGAGTTGTTTAAAATGAGCTAAATGTAGGGAAGAGCTTCCTCCTCCTCCCCCCCCCCTCCCCCTCCTCCTCCTCCTCCTCCTCCTCCTCCTCCTCCTCCTCCTCTTCCTTCTCTTCTTCTTCTTCTCCTTCTTCTTCTTTCACGCATACCTCTCCTCTTTCCATTTTCTTCTTTTTTTTTGTGTGTGTCAAAGGCTGAGAAAAAAAAACAAATTCCAATGCTGTAAACAATTCAATGCTTTGAAAAAACAAAAACAAAACAAAAGACTTTTTGATGGCTGCAAATTATCTTGATTATGTTTTATTCAACTGCGCAATGATAATAACTATAATACGTATAGGGGTGAATAGAGATAAGAAAACTTAGGCCATCGAGTTTAATGTCTGTTGTTGTGTTGCTTTTTTTGATGATTGATAGTCGTAGTTAGTAGTAGTAGTAGTAGTGGTAGTAGTAGTAGTAGTAGTAGTAGTAGTAGTAGTAGTAGTAGTAGTAGTAGTAGTAGTAGTAGTAGTCGTAGTAGTAGTAGTAGTAGTAGTAGTAGTAGTAGTAGTAGTAGTAGTAGTAGTAGTAGTGTAGTAGGTGGAGGAGGAGGAGGAGAGAGAGGAGGAGGAGGAGGAGGAGGAGGAGGAGGAGGAGGAGGAGGAGGAGGAGAGAGGAGAGAGAGAAGAAGAAGAAGAAGAAGAAGAAGAAGAAGAAGAAGAAGAAGAAGAAGAAGAAGAAGCAGCAGCAGCAGCAGCAGTAGTAATAGTAGTAGTAGTAGTAGTAGTAGTAGTAGTAGTAGTAGTAGTAGTAATCAAGTTCAGGTTCAAATTACGAGGGAAAAACCACACTGCCCATCACCGCAAAACTCATGCACATCAATTTAATCTATCACACAACACCAATCATATCACTCCGGTCATTCAGTCCTCCCAGTGTTGTGTTGACACGATGTTGGATCTGTGATGTCTGTTGAGTTATATGGTAGTTTGTTCCATTCGCGTATTGTCCGAGGGAAATATTTTTAAAAAAATAATAATAATAAAATGAAATTATAAGATTCCCTTTATTCATCCTATAGGGGAAGTTTGTCTTTAGGGTCTATTCCAAGGGAAGACTGTAATAAACCAGGCGTCAGCCGTAGTGCAGGGTCGCAAACTGAGCTAGGGCGAGATGACTTGCTCAAGGCTACACAACGCAACGGGTATTGGAACTCGATACCTTTCGAGTATGAAGCAAAGACTGTATCGCTGAGCCATGCTGCCCTTGAAAATGTTGTATTTATATGTGCTTGTTCTTGCAAATGGCCTGTGAAATTTATCGATTTGATCTGGTTGTGTATCTGTTTATTTGATTGTTGATATCGATTGGAATGTATATGGCTGATTGTTTGCTTTTGACAGATTTGTGAAATAGATGTATGCCCGCGTTCTCTATACGAGACTGGAGTGTTGGCCACCTTAGTGTGTCAAGAGCTGTAGTAGTAGTAGTAGTAGTAGTAGTAGTAGTAGTAGTAGTAGTAGTAGTAGTAGTAGTAGTAGTAGTAGTAGTAGTAGTAGTAGTAGTAGTAGTAGTAGTAGTAGTAGTGGTTGTAGTAGTAGTAGTAGTAGTAGTAGTAGTAGTAGTAGTAGTAGTAGTAGTAGTATTAGTAGTAGTAGTAGTAGTAGTAGTAGTAGTAGTAGTAGTAGTAGTAGTAGAAGTAGTAGTAGTAGTACTACAGTTGTTGTTTTTGTTGTGGTTGTTTAGTTGTTGTAAGCTCCTTTGTGCAAAGTGAAGATATAAAATACTTAAATTATGTTAATTGAAAATCAATCATTTTGTCTTCTTGTCATTTTGGTCAGCATTTCCTTTGGCTTTCTTGTCCCACAAAAACAGTCCGATAATCATCAGAGGTAACATAACAGCTGTGAAGGACAAAAGAAGAAAGTTTGTTTTTTAAATGGCATCATGGGAACAACCTATATTATAATACATTAGATCTAGGTCTCATAACAACTAAACTTAGATTGCTATTAATACCCCTGTCTTAATTACCATCGTCGCCATGATGATGATGATGGTGATCATCATCATCATCATCATCATCATCATCATCATCATCATCATCATCTTCATCATCATCATCATCACCATC
>NC_088360.1:37534516-37629516 GCF_034508935.2 Berghia stephanieae
AGGAAAAAAAAATTAAGTCAAATGGCAAATAATTTGAACGTGTCCTATGACTTGAAATTAGTTTTATCTATGAATATATGCAAATGTTATACACGGTTTCCATAATTACAAAATTAGCATTTTGCTGATTAAACAGAGATGAAATTGGAACTATGTTGCTGTAAGGAAATTATTAGTACCCGTAACTTTATGTATGGATTTGTAATGGACTTCAGCTGCTGCTGGTGCTGTCAAGTTGTATATTCAAATCGAATATCAAAATATATAAGCTGTATGGGAAGGAGGGGGGGGGGGGTTGAGAGGGTAATCGATATAAAAATATAAACAACTACAAGCCTTGACATTTGATATTGAAATCATAATTAGAATTTTAAATGGCACAAGATGATGAATTTGAAAAGGGCAAGAATAACATGCTCACGATAATGGCACAGCTCTCTCTCTCTCTCTCTCTCTCTCTCTCTCTCTCTCTCTCTCTCTCTGTGTGTGTGTGTGTGTGTGTTTGTGTGAATGTGTGTGTGTGTGTGTTAATGTGTGAGTGTGTCTGTCCGTCTCTCTCTCTCTCTCTCTCTCTCTCTCTCTCTCTCTCTCTCTCTCTCTCTCTCTCTCTCTCTCTCTCACTCTCTGTAAGTCTCTTTTTCTTTTCCTTTTTTCTCACCACCATCGGCACCATTACCACCAGCACCACCAGCACTACCATCATCATCATCATCATCATCATCATCATCATCATCATCATCATCATCATCATCATCATCATTATCATCATCATCATCATCATCATCATCATCATCATCATCATCATCATCATCATCATCTTTATCAATAACAGTACAATACTTTCCCAAATAATACTTACTCATCATCATCGTCATTATTATTATTATTATTATTATTATTATTATTATTATTATTATTATTATTATTATTGTTATTATCATTATTATTATTATTATTATTATTATTATTATTATTATTATTATTATTATTATTATTATTATTATTATTATTATTATTATTATTATTATTATTATTATTATTGTTATTGTTATTATTATTATTATTATTATTATCATCATCATCATCATCAGCATCATCATCACTACCACCACCACCACCACCATCATCATCATCATCATCATCATCATCATCATCATCATCATCATCATCATCATCATCATCATCATCATAATCATCAGCATCATTATTATTATTTTTATTATTATTATTATTATTATTATTATTATTATTATTATTATTATTATTATTATTATTATTATTATTATTATTATTATTATTATTATTATTATTATTATTATTATTATTATTATTATTATTATATTATTATTATTATATATTATTATTATTATTATTATTATTTATTATTATTATTATTATTATCATTATTATTATCATCATCATCATTATATCATTATTATTGTTATTACCATTATTATTGACTTGAGAGAGAGAGAGAGAGAGAGAGGGAGAGAGAGAGAGAGAGAGAGAGAGAGAGAGAGAGAGAGAGAGAGAGAGAGAGAGAGAGAGAGAGAGAGTGTGTTGGGGGAGGGGGGGGGGGGGGGGCAGCTTTCTATGGTCAAGGGAGAAAGCAGACAATGCTTCTTATATTATAACCCGGGTCGTTCATTCCGAAGCTCTCTAATGATCAGACCGATAAGTAGAGAAAGTGAGAACAGTCAAGAATATGAAAAAGAAAGAAAAAACCCATTTAATCTAGTTAAAGTTATAGTTATAGAGCTCGTCATGCATGAATTTTTGTTTCAGTAACATTGTTTTCTATTATGTTGATGCCATTTAATGTGCGTTGAAATTTTACTTTAAAAGACAACGGAATCGACTACTTCACAGCGAGAGAGTAGTGAGTAGTGACCTGTGACCCTCTCCAAATGGAAAACAAAACACTCGCGATCTCTACTGACCCCAAGGCCTTTGCCTTTACTTTTACTTTTACTGTGCGGGTGCACCTTGTTTAGACATATTTAGCGTAAACTAACCAATGATCAGGCAAATGTCAAAGGCAGTTCAGTCCTTTCTCTATGTTGTTGGCTTTTCAGCAGTTGGAGGTGCCTTATTTTATGCAGTCACACCTTCTCAAGATTCGTCAACTTTTGAGAAAATGAATGAGGTGAACAGTCAGTTGAACTGCTTTTTAAAAATGTTTCATTTTGGACCACCCCCCCCCCCCCCCCCCCCAATCCCCACCCCATGATCAATACATGAAAGGGTAGAGCCAAAGTACACTCCTAAATTTTTAGCTCGCAACTGTCACTAGATTCCTATATATTTTTGGTTCTAATAGTAATAGATTTTGATATTCACTTTTTACTTTATTTTTTAACTGCATAATAAGACCAAGAGAACTTCCTTTTTTAAAAATCTTTGGTGATTTTGACCTTATTTTCTGTTATCCAGTTTGTTTGCATTTTGTCTGTTGTTTTTTTTTTTTTGTAGTTTGAAATGTTTAGCAATAACTAGGCACTTTGATAACTCCAGTCCAGTGGCCGCCGATAGGCTCACTGTAAGGTGAAACTCGTTTTTTGTAACTTTATTTTTGACCCTTTACTGTTTTGGTCACCATGGCGTTATTTGTGAACCTATGTGACTAACTTTGGTATCATTATAAAGGGCACAAAACAAGCTTTCTAACGGTGTATTTCATTCTTAATTCCTGATTGTATTTCTCAGAAAGCTTATGTAATAAAAATTTATAAATTTTTGAATTATAAGAACTTTTTAAATTATGGATACATTTTAATTATACTTCATACATCGATAGACAATTAATTGGAAGAATATCTCTGCCAAATTTCATCAAAATTGATACACTCGCTCATTATTTTATTTTTTCCGCCATCAACCCCACTTTTTAGGACAAAAACCTCATATTTTTTCCCCTTTCCATTGATCCTTAATTTTTTCCATACTTTCCATCCATAAAAATGATTTATATGAAAATAAAGCTTATTTTCTGACCATTAAAATGATACCTAACACTTGCCATTTATTTTTTAATTGAAACAAAATTACTGAAAACAATAAGTGGGTCATGTTGACTGTAAAACTCAAAATTTCCCGATCGCCGCGAGATGCTGGTTTTGAGGCAGCAGTGAGATCACAGATTCTCTCTGTAAAATTGACAAAAAATTTCAATAGAAAAAATATAAATAACTCTGGAACCGTAGGTCGTAGAGAAACAAATAAGGTATCAATTTTTTTGTTTTTTTCAAGTCCCATCCCCCTGACTGAGTCAAATCAAGATATTTTGAGTTTGAAAATTTTATCAAAGTGCCTACAATAACATAATAAAAGTAATAGATGGGGCTATTCGGACTCGAGTCTGAATAGTCCCCTGTTGCAGTATATTACATTTTTTTTGGTTTATTTCAATTTAATTTAGTTTTTGACAATTACATAACATCGGTGGCTGAAATTCCACTTACAGGCACCACTTCAAGTACTACTAGTTGATATACTGAGTTGTTCACTGGGAGTTAAAGTGATATGAATTCTCCAATGGAAAAAGGAAATTTATCTATATTAGACCAGAAAAAAAAATCCAATTGGATTATGAGTTTGGCACTTTTAATTCTCTGTTTTCATCCAGAACTTCGACATACCCTATTTTTCTCATCATTATTGATACAAATGCCCACTCCACACTTTTTCTGAATTTTATTAAACCCAATATCAGAGCTGTTCCAATTGGGTCCTATAGATTATGTGTTACCATGTCTTGTTTCATACAGAGGACGGTGGATAACTTAATTTGCTCATCCACTATAGGAGTTTGCAGGGTTTGTTTTATTAACCAACCTTGTTGTGGTCCCCGCTGTAGTTGAGAGTAGAGGGGCGCATGATTGGTACTAAATTTGAAAGTCATATTTTTGTCTGGCTGATAGCTCAGTTGGCTGTGCAACCGCTCGCTGTCCTTTTTCTTTCGACCATGCAGAGGGTGTCGTGTCAATTGGATCCTGAGTTTGGCTTAGACCCCATGACTTTTTATTCTACTTTCATTTGGCACTTTTCCATACTCTATTTTCTCATCATAGATTTCAGTGCTTGTGTACAATTTCTATTGTATGCAAATGATCATCTTTGGAATACTTATTGAATGATGATAGTGATGTACTGTGAATTTATCTGAAAGTACTGGAAAATTTACCTGAAAGTATATAATTTTGAAATAATGTCTTAAATATTTTTTATTCTGATAAGAATTTACTTTTAAAATGGATATGGATGGCAACAAAGTGAATAACGCATTGATTTTTTGTCCAGGGCCTTCACATTCAAATGCTCAAAGTGAGAAACTTTAGTGTAGGAATGCCTTTACAAGTGAAAAGTCAAAAATTTCACAACATCTTGTTATGACAAGTCATTTTGACATCCTCTAACTTTTAGTATTTTTTTTAATGGTTTCCTGAAAACTGAAGCAATACACACATTCTTGTCTTTTGAATATGGACTGTTCCAATGCTAAGTGGGGGAAGGATAAGTCTTTACCAGGCATTATTTCTTGGGGGTGGAGGGTTGCAGTGAATTTACCTGCTGGCGAGGTTACTCAACTTTACCGTACAGAACATTCTCCGTTTTGCAGCTGTTTTCTAGCTCTATTTAACGTCTCTCTTAACTGCTAGAAATATTTTTATATTTATTTTTCACAGAACCAGGGTCTACTAAGACGTGATACCAAGGATGCTGAAAAGAACACTAAAGATCTTCTGAAGAAATTAAAACAAGAAGCCGGTCTGAATAAAGACAAGAAATCATGACCAGAAAGCAGGATATTTAGTCGTTTTCTAATGTTGTTTGTCCAAGAAAAATTGCCTTATCATGCTGCTTATCATCTGCAGCTTGAGAATAGAACACACTGCACTATTAAATGAAATTTGGAGATAAATAAACTAAAATAAAATCATTTTCACGCTTGACCTACCAGAGGTCTAAGATATTTTATGAACCCATGCAATGTGGCACCATACCTTTGAAGTATCATTGTTCATGAAAGTTTGAAGGATGACTCATTTTGTGATTTTCATGGTTCCTGCCGATATCAACTTCTGGTAAATTTTGCTTGAGAGACAAACATTTCATCTGATTTCATTTCAGTTTTGAATGGTGAAGGCACTGTGGCATGGAAGTATTCTGAACAATAACCAGTGCATGAAAAAGTTTCTCGTAGTGATCATTCAGCATGCCTTTTGAAAAGATTCTAGAATTCAAGTGTTCCAAGAAACAATTTATGCCAGTGGATTGAGTAATTTGTTTATTATGGATTAGAGCTATTATTCAATGTGGGATGCCATTGGTTTATGTCTTAATATTTGAAAAACCAGGAAGTGTTCATGTCTTTGTTGGATCCAATTTCATAATGCTAGTTGCAGTACAAATTAGATTTATGTAAAGAAGTATTTAAATGTTACATTTACGTATTTATTTTGTATGTAGGCTTAACATGTCTTGCTGGACCACATTCATAAACAAACCTTTTTATTTTTACTTTTAGACGTGTTTTAATGACATCATATTCATACTGATCCAAAGCAATGTCATATATACAGGTTGCAGAGATCTTTATCCTCCTGAATAAACATGCTTTCTCTTCCTTAAATCTATTCTCCCATTTGGCTTTGTGAAGGGATAGATCTCCCCAAGCTGTTGGGCCCAAACCTTTGCTATTTATTCTACTCTCCAAGTCTTTTCTTCCTTCTACCAAGGAGTCTTGTTCTAGATTAAAACTATTTGGTTGTGCATGAGACTTCCCTTTTGTCTTTTCCTCAGAGAAAGGCAGACAGATGCATGTGTATCTTTTTGAGAGGTGATATGCATATAAATTATATTTATCTTTCTCTCTATATTATATTTCATAATGGTTTAAATAGCGGGCAGGGAGGTACATACTGTGTCTTCTATCCCCTTATATCTGTTTTCCAACATGCTTTCTGTCTTTGTCTCCGAATGAGATTACTTGGTTTCGTCCTGGCCCTGGCCGGAATCCTAGCTGGGTGGGAAACGGTCAAATGCATAGTTATTGTTTTGGGAGATGATATTTTTTTTCCTTGTAAATCATCTCTCTGTTGTGTATTATTTTTATTTTGAATGTATAATGTAAGCATTTGAGTGTGTTCCTCTTTGTTGGATTTTGTGCTTGTGTCTGGATGAGACTTGTAGGTGATTTCAAACTAAGTACATTGGTGGTATGCTCTTGGAATCTACATCTGATCCCTATTTGTTCTCACTTCCCCTTTGTCTTACTTTTTCTTGGGTGCTTTAATTGTAATTCTAGAACTTTTTACTATCCCATTTTCTTCCTTTTACTGGCGCTGATATAACCTAAATGTGTTGCAAGCGCCGTAAAACCCTTAAAAACAAAACAAACAAACATAATGGTTTATTACTCAGTATGCCTACGTAAAATGTATATTTTGAGTGTGAGTGTAGGTACCACTCAGGGGAGGATCATTGTCTTCTGTGTGTCAAGGAGTCAACTTAAAGAATTGGTCTGGGTGGGGTTCCTACCTCCCATAGTGGGCAGGGTGGTACTTGCTGTGTCTTCTATCCCCCTTTATCTGTTTTCCAATTGCTTTCTGTCTCTGTCTTGGGGTGAGATTGCTTGGTTTTGTCCTGACCTTGGCCGGAGTCTTTGGCTGAGAGGGAAGCAGTCGAATGTATAGTTAGTTTTGGGAGATGATATTTTTTTCATTGTAAATCATCTCTCTGTTATGCACTGTATTATGCTTTCTTTATATTATATATGATTTGTAAAACATTTTAGTGTGTTCCTCTTAGCGGGGACCTGTGCTTGTGTCTGGATGAGACTTTTAGTGATCTCAAACTAAGTACTTTGATGGAGTGCTTTCGGAATCTACACCTGTTTCTTATTTGAACCAATTCCCCTTTGTCTTACCTTTTCTTGGATGCTTTATTGTAATTCTAGAACTTTTTACTATCCCATTTTCTTCCTTTTTACTGGCGCTGATATGACCTGAATGTGTTGCAAGCGCCGTAAAACCCTTAAAAACAAAAACAAAAACAAAAGAATTGGTGCTGGGTGGAGAATGTGGGCTCTTGTGCTATTGGCTGGGTAACTTTTAAGTGACTCAAATAAAGTACTTAGACTTAGAGATTTACTCTTGGAATCTACTACTAGATGAACCAGGCAGTCTCCTTAGTCATACTTTTTCTCTGGTGCTTTTACTTATAAATCTATAGTTTTTTTTTACCATCCCATTTTCTTCCTTTTTAGTAGCGCTTATATGACCTAAATGTGATGTTAGCGCCGTAAAACCCTTAAAACAACCAAAAGTATTGGTGTTATCAAGCTTGGATGGATAGATAGGTTGTTTTTCAAACCAACTCCTGTTATCTGTTTGAACTGGTCCTGCTGTATCATGCTTTTTCTTGTGCAGATCTACATTTTTATATAACTTTCCCCATCATATTCCCTGTTGCATGTGCAGGAATACCTATGAGTGTTGCCAGCACTTAAGAAAACAAAAACATTGCCACCATTCCAAACATGGCAGCTTATGAATTTTTGTTGTAGATTAATTCCAGATAGACAAAAAGAAAAGTAAATATACATTATAAAAGTCCCACTCCTACCCATATATCAAGGTGTGGAGGGGGGGGGGGGAGAAGAGGCTCCCAACTGCTCAATAGGTAGACCACATGACCCACTCCAAGTCATTCAAAGTTTTCACTAACCCCTGTCCCTAAACACACTCAATACCAATAATGTAGCTGTGTCTGTTAGACATGGTGGAAAAAAGCGATTATTCTGCCATCAATAAATCGGAAAATTTTGAAAGTGAGTTTTTGTAAAGCACACCATCTACTTTTTCGTCATTCATTTCACGTACTATTATTTTAAATAAATCAATAAATTGTGCTTATGATAGTACATGAAATCAACGATTTGTATTCAACTCATTTTACAAATGGTCCTAATCCAACAGTGACATCTGGGTAGGGAAGCACTTACTGTCTTCTATCCCTCTATGTATGTTTTCCAACATGTTTTCTGTTTTTGTCTTAGAATGAATTTACTTGGTTTTGTCCTGGCCGTGGCTGGTTACCCTTGCTGCTGAGGGAAACAGTCAAATGTGTAGTTAAGAGTTTTGGGAGATGATATATTTTGTCTTGTATGTAAATCATCTCTCTGTTATGTACTGTATTATGTTTTGTTTACATGTTAATAACATTGTTATATATGATTTGTGTGTTCCTCTTAGAGGGGACCTGTGCTTGTGACAGGCAGAGACATTTAGGTGATCTCAAACTAAGTACACTGATAGTGATAGTGTGCTCTTGGAATCTACATCTGTTCCCTATTTGAACCAATTTCCCTTTGTCTTACTTTTTCTTGGGTGATTGTAATTCTAGAACTTTTGACTATTCCATTTTCTTCCTTTTTACTGGCGCTGATATAACCTAAATGTGTTGCAAGCACCGTAAAACCCCAAAAAACAAACAAAACAAAACAACAATGACATTTAACATGAATAAGTCATGTTGTCTCTAATGCCGTATTACAGTAGGGTGGGACGAACCATAATACCTGTTATAACTGTGTTATAGCCGAATTTTCATGGAAATAACCCAAATCACAATTACTCTCTCTTCTTATTCACCTTCACACTGACCATTGTGAGTATGTGTTTTGTGCTATCTACTGAAAATTATATCTAGTATTTATTCTACACCGCCACAAAGAGAAATTATCCTCAATTTTCATATTAGTATAGTAGTAAGTAGCCTACACACTCACACAGAGTATGTATTCTCGAACCAGGTCCAGCCCAGCTCTCCATTGCCTTTAGCAGTAGGCTTACCTGAACGTAATGTGGCTAATATATTTATAACGCATTGTATTTGGAAATATTGAGTTTGTTTCTGCACCCCTGTTATAACTGATTATGCTCTTAAAAATCACTACTATAGTCGGGAATTTTTTTTTATGGCAAAGAGGGAGAAAAAAACGGGGACTTTAAAAAAGCCCTATTATATATGGGTTAATTGTACATATTTTTTTTGACAGAGAACACTGTTACTTGCCAGTTACTAATTTTACACTGGAGTACAGAGTGATAACGTGAATTAAAGCCTTCTCCTAAGACTCCATAATGCACTACCTTGTCTTGATCTGCCAGCAGGTCTTGAGACAGGGACCTATAGGTCAGAAGCCAAGTGTCATACTCATACCAAATGTGGCAGAGCGACACAAACTTAGCATAGTCCTGCTAACAGGGACTTAAAAAAAAATTACAACAAAGAAAACTAACTCAAACAAATAACAATAAAACACAACAACAGATTTTGGTACACATCTACACATTTCATTTATTTAAACTTCTCTTTCTCAAACAAAGGGAGTTAAATAATAATATGTTGTATGAAATAGTAAAGGCCATCAATTACAATTACTAAGGAATGTGAATTATATTACATTATAAATGATAATACACTTGAGTATGGTTTTCTCGAACTCAGTGGTTCAATCATAAATCTTGTGGAGTGAGAGAAGCATTTTTATGTGTGGTAATAATCGATCAGTTAGGAATCGAAACATACACAATGCACTACAAAAGGTCCAAGTAATATAATATGTAATGCGAGATGACACTAACAAAGACAAAGAAAGACAATATCTATAGTTTGGATGTTCGTGTATAGATTAGCTAGATGATCGCATAAAATTTGATGACATTCTATCCATATTGCATCAATGAAAATATCATACAAAAATTAGAAATGTACATGCAAATTATATATTTTTTACATACATCAGGGGAATAGTATATATGCTTTGTTGACATGAAATATGCAATCGGAAATCAAGATCAAGAATTCATGTTAAGCCAGCTATATGAATGTTCAACTAGCAATTGTAATTAACAAGCCTAGCACTAGCAGTAGCAGGCAAAATGTGTTTGTTTTCTTGCAATGTGTTTTGAATTTAATGCAAAATCTTCTTGTGCTGAACATGGATTTTTAGACTTAGTATGTTTGTGATATTCTTGTTGTTAACCCTATCCCTACAAGGTGGGTCATTTTTGACCCGGGAGGGTCTTAAAAAATAATTTAAAAAAAACTTTTTGATGGATTGGCTTGAAATTTTAGATAAGCTTTGTTCGTCTAAGTTTACATATGTGTGTAAATTTTTAGACACCTGGAGTGAACAGTTTTTATTTAGTGAGGGGTCAAACATGACTACCCCTAGTCCTACAAGGTGGGTCATTTTTGACCCACTAATAAAATCAATGAAAAAACTATATTTTCTCCCATTACGGGCATATAAGTGGGTTCATTAGCGATCAAATAATAACAATAACAGAAATGTGCATAGAGCCACTTTACTTTTCTGTTATCTAGAGTTATCCTCCCCTTGATATCTTTGGTAGTTACCTCCCTTTTCACGTTATTTCCTCTTCCGCTTTTACATTGTTTTGATCCTCGTGCAACGAACATGGAAAGGAATATTTTTGAAACTTTAGAGATAGCTGATTTTACTGAAGAGAATGAGGACGATACAGTTCAAGAAATGGATGATTATGAAAGCGATGGAGAAGATTTTCCAGATGCCTTATTGGATGACAATGATAACTTACCAAATGAAAGTGACTTGGAATCTGATGAAGAATTTGTGCTTACAGAAATGGGCCCTGTCATCTACAAGTATCCTGATGAAGTTCAAACTGAAGGTAAGTCTGCTTTTATTTACTTTTGGAATAGTTAAATCTCTATTATATTCTAAGCCACAATGAGTCCTTTCCAACAACTATGATAAGATAATAATATTTCACAAGCTGTATTGTTTAGTTATTCAAATTGAGAAATCAATAAATATTGAATTCCATATCCTTTCCCAGATACCTTTTCGTCCAACTTATGTATGATTAGTAGTGATGTATGATTTGGTTGTTTGATACATTTTATCTTATTTTCATCTTCAGTTTTAGAACCGATTGAAGAAGGGGAAGGGCCAACCTCAAGCAATTTCTATCCGCCATCTCTGCCTGACTTGCAAATGAGTTCTGATGATGAAAACGGAGCAACTGAGAATACAGTTCTTCAACCCACAGGAAATACAAATGATGGTGAGTGTAACTAAATTGATATAAATTAAATATAACTAAAGTTGTGAGGTTTTTTTTTTCGCATTTTAGCACATGCAGTGCCCGAAGTCTAACTGAATAATCAATGTTATAATGCTAAAGAACTACGTAAGTTGCAACTCGAATCTCAAGTGTGTACCATGGTTACCCTATGTACCTTTAGCTACATGTCCAGTGTGATATCCATTCGATCATGCCTGTATTATGTTTACTTTTAGAGTGTTGAAATAATTGTTTCAATATTATTATATAGCAGTACTAATTCTTTTCTCTCCTTCCCCCCCCCCCCCCCCCCCCCCCCCCCCCACTTTATTATTTATTGTCAGACTCTGTTGCCGTGGTTAGTAAAGATGGGACGTCCTGGTCGGCAAACACTATACCCAACCAGAGAACTCCAAGCAAAAATATTTGTCGTCAAGCAAAGCCTAAATTGGTCAGTGTCGTCAACAGATGATTGATCCTACATCTGCATTCAATTTATTTTTCACCCAATCTATACTTTCTGATGTTGTTAGATATACAAATGCAGAAGGGAGAAAGGCTTTGGGAGAAAAATGGAAAGATACGGATGATATCGAAATGCGTGGCTACCTCGGTATTCTCATTCATCTGGGTGCCATGAATCAAAACATTTTTTCAACGGAATTAGTATGGGATCTAAAAAATGGAAACGCGCTGGCAAGGGCTGTGATGACAAGAAATCGATTCTTGAGTTTATCCAACAGACTGAGGTTTGACAATAAAAACACCAGAACGGAGAGAAGGAATCGAGATATTTTTGCTCCTGTAAGAGACATTTGGGAGGCTCTGTTGAAAAATCTAAAACGCCATTACTCGCCAGGACCTTTCATCACTGTTGATGAGCAACTAATGCCTTGGAGAGGAAGATGTTCTTTTCTTCAATATTTGCCGTCAAAACCGGACAAGTATGGGCTGAAAATATTTTGGGCAGCGGATGCAGACACAAAATACCCATTGGGAGCAATTCCATACCTTGGAAAAATTGGAAGAGAACCTCAAATAAACTTAGGGAGGAACACGGCTCTACAGTTGAGTGAACCTTATTTTGGAAGTGGTTGAAATTTGACGGTGGACAATTTTTTTACGGACATGGAACTATGCAATGGTCTTGAAGGGAATAAGATGACAGTTGTGGGGACGGTTCGAAGAAATAAAAGGTTTGTTCCTGAAGCCTTCAAAGACCCAAAGCGAACAAAGAAAGGACAGCCTGAATTTGTATTTGAAAAAGGGAAAACATTGTAAGTTATAAATCCGGATGTAAAAAAAATGTGATTGTTTTGTCTTCAATGCACAACGATGGAAAGCTAGTTACATCCCCGAATGGAAAAGAAATACCTGAAATAATCGAATTCTACAATTCAACGAAAGGAGGAGTTGACTGTATGGACTTCATGGCTCATTCAATGACAACCAAAAGACAGACAAAGAGGTGGCCCATGGTTATTTTTTTTTAACATTTTGGACATCGCTAGCATCGCTGCATTAGCTGTGTACAAAATTAAATTTCCAGAAAGTAAACTTTCCCAAGCTGACAATCGACGTTTTTTTCAGATAGATATTGCTTTGGAACTAGCTCGTCCTCTCATGGAAAGAAGATTGACTATGAACATTCCTAAGGAATTGAAGAGTAAAATAGTTACTCAACTAGGCAATGATGATGAATATGAGCCAATTCCAACTGCAACAATAGGGTGTGGCCTGAAAAGGAGACGGTGTGGAAAGTGTCCACCAAAAAAAGACGTGAAAACTTCAACAGCCTGTAATAAATGCTCTGTGCCAGTTTGCAAACGACATTCAGTGAAAACCATTTTATGTACAGCTTGTTCCAATTGAAAGCTACATACTGTTTCCATTTGATCTACCTTTGATCCAAGTTAATCTGAGTTAATAAATTTTCTAGTTTTTCTTATATTTTTTGTGAAGGCTTATTCCTATAATCTAAAATACAGTGGAAACCGATTATAACAGGGATGGTGGAGGTGGAGAAAAATCCCTGCGATATCCGATTCCCGGTTATATCCGATAAAATATTACATAGATAAAGAAAACAAAACCAAAAATGTGGGTTTAGAGTATCCCTGTTATAGCCGGATCCCTGCTATATCCAGGCCTGTTATAAATGGTTTCCACTGTAAACATTTACCACTGCTCGGTAGTAGCAGTCTCGCCTAACTCTCGGCATTATGGGATTAGTACTATTACTAAGACGGTTGGCTCGGTATCAGTATACTGTGATCGAATGAGGCATGTGTTGTGCTATACCATGTCTCTGTGTGGCAGCACAAAAATGAATGTGAAATATAACACTCGCTGATATGACTTACCATGTGTTAAAAGCGACGTAAAACCCCACAAACAAACAATAGTATCCTATCAAATGCTTTATTCATAATATATATATATATATATATATATATATATATATATATATATATATATATATATATATATATATTATATACAGTATACATATATATACTAATAATTAGGACTCATGGAACAACTTAAACCGCATATTTATATGAGATTCGAACCCCTATCATATCAGTATAAAAGATGCGCACATTTTTTTTCTATTGAAAGTGGCAGCATTGTACACAATATAAGCATAAAAGATGTATTTCTGTTATTTTATATCCCGGGTCAAAAATGACCCATCTTGTAGGAAGAGGGGGGTACAGAGTTTTTCTCTCTTTGAGAAGTCTGGGTCAAAAAAGACCCACGTTGTAGGAAGAGGGGGGTAAAGAGTTTTTTTTCTCTTTGAGAGGTCTGGGTCAAAAAAGACCCATGTTGTAGGCGAATACAGGTAAAAAGCCTTGTAGGGATAGGGTTAAACGGATATATATTTATATAAATTTAAAACAAGGACTCTATTTTCTTTGTACAGGCAATACAAAAATCTTGAACACTATTGGAGGCGAACACGGAAATATCTAACAAAATGGACTTTAACTTTCGTATTTGTTGATAAAATTCTTTTGCCTTATGTTTGTATTGAATGCAAACAAAAACTACCATTGCTCTCTTTGATATGTGGCCTTAAATATATTAGTCAATGAGTTAAACATGCGTGTGTGGAGTATGAGTGTGTAAGGGAGGGGGAGTGGGGGGGTTTGTGCGAAACATGTCTGATCAGTGTCTACTGCACGGATGCCTCACTCTAAATTACCAGTACCAACAAGGCAATGACGACATGAGACCGTTACTGTAACTGTATTGAAATCAAAGAAATGATTATGGGTAGAGAAGACGGGGTGAGTATAGAAGCATGAGAGTGTTAAGTGAGGATTGGTTGCATGAGTGCCGAGTGTGTAATCTACAATGGTGGGGACGTGCTGCTTTGTCTTCTTAATATACCACACATAAAGGGGAGCATTATTCTACCTGTTATTGAATGAAAATAAAACAAAGCTACACTTCATTATAATGGAACCTCACAGAATCAACTCGTTTACCTCCTCCACTCACATGTTTTCTTCATATTCTTGTTTGAGATTTCCGTGCTGCGCTGTAGTATCTTAGCACCCTTTTCACTCCAACATAATTCGAGGTTTCAGATGAACCAGGTCATGATAAAAACAAGTGTTAAGAAGAATTGAAAATAACATCAGATATGCCATTGCAGAGGTCTTCTAACTTAAAAAAAAATCCATCCAGTGGGTGGGATTCCTGACCTCCCATAGTGGACAGGGAGGTACTTACTGTGTCTTCTATCCCCTTATATCTGTTTTCCAATTTGCTTTTTGTCTTTGTCTTGGAATGAGATTACTTGGTTTTGCCCTGGCCCTGGCCGTACTGCTTGATTGAGAGGGAAACAGTCAAATGCATAGTTAATGTTTTTGGAGATGATATCTTTTTCCTTGTAAATCATATCTCTGTTGTGTATTGTTATATTTGTTATTTTGTATGTATAATGTAAGCATTTGAGTTTATTCCTCTTAGTGAGATCATGTGCTGGTGTCTGGGTGAGACATTTAGGTGATCTCAAACTAAGTACATTAATGGTGTGCTCTTGGAATCTACATCTATTCCCAATTTCAACCACTCCCCTTTGGCTTAATTTTTCTTCAAGTCCTTTTAATTGTACATTTAGAATCTTTTCACTATTCAGTTTTCTTATTTTTTACTGGCGCTGATATGACATAAATGTGTTTCAAGTGCCGTAAAACCCTAAAAACAAACAAACAAACAAAATCCATCCATATGATCTTTAAATATGTACTCTCCTTCACTTAGCTCTTAAAATTTACATAATTACTTCAGCAGTAACAAACATTTTTTAAAACATAATTATTTCCTTGTATGTCTGTGTGTTATGTCTTTAGCTGTGCTCATTGACAGTAATAAGAAGATAACAGGTTGAGTTGATATGAATGCACCGCAGACTCAATCCGAAGATTGAGTCATACTCATACAGGGAGAATGGCCACACACACACACCCATACATGAAAAGATCTCACCCCCGTCCCCTTTACACACACAGATACAATCTAAATCCACCACACACATACAGAGAGAGAGAGAGAGAGAGAGAGAGAGAGAGAGAGAGAGAGAGAGAGAGAGAGAGAGAGAGAAAAAAAAAAAGGAAATAAAAACAGGGGACGGGGAGGAGGGCAATAAAAACATACACCGAATTTGCAAGAACATAAGAAACTTAAATGAATAAATAAATGAGATAAAAAAATAAATATAAGTGCAATATTTAGCATTATAGGACAAAAACAATAAAATAACATTTTAAAAAATTGATATAATAAAAAATCACAGCGGAAAAGGCATTGAGGTCAAAGTAGGTATTCAAATAAAAGGAAGTAATTGGCCCAAATACATTTTTCACTTATTTGGATTTCACAGGTATCATACTAATC
The DNA here is from genome assembly GCF_034508935.2 of Berghia stephanieae. Classification (NCBI taxonomy): domain Eukaryota; kingdom Metazoa; phylum Mollusca; class Gastropoda; order Nudibranchia; family Aeolidiidae; genus Berghia; species Berghia stephanieae. The sequence continues at coordinate 37,550,545 of NC_088360.1, forward strand.
CCAAACAGCAGTTCAATATCTGGAGACAATCATTGCTTATCGTTATTCATACACGGATTAAGTGCCCATCTTAAGCAAAGTTGATTTTTATAAACTATGAGAACCCCTGCAACCTGACCACCACTGAGTAGTCCGAATCTGTGAATTTGATTCTTAACCAAAGAGAAATGAAAATGAAAGTCATTGTGCATTAGTTGGACACAATCCTATTGAGACTCTATCTCTAGCTTCACAAGACCTGTTGTAAATGAGGCTTGTATGACTGGACAGCTCAGTAGCTAGTGCAACTGTGTCAGAGAGCCAAACTTGGCGAACAGTTGGCAACTGTTCGCCAAGTTTGGCTCTCTGACACCGTGATATTTTTATTCTTTGTTTTAATCGGGCAGTTTTCCAATACACTTTAATTCTCATCCTTGTTGTAAATGAGATAACTTTGTCATAAATTTATATTTTTTGGTCATGATAATATGATTGTTGCACGAGCATTCATTTAAGTGACATTGCAATCTAGTTCTAGGGGAAGGTGGGGCTTAAAGTCTCGTGGGTAAAAAGTCTCGAAAGCCATGCAGGGTAAGCTAGGCAACCAAAGCTACCAACAGTTGCATTGTTCCGTAGCTTGGGGCATTCCTTCTTTCCACATAAAACAAGGTGACATAACTCCCATTATTTTTCTTGTTACAGCCATGCAAAGGAAATCAGTGTTCTGATCTAACTTTCGTCATTCTTGATTCAAGTTCTTATTTTGGGTTGCTGTGTTGTCTTGTTTTGGGTTTTTCTGTGCATACACATCCATTAGTTTCTTGTGCAAGAAGAAATTGACTTGTTTTCAAAGAAAGTAAACTATTTTTGCGTGGTACACGTTTAAAGATTATTTTTTATGTTTTACTGAGAGAGCGAGACTTTTTGCCCCATACTTGAAAATGAGAGAGACTTTAACACTTTCCATGCCGTGGTCCCAATATTGCGACCAGTATCGCAATATTGCGACCAGTTGAGTTTTACCGATGATTGCCGTGGTCGCAAAATTGCGATTTTCTAATAGTACCGTGAGATGGGCTTACTTTGCCTCAAAGGGCAACTTTGCCTCAAATGGGTACTGAATTAGGGACAAGATTCACATATATTACAGTTACTTCCCTTGGTTTTTTTTGGAACTCATTTATAAGAGGGTATTTTTAGCTACCCTTGAGTACTTCTACTTTCACTATCAAGACAGTGTACAAGCTGAACTCATTGTTGACACTTCAGAGGCGTTTTGGACCAAAAAATGTGAGTTGAAATTATATTTAATAAATGGACCATGGTTACATTTATATTAGTTTTGTTTCTTAAAAGGTCAATAAAAATGATGGGCAATAGTAAGTTTGAAAGATGTTCCATGGATTTATTCTACAACAGGAGGCAAAGTTGCCCCATGTAAATGAAAGATGATCAGCCAAGGGTAAAGTTGCCCCATGAATTGGAGGATCAGTCAAATTTCCTTTAGGATATCCATTTTTACTTCAGTAAAAGGTTGTACATGAGTAATATATTTTACTTACACTGTAACTGACTGTCGTAGTCACTTTAAAATATGAATTAAGTTCTGTTGATTGCAACCATGATATATGAACTTTGCTGACTACATATTTAAAAATTAAGTCTCCATTTTATCCTTTTTTTTTCCTTCTTTTTTTTTTATTCCCCAGCTACCATTATGCCTAGAAAACATAAAAGGAACCCAGGAAGCAGGCATTATAAAGACTATTCAGAGGAGACCCTCCTGAAAGCTGTTGCTGAATGCAAGCACTCTTCCATCAAAGATGTCTCCAATATTTACAAAATTCCAATCCGCACACTGCGAAACAAAGTCAATGGCTTGCACAAAAAAAGCCCTGGTAGGCCTGCAGCTCTGACTACAGAGTTTGAAGAGACCATTGCAAACCACTTAAAGATGTGTGCAGATTATGGGATGCCTTTAGAAATGAATGAAATACAATACATGGTGAAGGCAGCACTCGATAAGGCTGGAATGACCGTCAGTGTGTTTAAAAATAATTTTCCAGGAATTGACTGGGCAAGGGGATTTTGTTCTAGGAATAAGGATACATTGTGTGTTAGAACTTGCCAAAACATTAAACGATCAAGGGCTGAAGTTGACCCCGAACAAATAAAACAATATTTTAATAATTTAGCACAGTCACTAGAAAATGTTGATCCGGGCAATATTCTCAATTATGATGAGACGAATCTTTCGGATGACCCAGGTCAGAAAAAGTGCATTTTCCGAAGAGGAATCAAGTACAGTGCACACTCCCGATAACGACCTCTCCGAATAACGACATTCTCCCGATAACGACATTGGCCCCCGGTCCCGATTTTTTTACTATATGTTATTAGTAATAAAACTCTCTAAATAATGACATACTTTTTAGACCACTCTCCGGATAACGACATTGAGTTAGCAATAATCGGCTGTGACTTTGCTAGATACAAAAATAAAAATAGCTAAAATGTTGTTTCCGGTAAGTTTCATTTCATTCTCTGAGCCAGAGGCACCTCATAGCCAATGAGATCACTTTGTTATCGGCCAATGAAATGTCCTACCAGAGGCACCTCATAGCCAATGAGATCACTTTGTTATCGGCCAATGAAATGTCCTACCAGAGGCACCTCATAGCCAATGAAAACACACTTGTGTCTATTGTCATCGGTACAAAAGGGTGACGCGCATTGAATGAGTCAATCATCACATCGCTGACCGCTGAATCGATTATATTCACCCGAGAACAATAACGCACCCCAAGATGTCGACAGCTGCTATTAGAAAAAGAAAGATACTGACAATAGATGTCAAGCTGCAAATTCTGGCTGATGTGGACACAAAGACATTAACCAAGAAACAGATCGCTGAGAAGTATGAGATTCCCCACAACAGCTTATCAACAATAATCAAGAACAGGACAAAGATAGAGACAAGCAGCCATGAACCTCAGCGCAAGAAACCACGCCTTGCAACGAATGCGACCGTAGACGAAGCTGTGTTGACATGGTTTAAACAAACAAGAGCAATAAATGCCCCTACTTCTGGCCCCATTATCCCCGAGCTGGCCCGACTTATTGCGGAGAGGCTAGGCGTAACAGATTTTCAAGCAAGCAGCGGTTGGCTGATGAAATTCAAGCAGCGACACGGCATCGTGTTCAAGGTGGCCTGCGGCGAATCTGCTTCCGTGGACACATCAATCGTCGATGAATGGAAGACAACAACTCTGTCCAGTTTGATGAAAGAGTATTCACCTCGTGACGTTTTCAACGCGGATGAAACAGGCCTGTTTTTCCGCTGCCTCCCGAACAAGACTCACACTTTTAAAGGAGAAGCCTGCCACGGTGGCAAACAAGCGAAAGACAGACTAACGGTACTCATCGCAACTAATTCAACGGGAACAGAAAAACTTCCCCTTCTGGTTGGTACATTAATGTACATTCTAAGGGTCTCACCACACCCCTTTTTCCGCCATCTTGAAATTTTCCGAATAACGACATGTTCCCGATAACGACATGCACCTCTGGTCCCGAGCCATGTCGTTATCGGGAGAGTGCACTGTATCCTGAAAGAATAATGAATTATTCTAAAGGCAACATTTCTTTAATGTTTTCAGGCACGGCAAAAGGTGAATTACTTCCACCATATGTGATTTATAAGTCAGAACATCTCTGGAGGACCTGGTGCGAAGGTGGCCCTGCAGGAACGCGTTTCGGAAGGAGCAAATCTGGATGGATGGATACTACAAACTTTGAGGAATGGTTTCTATCAGTTGTGGTTCCATGGGCTAGAAGGAAAGAAGGAAAAAAGGTTATCATTGGGGATAACCTAAGCTCCCATTTCAGTGGGGTTGTCCTGGAGAAATGACTGGAGTGGAACATCGGCTTTGTGTTGCTGCCTCTGAATTCAACGGACAAATGCCAGCCATTAGACGTCTCTTTCTTTGCCCCCCTGAAAAAGGAATGGAGGAAACAGCTAGGGGATTACAGGCAGAAAAATCCCTCATCATCATCTCTTGACAAGTCAAAATTCCCTTCCATGCTTAACAAACTGTTGGAAGGCATGGGCACACGAAATGCTACGAACCTGGTCTCGGGATTTCGAGCTTGCAGAATTTTCCCCCTCAATGCGGAGCAAGTTCTCAGGAAATACCCCACCTCCACTTGTACCAATGCAGATCCAGCTCCTGTTGCTGATGCTCTCCTTGATTATCTCCAAACATTTAAATACTCTCCGGGGCAAAAGAATTCATCCAATCGGCAAAAGCGAACAAGGCTAAATGTCGCGCCTGGGAAGTCGATAAGCGGCGATGACCTCATAGAACAGGCATCATCATCATCCAAGTGTCCAGCTACTACTTCATGTACAGCTGCGTCCTTTACTTCTACTACTACTCTTGCAACAGCTTGTCATGCTTCTTCATCCCAGCTTCAACCACCAGTTTCAGACTCAGAGTCAGATTCCCAATCTCAGGACATTAGGCCTACGTCTTTGTCGGACATTTCAGTGTCAGATTCGGATGATGATTGGTTGCCCTCCTATCCTAAGAAAAAGAGGAGATTCTAAATTCTTAAGACGTTTCCATAATCATTGGACAAAAGAAGTTAACTCTTACAATTTACATATAATGTTCTTGTTAGTTTCTTAACAAAATAAATGTTCTTTGATAATATTTTTCTCTAAAGTTTGCGTTCGGGCAAAGTAACCCCATTTTTGTAATTATGAAAAAATGTTTTTAAAAAATGTTCTCCTCTTTTGTTTTGCAATATTTCAATAAATGCTGAGTTGTAAAACAAAGTTTTAAGGCTTACTCTATGGATAGAACACTATTTGTCTCTTTATTTGCATAATTTTTTACAAGCTATTGGTCAGAAGTTCATTTTGATGCAAAGTAACCCCATCTCACGGTACTTAAAAAACGGCTCATAACTGCTGTAAACTGCCATGTATTGCACTGCTATGATTCTAAATGTGATCTACAAGCATTCAACTAGCGTGGTGATTTTTTTCAAAGCTTTACTTCAATTATTTCCTTCAAAATCAATGATCTTTTCATGATGGATGATGAATCAATTTATAGACATGACTCTGATTCAGAGGAAGAGTTTAATTATGATAGTGAGGACTCTTGGTTGAGTTTTGAACGTGATTCTGTGCACTCGATGTCTGGTTCAGATGTTTTGGATGAAAAACCCGGCCCATCAACAAGAATTGGGTCATCAAGGAAACGGAAACGAGCTGGTGGGCGTGGCAGGGGGGTGGTGCCTAGTAGTACTTCTGAAGTAAGTCAATTTCAATGGCAGGAGTACAATGAATTAGACAATAACAATAACAGAGACTGGCTGGATGTGTTTGAAGGAGAATTGAGGAGAAATTGTGGTGTAATAGTTGACACAACAAACTTTGATTGTTTGGATTATTTTCGTCTTTTTTTCCCTGAAACAGCTATTGATTTGATAGTTGAACAAACGAATATGTATGCTGTTTCTGAACTTGTTACTGGAGGTGGGGATAGCTATAGGAAGTCAAAATGGGTACCAGTTGATAAAGTGGATATGGAAGCATTCATCGGATTGCAGATTGACATGGGGCTCTATCCAATGAAGGCATGCACTGACCACTGGTCAATGTACTGGCTGAACCACACATGTTGTGGCAAGGTCATGTCTCGGAACAGATACCAAATAATTCAGTCATTCCTACATTTTGCGGACAAGTCTAAGGATTGAAAGGAATGAAATGGGATATGATCCTTTCCAAAAGATCAAAGGACTGATTAACCTAACAAAAGACAGATATAGTGAATGTGTATATCCCAGTCGCCACCTCAGTATAGACGAAAGTATGGTCCCTTTCAAGGGCCGATCATTCATGAAGCAATATCAGCCAGACAAGCCCAGCAAATGGGGGTTCAAAGTTTTTAGTTTAGTGGATTCTGCAAGCATGTACTGTCTAAAGAACATATTTTATCCTGGTAAAAGACATTTTGATACAAATGGACTGTTGGTTGGTGAGCATGTGGTACATGAATTGATTGAGAAATATAAAGACAAGGGGCATATTGTTTACACAGACAGTGCATATACATCCCCTGATTTGTTCCGGAATTTGAAAATTAGAGGCACTGGTGGTGTAGGTACAGTTAGTGAACAGAGGAAAGGCTTTCCAGATAACTTGAAGAAGAAAAATCTAAGTTGAAAAAGGGGGACCCTCCAAATTTTTTCCGCACTCACGACATTGTTTCTCTTGCGTGGCACGACACTAAACGTATGTGCATGCTTAGCACTGTGCATGGAAATGAAACAACTGAAAAGAGAGTACGAGCAAAGGGGCATGAAGGAGGCCATCGAATGGTTCAGAAACCAGCCATTGCTGAAGAGTACATGGGAGGAGTTGACCATTTCAACCAGAGAATGGGAAATTATGCGTACCCCTACAGAAACTATAAATCGTACTATGCCATCTATCACTTCATCAAGGAAACAGCTCTCGTCAATGCCCACATAGTTTTCTGCAAGAGCAATCCTGATGTGTCCATGTCAGAGAAAAAATTTCGGCAAACAATAATTGATCAACTCGTTATTCCACTCATGGAACGCAATTCTGCTGAAAAAGCACAAACACCAGTAGAAATCCCTGGCGACATGAGACTTGAGGCTGCTCAACTGAAACATTTTCCAAGACGGTACGAGGATCAAAAACACCGTCCACGTTGTGAAGTTTGTAACAAGATAAAGATTTGTCGTCAAACTCAAATATTTTGCATCGCTTGCAACAAACCACTGTGTCCTGTCCCATGTTTTGAGATATACCACACTAAAAAAGACTTTGCTGCAGCTCGTTGTGACCTCATGTGAACATTTATGTGTTCTTATCTCACTGACTGCCATGACCGACACGTCTCGGTTTTTTTCATTCTAAGCCTGACTGCCAAGACCGAACCCCCTCGGTTTCATACTTTGCTATTTATTATCTGTATTCACCGAACAGTATCGGCCGTGGCAGTTTGCCGACGTCGTAGTTCGCGACTTTAGCTTTGTTTTCATACCAAACATGAACGGGTACTTTGTACTGTTGACATTTTTTACTAGCACGAATAGTACTCGATAAACTGACTTCTTTTCCATGATTTTCAACCATGGCAGAAAGAACAAGAAGAAACGTATTTGATGCTTTTCAAGCCCTAAATCCTTATATTTCTAGTAGCGAAGATGATTTTGATGAGCCAGACAGTAATGATAATGACAGTGACTTTGTTCCTGAGCATTCTAGTCGTGGTAAAAAGAGACAACGAAGGGTCATAAGTAGCAGTTCTAGTACTAGTAGTACAAGCAATTCTGATTCAGACTTCGACATTCCAGGTCCATCAACTTCTAATTCTAGAAAGAGAAGGAGACCAAATGCCTCTCATGGCTCTACATCAATCAATCCTTTATCTAATTCACCTGATGATTGTGGTGATAACCCCACTGCTGACTCTGATAATGAGGAAATACGGGAACTTGTCCGAGATGCAGCCGGCGGGCTCGAAGGGTTTGCTGGTTTACCTGATATTCCTGAATTCAATGGCAATCCTGGACTTACATTTCCCATTGATGATGATATGACTCCAATAGACATTTATAACTAAATCATAACAAAGGATTTGATCAAACATTTCAAAGCCCAAACCAACCGATTTGCTCAGCAGAGCATTGCTGCCAAAACCAATCTTGCACCGAATAGTCGTCTCGCGATGTGGAAGACAGCTTCTGTACATGACATTGAAGGTTTTCTTCTTCTATTTTTACATATGTCAGTTGTTCATAAACATGTTATAGATGAATATTGGTCTACCAGAGAGATTCTTCATTCACCGTTCGCCAAAAATATTATGTCGCGTAACCGTTTTCAAGCTTTGTTGATGATGATTCATGTAAATGACAACGCCAACTATGTGCTTCCGACAGAGCCAGGGCATGATCCACTTTTTAAAATTAGGCCATTTTATGAGCATTTACAAAGAACATTTACAGCTTTATGTGTTCCAGACAAAAACATTGCAATTGATGAAGCTGTGTGCGGATGGAGGGGGAAGCTGCGGTTCAAAATTTATATCAAGGACAAGCCAGTGTCGCGGGGGATCAAACTGTACATGTTGGCCGATAGTAAAAGTGCTTATGTCTACACCTTTGAGATTTATGCTGGTGAAGAAAATGTTTCGAATAAACCACATGATGTTTGTCTGCGCCTCCTTCAGCCACTTTTGGACAAAGGCTATCACATGTACGTGGACAACTATTACTGCGCTCCCCCGCTTACTGATGAACTTGTCGCACGGAAAACAATGATGATAGAGACGTGTAGATCCAATAGAAAGAGCTTTCCAAAGGATCTAGCAGATAGAAAGCTTGCAGTTGGAGAGGTCTGTTACAGACAAACAAATGAGCTTGTTGCTTTGAAATGGAAAGACAAAAGAGATGAGTATATGTTGTCGACGATTCATGACCCCACCCAACAGAGTGAAACCACGACCCGCCATGGAACTAGAACAAAACCTAATGTGATTATTGATTACACTAAGAACATGTGTGCAACAGATAGAAGTGATCAACTCCATTCATATGTTCCTTTGCGCAGAAGAACTGCCAAATGGTGGAAGAAGTTGTTCGTTCACCTCTACGTACTATCCGTTGTTCAAGCTCACATTCTGTTCAATAAGGTACTGCAGACAAAAGGAAAAGCAAGGTGGAAACTACACGACTTCATTTTGAACTTGGCAGACCAACTTACAATTGAGTACAAACGTAAACAGGCAATCAAACTACGTGCCAGTACTTCTGACATTGCCACCACTTCGGCTTCACCCGTCGTAAGCTCCATGAATCGTCTTGTCGAACATTTCCCTGAACCGCTGCCAGCAACCAGCAAAAAGATACCTAGAAGGTCATGCAAAGTATGTACAAACAGGGCTAAGGCAGATCAGAAAAGAGATCGTACATCGAGAAAACGACAAGAAACAAAGTATTGGTGCCCTGATTGTAAGGTCCCGTTGTGCGTTGACAATTCGTGTTTCAAGGATTTTCACACCAAGCAAAATTATTTGTAATTTTTTAGGGAAACATTCACCAAATCATATTTTTTTTGTTTCTTATATTATTATTATGTTGTTGTTGCTTGGTTTCTGTAAAGAAAACAATTATATTATAGATATTTAGACAGTAAGACAGTCCGAGGAAGAGTTATAGTTATACCCTTTAAAAAAATTCTCGTTTTTGGCAATAAACACCCTATTTTCAAAAAAAACATTGTAAAATCCAGAATAGAGCTACATGAAATTCAATGGCATCATTTGAAAGAACAACTAAAACAGGTTTGTTTGCTTTTTAAAGTGTTTTATTATCTTAAAAAGTGTGGTCATTATGATTTTTGGAGTAACATGCCGGAACCTCTGGCAGTCAAGGGAATTCCATTTTCGAAACCTGTGGCAGTCAGTGAGTTATAAGACGTCCAAATGTTCCTTTCTTCATTTAGAACTTTACTTTGCATTCAGAAGGTTATATTTTGTGAATACTTGTGACTGACAGACAACATGTAAAGAAATGAACAATTCAGAAATCTCCAATTTTTGGTCGGTGGCGATATGCATTTTTTTTCATTATATCAATTAAAACATACATACTTATGAATTAAACTTGATAAAATATATTTCCTCTAGCTGTCAACTATATTTCTGTACATTTTCAATGGTTTATGAATGTAATTTGTGGAGATATTGGTCATTTTCCAGATATGGCCAGAAAATTTGCATATATGCTCATTAAATATTCAAAATGGCCGCCAAGGTCAAGGTCACAAGTGTTGTGACGCTCAAGGTAGACACATTATCCTATCTAGAAGAAGTATTGAAAGTTTCATCATAATCCATCCATAAATTATGGAGATATGATTTTTTAAACCTGTGAAACCAAAATTTGGAAAAAAAATTCCAAACCCTGCGGCATTTAAGGGATGTTAGTAGAAAATATGCGCGGCATGCAAAGTGTTAAGCCCCACATGTTTGTTTCTGCTTTTAACTCTATCATTTAAACAAAGAGCTAGATCTAAATCCATGACAGTTAGTCCTAGATTCTAATGAATGCTTTTGATTTTTATAATTTCAGATTGACTTCCCTAAAGAGCCTAAAGCAATCAAAATGAGACATTATAAGAAACATACAAATAGGAGGACATTTTCAAGAGAAACAATGCTTGAAGCTGTCCGAGTGGTCATTGACAATAATGCTACAATAAAACCAACTGCGAGAGAGTTTGGTTTAAACTATAAAACTCTTGGCAGATATATGGCAGTCAAACGAAGCGGTGGGAGTCTGGACAACGCCAGCTTTGGATATACAACACCGAGGAAAGTTTTCAGCGATCAGCTAGAGCAAGAGCTTGTCAACTATGCAATTAAAGCTTCTAAAATATTTCACGGTCTAACAATAACAGACATGTGTCAGTTGGCATATGAATATGCAAATGCCAATGAGGTAGCTGTGCCAAATTCATGGAAAGAAAATAAATCTGAGCCCACATCATTGCAAAGAATGGCTTGTTTTAATAAAGAAAATGTCAAACAATTTTATGACAATCTCAGTTCTGTTGTGGAAAAAAAGGGTTTTACACCGGATCGTATATTCAATTGTGATGAAACAGGAGTCACAACCGTCCAGAAACCAAGAAAGCAGATTGTTGAAAAGGGAACAAAGAGAGTAGGGTCTGTAGTTTCTCAAGAAAAGGGGACACTGGTGACATTGTGTGGTACAATAAATGCAGTGGGAAATTCTATTCCACCATTTTGTGTTTTTCCACGGGTGCACACCCAAGAGCTGTGGGAAGCCTTCCTACCCACAGGCAGTCGTGCTGAAGGACATCCTCGTGCCACAGGGTGGATGACCACAGAAAACTTTCTTTCTTATCTTAAACATTTTGTCAAGTTTGCAAGACCCACCAAAGAACAGCCCATACTTTTGTTGCTTGACAACCACAAGTCACATGTCACATTTGAAGCCATCAAGTTCTGCAAGGAAAACAATATTTCCCTGGTATCCTTTCCTCCGCACTGCTCACATGAGCTTCAGCCCTTGGATAAAACTGTCTTTGGGCCCTTCAAAACCTTTTACAATGAGGCAGCAGACAACTGGATGAGAGATCCCATAAATGCAGGCAAAGCAATTTCTATCCACACCATTCCAAAGCTGGTAAATTATGCTTATGAAAAAGCCTTTACCCCTGCAAACATCTTATCAGGTTTCCGGAGCACTGGGATTTCACCATTTGACCGACATATCATTCCTGAAGACAGATATTTGCCTTCATTCACAACAGACAGACCATTTCCAAATAACCCAGAAACTGAAGAAGCACCCACTGAAGCTCAAAGAGAAACTGAAACAGCACCCAATGAAGGTCAAAAAGAAACTGAAGAAGCACCCAACACAGCTCAGCTGGACCAACTTCCGAGCACATCAGCAGAATCTCCTTGCACATCAACAGGAACTGTGGTGTCACCGGAAGCAATACGACCCTTTGGGAAAGCACCACCCAGAAACTTACAGAGGAAAAGAAAAGCTGGAAAGTCGACAATTTACACTGCAACACCAGAGAAAGATGCCACAGAACCACAGGCATCAGATAGAAAGAAATGCGCACGCAAAATAATTGTCGAAGAATCTTCAGAATCTGAGGACGAGGGGCAAATGATTTTAGATGACAATAGTGATGACGATTATAGCACAGATGGAGATGAGTCCCAAACTATGAAAAATCCTTCAATTACAGACATTGAAGAAGGAGATTATCTCTTGACTCAGTTTAAAGCAAAATAATCAACCAGATACTATATTGGAAAAGTAGAAAGTGTGGATGTGACGGACAATACAATTGATGCCATGTTTTTAAAAAGGAAACCGACTAAAGACAAAAATCTGTTTCTTTTTAGCTTCCCTGAATATCTTGATGCAGCAGAAGTTACAATCAGTGATGTCATTTACAAGCTACCGCCTCCGTCATCTGATGGCACTAAAAGAACTGGAGACATTCTGTCATTTCAAACCTCATTTCTGGACAATTTTCCTAACCAAATTATGTAGCTCCAATACTACAGCTCCAGAGACTTTTTACCCCATGATGCGAGACTTTTTACCCTGTTGTGTGGTAAAAAGTCATTTTCTGATTCTTTTCATACAATATAATTTTTTGGCCAAAAAAAATCAAAGTCTGATTAAAGTGTTTCTGGTTTTAGCAAGCTAAATGGATGTACTTGTGATGTCATTTGTGCAAAAGATGTTATGTTTGTATGGTTCAGGGCTAATAAGCAAATTATGTAGAACGAGACTTTAAGCCCCACCTTCCCCTACTATCACAAGTAACTCCAACTGTCATGCATTGTATACAAATAAATGAACCTTCAACTTCAAACAACTGCTTACAGGTCAAAATACATGCAATTTAAAGCAATTCATTTGTTTTCATGCCAGTAATATAAGTACAGTCCGTTTTTAAATAACAAAACAAGCGCACACCTGTGGAATAACTTAAATAAGGCATTCAGGGAATCTCCATAATGATACATGTGGGAGATTCATCAGGTCCAATAAAAAATTACACACCAGGCCAAACATATGATTACACTAGGACTGTTTCTGAAGCTAAGAATCATCAGTTGTGACAGGTTCAGACGTTTCTGCACCCTGAAAATGAATTGAAATAGTTTTAATATGGTTAGGGATAAAGCAAAAGTCCAAGACATAGTAGTAAAAGTAGTCATTCAGAGCTATAGGACCCATAAAGCTTGAGACTCAAGCTTTATGGGTCCTATATTGAGTATATTCTGCTTTCTATAGCACTAAATGGTTAATAGCAATTACTTACTAACCTTTAGATATGAAACTAGCCATCGTAAAATACTTTTTACATTCTACCAGTTTTAGCAGGTCCACCTATCCTGTCACTGGTGGGTGGACAAGGGAGTTGGAAAAGAATCTCGACCTCACCCAAAATTGATCAGGATCCTTTTGTGTGTGAAGTGAGTGCTCTATCGGTACATCTATCAAGATCTTAAAAATTCCAAGTTATAATAAATGTTAAAAAATGTTTTTTTTTCTACAAAAAATCCAAAGCAGAATCTCACAGCCGTGCAAAGAAAAAATGAGAAAAAGTGTGTATGATACAGTGGCAGGCAAAGTAATGGAGAAAGATCAAGAAAATATAATTCCCAAAGAATAACAACAACAAAAATCCTTAGCTTGGAATCACTTTCATAACAGGTAAAAAGATTAGCAAAATTTACCACAAGTCTTAAATGACCCTGCTCTCTGTAATTTGTTTGTCATAATGGCATAATGGCAGAAACGATCACAAATCAAAATGATAAAAATAGATGATCAATGTTACTCACTGCAGAGGGAGGTTTAGATTCAATAGGAATTGTTACAGGGCCATCATTTTGTATATGTACTTGCATATATTCACCAAACGCACCATCTGAATGAAGAAATAATATAAAACACATAAAAATTGATTTTATAAGCTATGTTCAATTAGGATTGTACACAAAATAAGACCGTCCATACTTCTGGAAAATGAAACGTTGCTGGTAAGGTATTAGAAAGTCGATTCTATGTTATATATATTATGCATTTAAACTTACAAAAAGTATAGAAATATTTGCGACAATGTCAATCACCATTTCTTTCTTTAAAATTAAAATAAACGCACAAAAGATATAGGGAGGTGGAAGGGGGGGGGGGGGGGGAGAGAGAGAAAGAAGATGCAGCATGTGAACCCCACACTAGCCCATAAGGGAAGTCAGGGGCTCCTCTCAATTTAATATTCCTGTTGATCAAGGTCATTCTCAGAATTGTCAAGCAATACATGTAACAATTTTTCTGAAGATGATGATGGTGGTGGTGATGGAATTACTACTACCACTACTACTACTACTACTAATACTACAACTGCTAATACTAATAATAATAATAATAACAACAATGATGAAGATGGTGACGACAACAATGATAATAATAATGATAATAAGAATATAGACATTTTCATTAGGATTGAAATAAAATATTGGGAATATATAGCGATGTTTTTATTTCTAAAAAGTGAAATGACATTATATATGTCTGTAAAAAAAAAAATCAGGTATAATTCTATCTCAGAGTCTACCTTGAATTTTGTCAGGCTTGTACTGAAATTTGAGGTCTTCTAAAATTTTATTGTAAAGCTTCTGGGCTTGTTCAGGACCCATAGCCCTTGAAAAATCAGGCTTGTTACCTTTAAGCTGGGCATCCAAAGTAAACTGTAGAGTATGTAAAATAAATTGTAATAATATATATATATATATATATATATATATATATATTTTATATATATATATATATATATATATATATATATATATATATATATTACAGTATTCTGACCCAGACTCGCTCACATCAATAACCCACGAAATATATTAAAATATAAATAAAGTTCTGGTGGAGCCTGGGAATGGCATGTAGAGTACTCTTTTCAAATAAAACTTCTGTCTCTGGTATGAACATATAGAATATTTTTTTCATGGAATCAGATATTCATTCCATTATTTAACATAAGGTCTTGGTGTCATCAAACATCTGAGTCAGACTATTTGACAAATTACATCCAACAAGGGTTCGCCCTGTGTTGAAAATAAGATTAAAATCTATCAATAATAATAATTATAATAATAATACATAGTCTAGCACGGGTGAAAGATTCTCCTGCTTTCCCTCAAAACTTTTGTGGTGTCATAAAATGACCTCAAAGTTATATTAGCAAACATTTATTAGATGGTGGTTCAATGGCAAAATGCAGCTTTAGACTCAATGGATTTGCATATTAGTAATTTCATTTATCTTACAGCGTGCTATAAGACCAAAGGAAGACATGCTTATTCTCCCTCGATTCATCCTCATTGAAAATTGAACAAATTTGTTCGATTTTCCATGCCAATGAATTTGAGAGAGTTAACCAAGTGGAATCAATCCATCTTATGTCAAAAGTAGAGATGAAAATCCTACACCTCTCAACCAACAAGATGGGGAACATTTCACATAGGTAATTCAATACGGTGAAGTATAAACTTGCACTATGATTCCCTTTCACCCCCTCCCCCCCTCCCCGCTCATGCTTCAGGTAGGATTTGGAGACAATAAAGATTCATAATTTCGAACTACATATCTACTTCTTCTATTAATTTACCTGACTGATACAAAGAATCTCAAAATCCATGTCTTTCACACTCTTTGTCCATCGTTTTGTCTCATTATCACTGAAAACTCGGGTGTTTAGGATTTTTCTTACACTGAAAGAAATGAGGGTTGATAGAGATTATCATCGAGAGAGAGAGAGAGAGAGAGAGAGAGAGAGAGAGAGAGAGAGAGAGAGAGAGAGAGAGAGAGAGAGAGAGAGAGAGAGAGAGAGAGAGAGAGAGAGAGAGAGAAGAGAAAGATGGAGGGGGGGGGGGCTGGAAGGGGAAAAAATTTGAATGATTACCTTTTCTGTTAAAATACATACTTCTCATGTTGTCAATATATCAGTTCATATCACCTCGCAAAAGGGCGTAGCAATATGTCTCTCACTTCTAAAGTTATGAATTTTTTATTTTTTTTTATAAATGACAATTCTTTTTTGTCATTAATGCTACCCAGGAAGTAGGAGATACCAGGTGTGCCTCTTAGAATTTTTTCATTCTTATCATCCTTTTTTTCAAAGCTACACGGAAAAACATTGTAGCCTCACATTGTTTTCTTTGCCATTCATTAACATCAAATAAAGTGGTATTTTGCTCATTTTCATCTGACAGGCCAATTTATTAATTCAAATGAGCATTTATGAATATACAGTACTCACATGTACTCTAATTCTTTCTCAGTGTCATGCTTGTTAATACCAATAAGAACACACAAGCCACGATCAATAGATCCACAAACTTTGTCTCCAACTGTTGAGATAACAAAATTATATAACTAGGAGTCAATTACAATCCAAGACTACAGACAAATAAAAAGTAAATAAACGCAGTCCAATGTCTGTACAGAATGGTTAGGCTGTTACAATTTTACAATGATTCGGACAGTGAAGGGACAGCGCTGTTAACAGCCAGGTACTCATTTTACACTTCAGTCAAAATTGAAAATGTGACTTAAGAACCTGTACAAAAGACACAACTTTTGTGGCAACCACAATGGCATTCAAACCCTCGACTTTTGGTTGCTAGGTTAAAAGTTTACCAAAAGACCATACATCCCCTCAGTGTTTAAGCGTGGTACATTCAAGTTTTGATATTACGAAAATGCTTACTTACTTACAGTGAAAGTAGCAATATAACATGATAATTTTAAGGCTTTTTAATGTCTCCCATGGCAACAAAAATAAGCAATTCCAAATGTTGTATTGCGACAAAAAGACAGCATGCAGTGACTATGTATGGCTTTGTGTATACACAGAAAAAGGATATTCTAAATATTGTATTGCACCTAACATGTAGAAGTAGAATGTGACGTCAATCATAAAATAAAAATAAAATTCCCTTTATTCATCCCATTGGGGAAATTTGTCTCTAGGGTCTATCCCAAGGGAAGACTGGAATAACCCAGGCGTCAGCCGCAATGCAGCGCCACAAATTGAGCTAGGGCGTGACTTGCTCAATCTACACAGCACATCGGCAGGTGATCAAACTTGGTACTTTTCGGTTACGAAGCAAAGACCGCACCGCAGAGCCATGTTGTCACCCACACAGAAAAAGGCAATTCCATAAATCCTAACACGCCTAACAGGCAGCATGTGGTTTTTGTCTGGCTTTTGTATGTTCTAGCCTCAGAAGACTGAAACACGTATGTGCTTGTATTAGGATTAGGCTATAAGTCTCATTATTGTTAGGGTGTGGCTATTTGGACTCGAGTCTGATTAGTCTTCCATACTATTCGAACTAAAACGAGACTGCACATGTCAATAAGTTAATAGGAATAATTTCCTGTGTCAGTATAGTTGTGTGTGTGTGTGTACGTGTGTGTGTGCGTGTGTATGTGTGTGTTTCTTTTTATTCATTTATTTATTTTCAGTGTTTTTTAAAAAAAGTAGAGCGATATCTATTCCCACCTGTTAGATCATGCAAGGTATCGCTCAAAAATTTTTGCCATGATATTAATTGCACCGATTTTCGAAAGCTTCCTGTTGTGACCACTGAAAATTAGAAGAAGAAGAAGAAGAAGAAGAAGAAGAAGAAGAAGAAGAAGAAGAAGAAGAAGAAGAAGAAGAAGAAGAAGAAGAAGAAGAGGAAGAACAAGAAGAATATGGACCCAGTTTTCGAGTCAAACATCTTAACCACTAATGCCACAGATCCACTTGACTTGTGGAGACATTTAATCATGTCTACTTAGAAGATATTTTTAAACATTTGCACGCCACTTTTATCTCGGTCTCCTAGCCAAAATGGCCAGTTTTGGGGGAGATCAAGATTTTGGCTTCCTGGCGTAAAATGGTACTTTCCTTTATGAAACTATTGGGAGGCCTTCTGAAAGCTCCTACATCCCCAGTATTCTTGTATTAGTAGTGTAGGGGGTTTGGGAGGGGGGAGACTAAAAAAAAAAAAGTTTCTCCCCCCCCCCAACCCCCTACTAGTAGTACTACTACTAGAACATTAAAGAAGAATACTGGTGATGTAGGAGTTTTCGGAAGGCCTCCAAAACTATTTCTTTCTGTTTAAGAGGCGGGCTTTTTTTCTATTTATTTTTTGCTTGATTGTTTTGTGTTTTTTTATTTTGCTAATCTCGTTTTTTAAATTTATTTTAAAAGCTTTGACACATTATTATCATGCACATTAGATTTTTAAGTCCGAATAGCCATGGGAGACTATTCAGACTCGAGTCCGAATTGCCACTTCGTTATCCTCATCATTATTATTGTCATCACTCTTTATCAATTATGAAACTGATTAGTCGATAATTGAATTGATTCTGCTCAATATCAACGTCAGCAGACAGATGATAGAGTTAGAGTTAAAGTTAAGTGTGAATGAAGTGAGTCAAGTGGAAGGCCAATTACAGGTTTCAATTCCAAGTCTCCTGTCTGTTTTGATAACGGACTTGGCCGTAAGGTTAAGTTGGATCAAGTTAAAAAGAAAACAGACACTATACCTGTTACACTAGCTTTCATTACTCGTTGAATTATAGCCTTCATTATCGATTTTCAGATGAATTGAAACCACTTAAAAACAACTTGTAAGGACAGGATTAAAAATGAAAGTGAAAGTAAAATTCGCCGACGGTGGTATTGATATCAGTATTGAAATTATTCTTATCATTGGTATCGAACAAATGAGGGGAAACATTGACGCTCTCTTTTACATTAAGATCAAATATCGCTCAACGTTGCCAGGCACTGGCGGAAGTTGTTGTTGTCGCTGACAGAGATCATCGACAATCAGGTTAGTTTTGATAATGTAATTTTCAATTATGTTTAAATAAAGCCTGTGAATTAAAGAGACAATTAACCAAGTTAATCAAAAGAATTTGCACAAATTGAGTCGTTCACAATAATAGGCTTAATTTTGTCTACTCACTCTTAATCTTAACTCGACCTGTCTAAGTCTAATCTAGTCTACAGTCACAGTACTCTACTTCTCTACGCACTAAATTTGGTACTACCGCAAACTCGGGGACCCAAATAATTTTGGGGGTTTGGGAGGGGGGACTTTAAAAAAAAAGTCTAGTAGGGTGTTTGGGAGGGGAGAGACTTAAAAAATAAAAAGTCCCCCCCCCCCTCCCAAAACCCCAAACTTATTTGGGTCCCCGAGTTTGCGGTAGTACCCTAAATTTTAATTACAATTACTTATGGTGATGTGCTTTGCAATATATTTGTTTGTATCTGGAGATAGATTGAGAATAAGAGAGGAAAAGAGAAAGAAATAAAGTTGATGAAGAAGAAGAAGAACAGAGAGAGAGAGAGAGAGAGAGAGAGAGAGAGAGAGAGAGAGAGAGAGAGAGAGAGAGAGAGAGAGAGAGATTATCGGCATATGATGATGCTTGGGCTTGAAATCGAAAGAACTCATTCCACACACCAGATCTCCAGATACCAAATGTACATGACATTTTGTATTAGCGCCATTATGGATGTAAATACATGTTACCCAGCTAATAATGAATTAATAGCAGCTATAAATCATTGTTACTTGTTACTGATAAAAAGCAAATAAGAAGGTTTCACCGTCACCAGATTACTAGATTGTACAAGTCAAAGATTTAGATGATGAAGTTTAAGATAATCAGTTGATAGACTGGTCAGACAAACCATTCACGATGTTTGCTTTCTGTTTATCTTCAATTTTACAGGACAAGATGGCTGCCGAACCAGAAGCACCCCAAATACGACCTCCTGAGCCCATCAGTATTACTGTTTTGAGGGCGAAAAATCTGGTTAGTTATATTTTTGAAGTCTAACTGCACGTCATCTGTTTTGTTTTAGGTTTACCTTGGGCTTTGTATTACAACTATTTCACAATCAGGCTTAGTAACTCAAGATTTTCTGTGTTTATAAAAGCTTTTAAATGGACTTTTAGTTAGTCGCAATAAAATGTGTAATCAGAATTTATTCTGAAATTGAAAATCAATTGAAAGAAACATTCTTCAAAGGACTTATATAATCATAAGTGTAAGATGTGTAGAATCAGTTGACTGTCCACATTATCATTTTATTTTTAGTATAGTGCGAAAAACTTGTGGCGATACTAATGACAAGATTTCGTGTGTTTGTTATACAACGCAGAGAACCTCACCTTTATTCTTTTAAAGTGTCCAACATCATATTCAAACATTGAGACAGACTCAGTCAAAGCAACAGTCAGGTTGAACAGTGATCTATGTAGTTAAACAGGAAGTAGCCTTATATTTTTTTGTCCATCAAACTTCGTGCCCATTCTCATTTCTTATTCTGTTATCAATAATTAACTATATTTCCATTCATTTAAATGTTTAATTTCTTTATATCACCAAAACTTTTTTCAGAGAGGTTCCAAAGGTGACAGCGTAAATGTTATGGTTAAACTGGAGTTTGGAGACAAAAACCTTGGAGAAAGTCCCAAAGTAGATTGTACTGTAGACTCCCCTGCTGAGTTTAACTTTAGCATCAACCTTAACTGCACTTATGATGATCCTCTTGCTCTAGATGAGATTTCATACAAACCAGTTGTGTGTAAGTTTGAATTTGCTGCTCATGAAAATCAACCATGTGCTATGGTTTTTAAAAATCCACTTCGTAAATACAATGAAAAATGTGAACTTAAAGTGGTACGAACTTCTACAATATAAGCCAAATATGTTCAAACAATTTACAAGCAGTTGCTGGTCAACAACACTGCTAATTTCGTATGAGACATGCATCTTGTTACACATTACAGTGTACCATACTTTCTTTCCTACAGAGACAGACCACAACCTCATTTTAAACTTGAGTATTATGAAAAAATGTTGGTAAATAACATATACTAAGGACAACTTTGCACTGCCCATAGAGAGATTTGAACCTTTAGCCTGCCTGTAAGAAGCTGATTGTCATAATAGAACCTTGCTTTTCTTTGGATAAATTGTTGATTTTATTAAGGATTTCTAGTCTTTTTAAAGTTAGTTTCAACACAAGATCCATCTTAATGAAACTTTTCTTGGTTTCATATAGATTCACTTTTATGCATTTTAATAATATGTATTCGTTTTTATTTGAAACTTCAATTTTGTCTCTATTCAGTAACCGTGACAGAAGTTCTTCCAAAGGAAAAAAGACAAAAAGAAGAGAAGACAAACATTTTAGGGCAATGCTGTATTGATCTGGTATCTTTTGTTAGAGGTAAGTCAAATATAGATGATAATTAGATTGGGTCTTTTTTCAGCAAAGAAAACTTAATTTCCCGAAATATATTTTCTGATTCAAGTCATTAGTCATTTTTACAATATTTTACTCTTTTCAATCATGTGAGTCACAGTGAACAAAATAGAATAAAGAAAATACTCCAATTTTGAAATCAAATATATCATTTTGTCATAAAGTTGGACATCATGATATTGATCAAGCTATTTTCGTTTCCTTGGTCTTGCAAGACACCGTAACATCGATATCCATGCAAGTTATAGTTTAACCGAAAAAGATAATTAATTCTTTCAATAAAAATTTCCATCTGCCCATGCTCAATTATGTCAAAAATAACATAGAGATTTATAGATAATTTTTTAACATATATTCCATTCATTATTTTACATACTATTGGCCCACTGGGTTGATTACTTCTCATTTTCCGTTTAAATTTCCTGGTTAGATTATAGTATCATTTGTTGGCAGAGTGTGATGGGTTTTTTTTTTAGGGGGGTGGGGGGGAGATTGGCTGTTTTTTTTTTCTGAATGGACAAAGACAGGCACCATATTCTTAACTACACCATCGATCTTCCAATACCAATATGTCTTTCAGGTGAGACAGAACTCACTCAAAGCCTTATTATCAACCCTCTTCCTGGATCACCTTTGGAAAACGCTCCCCCTGAAGCACCGAAGGTAAGCGTTCTGAAAAAAAGACCTGATGCAGGGGCTGAGAAATAGAAATTGGTTTGATAAAATTCCAAGTCTTAAAACTGGTTCTTATATCTAATATGATTTACTAACTTTTATAATAAATGGGTAGTGAATTATCCTTGGATAAAGAAAAAAAACAACAATGATACCAATTTTCAGGTCAGAAGATTAATCTCCAATGGAAGCAAAGAATTATTTTGGGTAATTTTTACTTGTAATTTTTTTTTCTTATAGATTTGTCTGGCACTGTTTCAAAAACACATAATCAGACTTTTTTTTCTCCTAAATTTGATATGATGCTGATTACGAGAATGAAAATAATAAGGATAATGATGATGATGATGATGATCATGATGACGATAGTAATAATGATAATAATAATAATAATAATAATAATAATAATAATAATAATAATAATATAATAATAATAATAATAATAATAATAATAATAATAATAATAATAATATATAATGATAACAATAATAGTAATAATTATCATTATATATAATAATAATAATAATAATAATAATAATAATAATAATAATAATAATAATAATAATATAATAATAATAATAATATAATGATGATGATGATGATGATGATGATGATGATGATGATGATGATGATGATGAATGATATGAATAATAATAATAATAATAATAATAATAATAATAATAATAATAATAATAATAATAATAATAATAATAATAATAATAGTAATAATAATAATAATAATAATAATATTAATAGTATAGGATCTTAAACAGTAAAAAGGGTCGTAAAATCAAATATCAATAAACATGTCATTAATCATATTGCGAATCTTGTTAATTTGTATAATCATCCCAATTAATGAGAAATTAATTTTATACACAGCCCGAGCTTGACATCAAAGTGACAGTAAATGAACCTTTGTTGGATGAAGTCCAGCTGAAAGATGGAAATTTGATGACTGTTTCTGTCGGTAGTTTGTATTCTCCTCCAGAAACTTGGAGTGTCAGTGGGACACAGTATATGTACGCCTCTGCTTTACCCATACCGATCAGTCACGAGGTGAGCTTAAAAGTTGATTTGTTTGTTTTAGATAGAAGTAATGTTTTTGTAATCGTGCAATCTGGTTTTCAGGTTTACTTTCTTTTAAAATGACCATGCTTTAATCAACACTTACGCTTGAAAACTAATTTTGACAAGCCTACATCCTAGCCATCAGTATGTGCTTACTCTACCTTTTCACGCTACAAAAATTGGGATTAACTCTGAACCTGCAAGCCTTGGTTTTGGTGTGGTTGCTCAACCTCTTTTTATTTTTAACCCATATATATATATATATATATATATATATATATATATATATATATATATATATATTATATATATTATATATATATATATATATATACACATAATGGAGTAATTTCTTAATTTCATAATTTCATCTCAACCTTTGAATCTCCCTCTCTCTCTCTCTCTCTCTCTCTCTCTCTCTCTCTCTCTCTCTCTCTCTCTCTCTCTCTCTCTCTCTCTCTCTCTTCATCTCACCTGTTGTATTTAAACAGCACGTGCTGATATGTAATTTACTATCATCCTATACTATTTGACTGAGTTTGTTAAATGTTTAATCTTAACAGAAAGAACTCCCCGTGGTTTTCATTAATGGAACTCTCAAACCAGGACTGGACAAGGAGCCTCCAAACAAACAAAAGAAGTGGGCAGTGCCTGGATCGGCTCAAGGCAACGCAATTTATATGCCCGACAGGTATCAGCAGGATTTGTAAAAATATTATTCCTACTTCTCTTGTCAACAAGGGTTAGGCACAAAGCAGTGAACCTTTCCTTTACGGTTGCTTACTAAAAATAGAGATAAAAGCAAACGTCTTTGAATAAGAGCAATACTATGTATACAAAGATATTACGTTTCGAGCTATATCCCTCCGTCACTGAGAACAACAATTACCCAAATTTAAAAAAAAAATAATAATAATTTAAAAAAAACAACACAACAAACATTGGAATGTAACTTTGCTCGCACTGGCTACTAACTTTGAATACTGACAACAGTTTTCATGATCAAACATTGTTTTTTTCTGTTCTCATTTTTTAAAAATGATTTACTTGCTCTCTGAGCTTTGATATATTATTTATATTTGTATAAAGCTGTTATTCAAAGCCTTTGGTTTATACCACAAACTAGTTTCTTTACTACATGAAATGATACATTGTTGTAGGCATTGTTGTTTTTAGAATAAATTTGGCTAGTGATAGAAATAGATAAGAATCAGAGCAATTTAAATATCGTAATTAGTTGCAAGATATCTTGCTACAAAAAGCCCATGTGTGCTGTACGGCAAGCAGGAAGAATGTTAACCACACTGCAAAACACATTGGTCATGCATTAATATACTTTATGAATATATTGAACTAGAATTTGTTTATAATTGTCATATTTCTTATGCCAGATGCATTTTCAATGACCCTGTAGAGGATGAAGATGGAGATTTCAAGGCAAAAGAAGACAGAGATCTTCGTCATCAGGCAGAGACAGAGAAGAACCGCGTCACGTGGAACATGGAAAGAAGATGTTACTTGGAAACATCAGCTGTGAAGGGGTATGTTCATTATGATTTTGTTCCATTGTCTGTTTGTTATGCCCTGTCCGATAAAGGGCAGTTTTTAGCTTTGTGTAATTTATTTTCTCCCATAGTCGTTAAAGTTATTTCCAATAAAGTTCTGATAGACAAAATAGACGATGATTAAAAAAACTAAACAAAACATTAACAAAAGAAAAAACAAACAAACAAACAAATAAACAGAACAGATAAAAACCAAAATGAATATCATCAAATTTAATTATATTCTGTTTCGTTATTTAATAAACACAAAACCGGACATCTGAATGTATTTATTATATAATGATTATTATTTGTTGTATCCATCTGTCTGCATCCATCCATCAATCCATCCATCCATCTCTCTCTCTCTCTCCCTCTCTCTCTCTCTCTCTCTCTCTCTCTCTCTCTCTCTCTCTCTCTCTGTCTCTCTCTCTCTCTCCCCCCCCCTCTCTCTTTCTTTCTTTCTCTCTCTCTCTCTCTCTCTCTCTCTCGATCTATCCATCATACTATCTATCTATCTATTTTTCTATCTGTCTATCTGCTTATCTAGCTGTCTTTCTTTCTATCCATATATGGAGTTAATTATCTATCTATCCATCCGAGAATCTCTTTCTCTTCTTTTCTTGCTTGCATGTGTATGTAAATGGTCCCTTTTTTGCGAGTGTGTGTTCTTGAAACATTTTAATGCTCTTTTAATTCCATTTGCTTTTAGATTTCAAGACACCATAGCCAAAAATCGATACTGGCCTGTTGAGATAATGAGATTACCCCAGCCAACAGGTGGGAAAGGAAAGAAGGTGCGTGTTTTTAGGTTTGATTTTAACAGAATTTGAATAAATAATTTTTAATTAATGACATTGTTTCAGCGGGATACCACAGTTACACTTAGTAGTCCTTACATCAACGTTTACGGGTATCGTTGGTTTGAGGAGTACTTGTAAATGGCTTTTCTTTTTTTCTGAATCTTTGATTAGAATATGACCCCATTTATCTTCATCCATTACTTTAATGTTTTGAACTATAGGTTGTCTTCAGTTTGGATTATGCAGCGTGTACATTTTCTGAAATGAATCTTTTCTATAATAAACTTAAAGGTCTTTGAAAAAGTGTGAAAATTTACCGAATTCAAAACTCTTATTTTAATTTTATGCATGTGTGTCTGTTCAGAAGGTAAGAGGTAGGGAATATGTATTGCTAAATACCCCTTTTGTTGAAATGTATACAGAAAATGTAAGTTGACAGTCTTTCTTATTTTACAACAGCCCTTTCCGTACATTAATTGTTTTTTGTCCCTACCTATTTCAGGAGGATGACAGCAGCATTAGTTTCCATGGTGTGGCCTTCCTAAATCTGGCACCTTTACTTTATCCAGGAGGTTAGTGACGCATTAGAATTTTTATGAGATATTAAAGTTACTTGTTATGCTGCTGAATTTGCAAACATTCGTTGGTAACAACTGGCATCATGAATAGAATTCGTGTGAAAAACGAAGCCAGTAAACACGGCTCATATATCCCCAAACTGAGCAAAAGGGTTAAGTTGTTCAAGGAAAATTGGAAAACACAGTGGAATATGACAACAATAGCGGTTTTCTTTCCTTTCTAACCTTGGAAAAATTGAATCATCAATGAAACCAAGAGTGGATATTTGGGAGATTGAAATAAATACCAATGAAAAAAGACTAATAACATCAAATTTTACCATGTTTGATGATCTTTCATTTATTGTATGTTTTTTGTTTTTTTGGTATCATTTTTCAAATCATTGTTTGGGGGAGCAATATTGTATCGTATTGCTTTAAAACCACGTCGATACATCTCTACTAACTTTCAACATTGTAACTTAAGAAAGAAATTAGTTTGCTCTTTTTTTAAAATATCATTTTCTAATTGCACAATAATATACCATCAAAAGCTGTATAATGAGTAATGACTAAATTTTAAATTCTATCCGTTAATTAGTCCGGTATATACTTTTATCAGTAATTTTATTTTCATTTTCAGTCAAACGAATTCGGGGAGCATTCAAAGTTGTAGCATATTCTGATTATGCACTGAATGAAAAGGTATTGTTTAGTTTTGTTCACATAATTTCAAACAATCATTTTACTATTGCTATAGAATATAAAAGCGATAATTATGGTTGAAAGAATATAATGAGCACAAATAGCTCATGTATTGAGAAAGAAAACACTGATGTTTCTGTCATTGGCTAGCGTCTTTTGACGAAGGAGAATGGCCAAAGCATAGGTTAGTTAATTTCTCTGTAATATAAAATGAGCCAATTTTATGAGGGTTTTTTTCTGATTTAGTGAAAAACAAGTGCTTGAAATGTTTTATTTTTAATGTAAGTAAAAAAGAAAAACCTTTGCACAATCCTAAATTGAATATTCAGTATTCCTGGATTTTACTTATTTATGTATCACGTTTTACCCCTTTTCATTTATACACATATAACGTTTTGATAATCAATGAGCCGGTGTTAATACCATCCATGATATCACTCGATTAAATGTCATTATTTATATTTTTATTGGATCACCAAGATGCCTTTAGTTTTTAGTTTCACTTCTTCACTTGCCTATTACCTAATGTAATTTTTATATTCTATATCCGTTCCATTTCAAGAATTTTCATCTCATTAATTTCATGATGTAAATGATTTTTTTTTTTCTCATCATTTTTTTTTTTTGCGTGTTCTGTCTATTCCCTGAGGAATACCAGAGCTAAATAGCCTTTTTTATATTGTTCCAATACTACATGAATCACATTTACCCCTATAGTTTCTGTATATTTTGACTGGCGCCCTAATCACCTTTCGTTTTTAATATCACTAAAATAAAGTTCATTATTTTTTTTTCAGACCAAAAGAAAATCTGGCGTTGCAGATGACGCCACCAAAGTAGCTTTTAACATGCTAAATAGAGTAACAGCTTCACCAGCACCAAAGAAAGGATCTAAAGAAAAAGAAGGAGACAAGAAAGACCCAAAGAAAGGCGTAAGTACATTATAATCAAGTCTTTGTCATATCTTTTCATTTTTCATTGTTTGAAATCGTTTGATGCTCGTTCAGCTTTTTATTTTTGTCTCCATGAAAATGCAGCTCTTTGAGTAGAAATAGAGTCCTGCCAGTTTTTGTTTGGGATTTATTGCATTTAAGCCAAAAATTTGGATTTTGTATTTTTTTTAAATGCTAATAGATGTTGAAATTATTTTTGAAAGCATTAACTGCCAGCCATATTCCATTTCTTAGCTCTCTCTCTCTCTCTCTCTCTCTCTCTCTCTCTCTCTCTCTCTCTCTCTCTCTCTCTCTCTCTCTCTCTCTCTCTCTCTCTCTCTCTCTCTCTCTCTCTCTCTCTCTCTCTCTCTCAATCTCTCTCTCTAACTCTCTTTCCCTCTCTATCTTTCTCTGGTCTTAGTTCTTCATCTCTACTACAACTCAAAACAATCAGGATTGAAATTTATTTAGGTTTCTATTGTCACAAATGTATATTGAAACATTTCATGTCTTTGCGGTTTTAAAATAGACATAACTGAATTACATGCACGTGGTTTTCATTTACTTTTGTATGAATGAGTTACCGCTCAAAAAGCATAATGCATCCAACACAAAATCGGTTTGAAAGTTTTCTATCCCATTCATTATTATCATTTCTTTTTCAATTGAGTGAATTGCAAAAGTTGAAAGTTACTTTTGATCACAAAAATATATATGAACAAAATCTATACAAATATATATATAATATATATATATATATATATAATATATATATATATATATATATATATATATATATATATATATATATATATATATATATTATAATATATATATGTGTGTGTGTGTATACAAATGTGACAAATGTGCTACGTGTTAATTTTTTACAAAGGTCTTCTCAATATTACAGCACTCATTTGAACGTAACATTCATTCACAATTAAATGTCTGTTTCTTACTCTTCTTTATTCTTGAGATATATCAATTCATTTGCCTCTATACATTATCTTCTTATTTGTCCAACAGCCTCCTGCAAAGGTACTTGCTTGTTAACACTTCCCATATCATTGTTGTTTTACAATCTTTATAATATTGCTTAATACCTTCAAAATGTTTAACTGTCAGGGTTGAATGTGTAGATATTATGTTTCATCTATTTACACGTTTCCCTCTGTTGTTTGATGTTCCGCAATGAAATTATTTTCTTATTATGTCATTGTTTGTTTTTAACGACTTATCGAAGTCAAAATTTTGATTTGGTTAATTTCAATTTTTGTTGGTAGTGCAATGATCTGTTTAAATACTTTTTAAAATGTTATTTTTGTTTGTTTTGAAAAAAAAAAGCATTATTATTCATTTTTGATGTGACTTCTCAGATGTATTTAGATTTAGCTTATGTCATTAATAATCATACAAAAAGCGATTTTGATTGGATTTTTCAATTAACTACTACATGAAAAGAGGGTGGGTGTCAACATTTAAGTAAAAATTTATGTATTATTAAGATTTTGATTAAAACCGTGAAGAGAAATGCTCATATCAATATTTTTCTGTTATAAAAAAAAAATGATAATATTTGTAAGGAATGTATGCTTTTTTCGTAGAAATGTTAATTTTACCATTTTTTTTTTGGGGTCATTGCTCTTTTTGTTTATTTTGGTATTTTCTTTGGCTAAATTAGATTCAACAGAACTTTGGGTATCAAATTTAACGGTGATCTTGTTTTGCTTTTGTTTGTTTTGTTTTGTTTTTTTTGTTTTTTTTTTGGTGTTTTTTGTTTTTTGTTCTTGTTTTACATTTTTGTTTTTCCATTTTTGTTTCCTTAATTTCTTAAATATATATTTTTTTGTTATTTTTCTGCGAGGCAATTGTTTTAAGTTCAGTACTACTTTACAGCGTTCCAATAGTGTCCTACAACATAGCAGTGAGATGGAGGTTTGTTGACTAAATTACGTTTGAAAGTTTCATTTTACTGTGTGCTTCTACTTAGTATCCTCTGCTCTGACATCACTTCTCTAGGCTCTGTAAAAGAGCTTCTTTATTCTATTTATACAATGACTTCGACATCATTTTGCCGTGCAGCACAACATATCACGATATATTCACATCGGGCTTTTTAAAATTATCAATGCTCTTTTCACTCTACGTACCGGATTTTGCATTAAACGTTTGTAATTTGTACACACTTTTTGAATCAATGCAACTGACTTCTGTTTTGCTTTTGTTTGATATCTAATTCTACCGAATCAGAATGTGTGAAACAGAATTCAAGAATTGAATTCACATCTATCGTGGAACTGAAATGACAGTGGCGCTCTCACACTAACTTTTTATTCGCAAGACTAGTAGTATCGCATTATTTCGGTAGTCAATTATTGACTTTATACTAATGTCAACCTTACTTTGCGACAAGTTAGAGCTTATTAATATACATTATTAATAGAAATCAAGACTATGATAAATAACAATTAAATGGTACATTACGTTTTATCTTTTAAATTTTATTATAACGATTTAAAGTCATTTGGTTTTAATTTATTACTAATTATACTAATGGATAGTAGTTTTGTAGTTTGTTAAAGCACATACACTCTACATTACACATGCATGAACTATTTTTCATTTGAACTATTCACTTTAGCGACGATTTGTATCTTTTATTTTTGTCTTATCTAAGCCAATTTTTCAATTTTGTTTTCATTAATAAACTTAATATAACTTAATTTTTTGCCATTTTGTGATAAGATAATATATATGTTTAAAGTTTAAAGCATTCCAATGTTATTACATGGTGTCATAAGATGAGAGCTAACTCGTTTTAAGTTTGATTGTGTGTGTGCGTGTCTGTCTTGCACTAAATTTGCCTGATTAGACTTATACTGTGATCTTGCCTATAATTAAGTTAATTGAGGCCTTTTTCTTCAAAGTGACGTTTCACAAGACATAAGATCTCGACTCTGCCTTTAGTTTAAGAGTATTATGTGAAGTTTTCTTTGATTTAACTTAAAACTGAGAAATTTATATTATGCTCTATATCGTCTCCTTATTCTTCTTCATCTGCATAAAATCCTCCTCATCCTTTTTGCTCTCCACCCCTCCTCCTCCTCCTCCTCCTCCTCCTCCTCCTCCTCCTCCTCCTCCTCCTCCTCCTCTTTCTCCTCCTCTTTCTCCTCCTCTTCTTACTTTTTCTCATCCACCTTCCCTCTTCAATATTTTTTTCTTTCTTCTCTTCTTCTTCTTCTTCTTCTTCTTCTTCTTCTTCTTCTTCTTCTTCTTCTTCTTCTTCTTCTTCTTCTTCTTCTTCTTCTTCTTCTTCTTCTTCTTCTTCTTCTTCTTCTTCTTACTAACTTACTACTACTACTACTACTACTACTACTACTACTACTACTACTACTACTACTACTACTACTACTACTACTACTACTACTACTACACTACTACTACTAACTACTACTACACTACTACATACTACTACTACTACTACTACTACTACTACTACTACTACTACTACTACTACTACTACTACTACTACTACTACTACTACACTACTACTACTACTACTACTACTACTACTACTACTACTACTACTACTACTACTACTACTACTTCTATTACTACAGCGACTACTGTTGTCAACATTTTAGAATACAATTGTAATTAGAAATTAGAAACAGTTGACTCGTTTTCTGCCATCCTTTTCATTATTTCCACGATGTCAGCAAATTTACGATCTTTATCCAACATTTACTTATTTACAAGTCTGGATGACAAAACCAAATTGTTATAGTATTGTTGTTATCAAAATGCTCTCAGACCAAAGCAAAATACTATAACCAATTTCAACAATATTAAAACAAGCCTATAGTTGTTACCTACCATCTCAAATGGTATTATGTTGGGGTGAATGTGTTGCTTATAACTGAATTTTAATCTTAACGTATAACACATGAGTTAAGATGAATGTCTTTACTGAAAAGAGTTAGATTGCACATTAGACTTTAACCCTCTCTTTACCAACTAGATTAAAATCGTCACATTATTATGAAACAACCAAACATTTATCTCATTCAGATATCCTTTGTACTCATATCACAAAGTTTTGTTATAATTATGAGAGCTTAATGTTGTACTTTAAAGCTTGTTGTGCTGAACGACATGAGGTATAGTACGGACTTATTCTTTTTGTTTTATAGTTTAAAATTATTATTTTTTTATATTGGATGAGTATGATATGGGAAAATCCTGTAAATGGTCGGTAAGGAGTGAGTTATACATATGTCCTAAATCAGATCATTTTTAATTTAAACTCAGTTTTTTCATCGGTTCATTCCGACATAATACCAGTTTGACATGGTGGCTCACAATTGCCTTCTGTTTACAGAACTGCAAATATTTTAATGTGCACATAGTCTATATCTCGTGGTATTTTTTAATTTTTTATTTTTTTTTTGCCGTAGGGTATTTCTCATTTTTTCTCCAAAATCCAGTCTTTTTCCTTTGGTATATTATATTATTTATCTCTATATAGAGCATGTAATATGAGTAGATCGACAATTTCATCATTTTTGCAGTAAAACTTTAACTTTTATGGATTTGAAATGTGTAGAAATAATAGATAGCTACCAATGGAGTCTTCAGAGAGTACATGAGAATATAATATACCTACTTATATTTTTTAAAATAACTTACGAGATCGAAACAATTGAATAATGATGCGACTTTATACACTGAAAAGCTTGCACACCATGAACCTTTTTGTGCTGAAAAGTCTCACAAAATTTATTTTGAATGTGTCAAATCAAACAAATAAAAAAAAACAAACAAGCGTTGTGGTCAATGTTGACTTGAATCAATTCTGATAACTCTTTAATATTTCTTGGTTTGAGACTCTTGTCCTAAAGTGTTTAAGTCATATTATTGTAGGTTTTGAGAAAATCGAAATTAAGTTTGATTCTAGCTGTAAACTCTATGCTTTAATACAATATGATAAATATTTCTTTTGTTTTTAGTGCCGGAGATGAAATTTGTTTTTATTTTGTTTTATTTTTTTTTTTTTTGTTTGTTTTCTTTTCGTTTATAATGAAAAAAAGTTATTGAATTAAGGTTATTATTTAGTCTCTCGTTTATTATTAAATGCTGAAAAGTCTCAAAAGTGTGGCTTAAATACTTTAAGCACTAAGGCCTTCAATTATTATGGTTATTAATTTTTTTTTTGTTTCAGTTTTTTTTTAATTAATTTTTTAAATTGCAAAAATGATTGAATACCGCTTCACGGCTATTGGGTACCATCTTTTACAAGAATATCAAAAGTATTAAAATCATATTTAGACAAGCGATAAAAATTTAAAGTGAGGAATGCTAATATCGTTGAAGTTAAGCCTGTAAATATATTTTTAATGCATGGCAACGGTGTTTACAATTGTACATAGAGAAGAGACTAAAATGCTAAAATAACAGATTCTAAGCACAGTAAAATGACGTATTAGTCATGGAATTTTTGCTTATTTAACTTGTATATTTGTATATCCTTCTTAAAGATAAACGAATAATGATATAGCTGTCCTAACAACAAAAGGAAACTTTCACAGTAAAGATGATTGATATCAGAAGTCTGTGAACATCAATATATTCAATATGTTTATCTAACACCCAAGTCAATGATTTGTATTGCTGAAAACATTAGCTCAAATAAACTTTTCATCTTAATTCAATACTCCTCATGATAGCAAGTTTGTGAAAATATCATAATTTTTCAATCTACATAAAGCAAGTTAATTATGTGCTTTATTAAAGTTAGTAATTTTGTTTTGACTATGTTAATTTTAAAAAATCTTATTCTTTATATCATCTGCTCTTTCATATAAAGTCGAATCCATTTATTAGTATACACTGCTTAAATCGCTGTATCTTGTGAAATGAATCTGGGTATGAACACATTAATGCCAAATCAAAGATAATTTTTCAGTTAATTAATCTCAATGTATAAGAGTATCAAATACACATACGTCAGTGGTGTAGGATTCCGTGCAACAGATTACGCCACTGGTATGTTCGGCGAAATGTTTCACCCATTAAAACAGTTCTGCTATTTTGGAAGATCAATAAAATTAAAATCATCAGAGAGGAGGGGGGATGTCTCTCTTTAATTTGGAGAAAAAATTTCTTCCCAAATTTGAAACCAGTACGAAGAATTTTAGAATATTTGCGTGATTCCATTGGATCAAAATAATCAAGAAACTGGAGAAAAGTATTTTTTCTCTTTGCATTTCAAATTTTAAAATAATTTTGTCTTGTTAACGGCAATATAATACGTGTGTGCTAACGTTTGTTTAATCACCACCAAGAAAAAGCTATTTTAGTTATTTGAAATTTACTGATAGGAGTACTTAATTAATGGATTCGACTGTATAATATGCAGTTCATGAAGTTCTTTCAAACTGCCAATGGAAGTTTTGGAAGAAAAAAAATTACTCCCCCCCCCCCCCCCACCCCAAGAAAATACACGATAATAGTAAATTCTACAAGAGGACCGAAATGTTAAACATTCCTATTGTTATGCTGATGTCTTCACTTAGCCCTAAATCACATGGCTTTTGTGACCCACTGCCTCAATCTTGTTTCATGTCGATATAATCAAGATGCGAAAAATCAAATTTTAAGTTTTAGTAAAAAAAAATTATCAGTAAATTAGTATCTTTCATTGAGAAGAAAAATAGCTTGATTTCTTTTCATTTACGAAAAAATCTCAATTCTCGTAATATAAACCGCTTTGTTTGCCCCTTACATTCTTGAGAACACGTCAGCAATTTGAGACAATGGGTCCGACTTTCCCTATAGTTTTATTATTATAAAATTATTAAAAAAGAAATTCAATGTTTACTTTTATTGTTATTGTTTTGATTATTTCCATTGCCCATTATTTTTGCTGTCAAGAACATTAAAGTTTCGGACATGAAAAGTTTCAGAAAATAATATGCAACTTTATTATTATTATTATTATTATTATTATTATTATTATTATTATTATTATTATTATTATTATTATTATTATTATTATTATTATTATTATTATTATTTTCTCTCTCTAATCAATACGTTTTGTAGTATTGACCTTCGGGCTTAGGAATCCATGAGCTATAAAATTGGTTATTATATTTAAAGTAAAATATCAATTTCATAATCACTCTTTCTCTGGATTTGATACGTCTTCATCTCTAATCAAGTTAATTGTTTGAAATTATTCTACAATTTTAAAATGACAAACGACTTTTACTATCTTTTTATGACAGACATCTCAAGGTAAATCTGACACAGGCTCAGAAGCAGAAGGCCAGGCACCAGTAAACGTCGAAGGCCAACAATACACAGAGGCAAAGTCCTATGTTATGATAGAGATTTGTCTCGACAAACCTCTTGTACCGAAACGTCCACCCGAGGCACTTGCTAGAAGGTATGTGTTGTTAAAATGTTGGGCAGTAGTAAGTGATATTTTGATTTCTGTTCTTAACCCTCTCTTTACCAACTACAGGAAAATGGTCACATTCGTTACGATACAACCAACATTTTTCATATTCAAATTTCTTTTGTACATCATAAAATTTAAAGAAAATGAACAATGTGTTGTAGACTATGTTTAGCTAGGGAAACTATATATGGCAAGAACTTTACTGCCATTAAGTCTGGGTGATAAAACAATCAATTTTTTTGTTAGTTGGGTGTGAAGTTTTGGCGGAAATCCTGAAAATGGCTGGTAAGGAGAGGGTTAAAGAGCGAGAAAAATGGACACATAAATTAAAAATTATTTAATCACATTATTGTTGACATTATGCAAAAATTCTGATTTTGACAGTTCCAATTGAGTTTGATAAGTAACTGTTTCTGTATAGCTACATAGTGTCTAAACTTAGCAACACATCAATAGAAAGGAGAGATTTTTCAATATTATATAAATTTTTTTCAGAGTCGCTGAATTGATTCCCCCAAGACCAATGTTTCCTAAAAGAACTGACGGAGCTCAAAGGGTGGGTGTCCTCTTTCAATTATTTATTTCCATTATTATATAGTTTTTGCCCTTTATTGGATTTTCGAACCGAGGACCAGCCCGCCATTGGAAGGGCTTCTCCGATGTTACGAAATATTCACTGCTAATCAAAAACTTTATTTTAACACCCCAGTTGTAGTTTCCTGCAAAACCATCGTTAAAGTTAGTAAATTTAAAAAATAGTAGAAGATTAAATATAATTTTTTAAGTAAGACGAGATTATAAGTAGATTTTAGTTTAATTTCAAGTGCCAACAACAACAAAAAACATCACATTGTTGCGTACTATCCTTCTTTGTATGTATTATTTAAATGACGTAACAAGTTATGGTAATCCAATTCAATACAAGCTCAGTTCATTGCAGAGATGTAAAAAATATATTAAAAGATGAAGGTCAGAAGTAATACATTTTTCGATAAATGACTGCTTACCTTGACCTTATATTTAAATTGTTTAAGTCAATAATACAATTACGTCACAAGCGGTCATTAATGCATTTTAGTTCGACCGGTTTATTCCTATTGGAGGCTCAAAAGGGTTGTTGTAATACACCCTAGGAGATAGCCCTCCCAATGTCGGGCTCATCCTTCGGTCGGAAAATTCAAAAAAGGTAAAAAATTGTATATTCATAATATCATATGGTACTATTCCTTTTTATTTGTTTCTTGCAAACTTATATATAAGTCGATTCACTCTTGAAATCAATTAAGTGATTATTCCCATTCATCTCGTCAATACCCATTTTCAGGCTGTAGAGGATTACCATGCCCAGGTAGCCAGTGTTGCCAATCTTATCCTTGATGAATTCAGGTATACACATTCTTTAATTCTCCCCTTATATTGTGAGTGCTTTTGTGCTCTCATAAATATTTTTGAATATACTTCTCGATGTAATAGTTACACATTCGACATTGAAGCCACTTTGAAAATCTTAAACATTTATTTATTTATATTTTCTTATCAATATAATTCATAGGCTGTATCCATTTAGAAAGTATTTTTATCTGTGTCTTTTCTAAATTTACATTTCAACAATAGATATTACGTTTCTATTTTTTTTCTTGGATTGTGGACGATCAGTTGTTTTTGTTGATTTTAAATAATTTTGCAATTTCGATATCAATTCTTCCAGGGACAAGTTTGGAGACGAATTAAAATCTGGAGAACCTCAGACAAACGAAGCAATGGAAGCAAGGTAAGTGATAGACACATTAATTTTTTTTCTGTGACAAAAACGATTGATTAGATAATTAGATATTGATAAATAAGTCTGAATCATTGTTTAGTTATGTTAACCCCACCCCCCCCCCCCCGCCACCCCCCCCCCCCCCCCGTGTATTCTGTGTATTAAAAGAAAAACATATCATTATATTATCACAATTCTGGATTGAGTTTAAGTCTTGTATTTATGTTACTTCTATATCCTTGTATAATATGTAATATGGGGTTGAGCACAGAAAGTACCATTACTTATTTTTACTTTACAGGAGACAGAAACTCATTTACGAACTAAATTCATCTGGCAA
Source organism: Berghia stephanieae (assembly GCF_034508935.2). NCBI lineage: Eukaryota > Metazoa > Mollusca > Gastropoda > Nudibranchia > Aeolidiidae > Berghia > Berghia stephanieae. The sequence continues at coordinate 37,587,346 of NC_088360.1, forward strand.
ATATTTTGCCTTCAAAGAACAGCTGAAGCATTCTGTGATAAAAATTGTCAGGGAGAAGTACTTGAAAACAACTGGATTTGACGACAAACAAGAGTTACAGGTGTGTTTGAAGACACACGATAGTGATGATGATGATAATGATGATGATGATGATGATGATGATGATGATGATGATGATGATGATGATGCTGATGATGGGGACCCTGATGGTAGGGTTGGCAATGATAATGATGATGAAAATGAATATGACGATGATGTTGACGACAATGATGATGATGACGATGATGACGATGACGATGATGGTTTTGAGATAATGATGATAATAACAATAAAGATGAAAATGAAGACGATGGTAAAAGTGGAGGTGACCGTTGTGACCAAGCCCTGGTTGTGACCTAATTGATTACAATAAAGAGTCCAATGGAGGCAATTTTAATCTAACAAGATAGTGTGTTGTATTTATATGACAATACAGCTATCATTAGGTCGCTTTTATTCAGTGGAAAAAATAACACCAATTCTATTTTCAAATCATTGGCAAGAATTGAAAAATAAATATTAAAAAAGAAGCAAAAGAACAATAACAAAAACAACCAATTGTTGTCGAAAATTTTCGTAATATTTCATTTTTATTAGATACAAATGACAACTTCTGTCTGAAACAAAATAGCCTAAATCCTCGTGCCATATTCAGCAACCACTGCTATTGGGTAATCGTTTCTGGTTTTCTCTTATTAAATCAACTCAGACATTTTTGTCCGAGCTCTACGTGTATCTCATCGACCAAATGCACGTATCTCTTGGTCATGTATTGGCTTTGGAGGACCAACCACCTGTACCCAAGCCACTGACAGACAATGCCCAGCTCAAACATTTTGCTAGGGAAGCGGAAGTAAATCAGAACTTTGATCTAGCCGCTACGTATTACAAAGAGGTGAGTTCTAAAAATTATCTTGGTCATGTACTGATTGGCCTTTACATTTTAAAAAATACTTGTTTCAATTAAACTTGAATAAGATTACAGACTAAATGAATTGATCAGAATGACATGAATGAAAATTGAAATGGAGAAATTTATAATTTAATGCTTTGATTAGTGAGATAAATATAAATTTAGTATCTGAATGAACACTGGAAAAACTTTGGTTTAAATGTTCGTTAAAACTTTATCAAAGTTTACGGTCTGTTAAAGATGGATATTTATGTCACTCAGCCCTTTGCTATTGTTTTTAGACAGCAATTTAATGATTAGTTCTCGCTAAATTCTATCAAATAGGCTATTTTATAAACGTTCAAGACTACCCATAGTTTTCTGTATTGGTAGTTTATATCAGACTGGCGGATGTTGTGAGTATTTTACCTAAAGGCATAGTATCAATATGACGTGACATCATTTTCAACGTAAAATTATTGCTAAACCAATATTAGATTAACTGCATGAAAGCGACATTTTCACTTTACACCATAATACACGGATTATTCTTGTATTTTCTGCTTATTTGACAGAGAATTGCTCGAGACAAAAATGATGCTGACAGTTGGTTTGACTATGGAACCTTTAACTTGTACATCAATGATATTACAAAGGTAATTTTGATTTAAATATATCTCTTTACAATGTGATTTATTAAAAACCTTTCAGCAATTTTTGATGTTTTTTTTCACTTCATGGGGCTACTGATTGTATTGTAAAGATTCTGATTAATAATACTTAAATGATAATCTATTAAATGTGCAAAACGATATTCAGTTATATGTGCATGATACAATAATTTTATTTCCTTGCTAAATTTCACAGGCTGAGGAATGTTTCAAGGAATGCATTGCAATCGACCAGAGGCATTTACAAGGGTAAGATTTCAACAAGCACGAAGAGGATGATGATGATAGCGGTGATAAGATGATGATGATGATAATGATGATAAGATGATGATGATGATGATGATGATAACGATGATGATGGTGATAATAAGGATCAAGAGGATATCATCATCATCATCATCATCATCATCATCATCATCATCATCATCATCATCGGCATCATCATAATCATCATCAACATCAACAACAGCAACAACAATAACAACAACAGCAACAACAATAACAACAACAGCAACAACAATAACAACAATAACAACAACAACAACAATAGCATCAGTAATGACAGCAACAACAACAACAACAACAAAAAAAAAAACAAAAAAAAAAAAACTAAAAAACTGTAACAATAGCGATGATGATGCTAATGATGATTATACTTCCTTTTCATCTAATTCACTTCAGCCTTCTTCTCTACGGAGTGGTCTGTATGCTTTCTGAAAGAAATGAGCAAGCTGAGATTTTTTTCGAAAATGCAACGTGTGTAGACCCACAGAGCATCCTAGCCTGGACAATGCTGGGTGAGTCTCGACTTCCTTTAAAAAAAAATAATTATTCTCCTCTCTTTCCTGTTATATCAAAGTCAGATTTCTTGTAATCTTTTATGAATAACAAAATGAATTTAACTCTCATGGGTCGTGGAAGTTTTAGATTAGTCATATGTATAAGTAACCCATTGCCTCAATGCGGCATTTTGTAGGGTTGATTTAAAAGCTATAAACATTTTATGTGCTAATGATTTCATGTGCTAAAGATTTCATGTGCTAAAGATTTCATGCGCTAAGGATTTCATGTGTTAAAGATTTCATCTTTAGCACATGAAATCTTGAAGGAGAAGAAAAAATGGTAAACTCAACATACCGTTTTGAGACGATAGGTCCCATATTTTCTTACTATATCATTAAAAAAATTACTATTCTTTATTTCTAACATTTCAAGTGCAAATCATACTGTTAGAAATGACAAATTTTACCATATTGTGAATATCCAGGATTGTTCTACGACGCCATTCCAAACGAGATCGGGGCTGAGATGGCTTATTTAGAGGCTAATAAACTGAACTTGGCCAAGGCCGCTGCCATTGCTAAGGCCTGTAGGGAAGAAGAGGAAGACAAGGAGAAAGGAGAGGATGCTGACACAGCCAGGCCTGATGGTCGAGGTACTTGTGTGCGTGTGTGTGTATGTGTGTGTGTGTGTATGTGTACGTGCGAGGAAGGGTATATTTTCTGTGTGTGTGTGTGTGTGTGTGTTTATGCGGTGTGTATGTATGTTTGTGTCCACTAGTAGATTTGTCCTCTCCACAACCCCCCCCCCCCCCCCCCCCCCGCACTCTCACTCTCTCAAACACACCTCACACATACACACACACACGCACGCGCGCGCACACACACGAAAAATTCTGTATTTTTTCGCATCCACCTCGTCTTCCATCCATCCATCCATCCATCCATTCATCTATCTATCTATCTTTCTATCTATCTATCTATCTATCTATCTATCTATCTATCTATCTATCTATCTATAAATCTATCTACTTATCTATTTGTCTATCTCTCTAGTGACTATTTAACTTGCGCCATAATGCTAATTGCTTGAGTGATGGTGACTAATCATGCATACATTCCTGGGAACAAGCAAAACATATAATTATTTTATGCAAACTGTATCGAACAAAAATTAAAATCGTGGAAAAAGAACACCATATAATATTTATATGAATCATTTTTTTGTGTGTTGCTTGTTATTTGTGTTACCTCAGATGGCGAGCCCTCCGATGGCGGATTATCAGTACCCAGTCTTGAGATAAAAAATCCAACCCCCGAAAAAGTACCAACCTCAGCCCGATCAAAGAATTCTACAGGGAAACGAGGTAAATATGAATTGCATTTCTCACTTATTTCAGTGTTTTATGTTTCTTTACATGCTGCATGTTGGCTTTGGTGTAGTTATTTTTGCGAATTGTTGTCTGTGAACATTGCATGCTGATTTTCTATCACTGCTACTTCCAATGATCCATGTTCTTATTTCAATCGAAGTGTTGTTTACAGCGACCTTGCTTAGCTCTTTAGAAATTTCTATCCTTTCTATCATCTTTTAAGCAGTTTCATATAAAAAGGAACTGTAAAATAGTTAAAATTGTCACTATAAATTGAAAATTGAAAATATTGCAAAACAAATAAATTAATAAATTAATATTTACATTATTTGGTCGTAAAAAAGCGAAAATAATTATATTAAATGATTATTGCTTGTTATTATAAAGCCTAATATTGAACTGCGGAAAAGATTTTCGGTGTCTCTCTGTTTTAGTTGAAATAGAGAAATGGCGACCACTCCTTCCTCACATAATACCTGATGATCTTAGTGGACGATGCTGATCATTTAATATTTTAGTAATTTTACTCATACAAAATTTCCCATATAGAAGATCTACATTGTCAGCATCATTTATATAGCATTTAATGGATTTTTTAATACTTTAATTTATTTTGTTCCTTTCCACTGCTAAGCAATTGCCTGCCCAAGCTGTTATACAAAATGACAAGACACTTTCGTTTACTGCTTTATAAAATGATGTGCAGAGGGATTTATCTATTCTAAACTGAGAAAGTTTTGATAAAAAAATAAGTAATTCTGCACATCTTATGTTTAATTATTTTAAAGTGTTCATCCCACTTGAGTCTGTCATCAATCGTTACACCAAGGTATTTGTAGGAGGAACTCGCTGGACAAATTGGTCCTTTACTTTTAACGGTTCTATCGGTTCCTTCACTCTCCTAAAGTCAATCACTAGCTCCTTTGTCTTGCTTATGTGGGCATCACACCAATACACAAATCTATCAATTTCTTGTCTATAAACCTCTTCGTTGCCATTTATTGTTATAAGGCCTTGAAGAGCGATGTCACCTGCACACTTTATTAAAGCTACACTCTGGTTTTGACATCTTCAGTCATTCGTGTATATCGTGAATAATACAGGAGACAATACACAACCTTGAGGAGCACCAATATTTGTAGTTATACAGTTATACAGGAAGATATGTTTTGTCCTAATTAAACATACTATGCTCTCTCTCTCTCTCTCTCTCTCTCTCTCTCTCTCTCTCTCTCTCTCTCTCTCTCTCTCTCTCTCTCTCTCCTCTCTCTCTCTCTCTCTCTCTCTCTCTCTCTCTCTCTCTCTCTCTCTCTCTCTCCCTCTCTCTCTTCGTAAGAAATTCGAGCACCCAAGCAATTATATACTTGATCAAATTCAGATTAGTCAATTTTTGTATTGAATGCTGAAGAAAAGTCTGCAAAAAGCAATCTGCAATAGCTCTTAGCGTGATCTAGATGCCTGTAGATGTTGTTTGTAAACAGCAAAATGGCATCCTCTACGCCACGTCCTGGTTTGTAAGCAAATTGATGACTATCACTCAATGGTATAAACTGGTTCCTAATTTTAATAAGAATAAGTTTTTCTAAAGATTTCATGACAATTGAAGTCAGTGCAACAGGTCTGAGATCGTTCACTAAAATGAAAGGCATTCCAACTCTACCTTTCCCTTTAACTAAAGACATAGAATTATTCATTGTTTTATTTGGAAAAAAAATCAAAGTCAAACATGGCGCATTAATTACAAGTGAAACTGGTATGAATGTAGGGTAAGCACTATTTGAGCCTTATTTATCATATTGTTCAACGTTGCTTGATGACTTGCTTGTAATTGTTATTGAGCACGAGTTCCTTAATACATTCTTATTAGCACATAGATTGATACTAGTTGCATTCAATACTTCTCGTAAATCATTTTGGTTCCTGCTTTCAATTTTGAACATCACACCTTTGCTGAGCGTTTTATGCTTTGACCAACAAATATTGCTCTCTCTCTCTCTCTCTCTCTCTCTCTCTCTCTCTCTCTCTCTCTCTCTCTCTCTCTCTCTCTCTCTCTCTCTCTCTCTCTCTCTCTCTCTCTCTCTTTCTCTCTCTCTCTCTCTCTGATTGTCATTTCTCTCTATTTGTTGACACATTGATGTTCTAATCTCTACAGCAGACTCAATAACAACAAACCTACCAGGCAAGTTAAGTTTTAGAAAGCTAGAAAGTTACACCGCAGCTTATTACAACAATGCTTTGTTTTGAGGCAGTAATAAACGGAAAGTTACGAGTGGCCTTGTTTTCAACAAAACGAAATATTTTGCTTTAAGGCCAACAAAAAAAAAAAGAAAGAAAAAGGAGATTGTGGTCTGAAGATAATGCTGATCGCACGAATTCAAAAATTAAGTTCGCAAAGCGGAATACATTTCTCAGTTTATCTTTTTTATCTGTCACACAAACATTTGTGTAACTCTTTCAAATAAAATCTACATTTTAAATCACTTGTGCTTGATTATTCATTTCATTCAAATATTTTGGAAAGCACTTTCTAATCATCAGATTAAAATAGATTAGTATTTCTCGCATCATCATTTTCTACCTACACACTAGCCTCTCACATGCTCCTGTACCATGGCGAATACTAGTTTTTGGTATGCTATATTACTGCCTCTTGCTTACATTTGAAGAGAAATTTTGCTTTCAGAGTTTCTTGTTTTTTTTTTTGTTTTTTGATTTGCCTGATGCATTATTCTTGATTTAAATTTTATAAAATTTATTTTCCTTTTGCTTCGCTTATGCTAGATTGTCATTTTCAGGATATTTCTTTACGCTAAAAGATGCAACAATTCTACGAGGTTCTGTTAAGAATAGAAAACATCTTGTATGTAGTTATTGGCCAATTAAATGACCCTTAATTTGCCTCCTTGTTCACAGGAATAGATGTTCCCCAATTAAATATTTCTCAGATCGCGATTTGAAAAAAAATACTACAATAAAAAAAAAACATTTTTCATTATCTTTAATTCAAGCCTTGTCTACAGGCTTTTTTATGTTCTGTTTTTGTTTTGTTTTGGGTTTTTAGCGCATAACAATTTTTCTTACTTTACATCTTTGTTCAATGCTAGCATGCTTCTTTAATATTTTCAGTATTTAGTCTTAGTTTTTCACGATTCTTCTATTTTTACGTGTAAAGCCAATGATTTTATTCTAATCATGAAACCGATTTTCCCTGTCTCTTCCTATTTTTTTTTAATTTTGAAAACAAACACCTCAAACCCGATTACTTATATACAGGCATTTAAATTTTGATCTGTTCTACTGCCCAGCCTTTTTTTTTTTGTTTGGTCTAAATGCTGCTAATTACCTATGTAATTTGAAACTTTATTTGACTTAGAATTATTCACTTATCAGTTGGTAAATTTTTAAAAAGAGTGTCAGGTCACATTTTAGGTTGCGCACATACAGTTTATTTTACTCTACATGCAACGAGTTCCAAACAATATCATGGGTATCGATTATTTGTTATCATAAAACGTTTAAGTTATGGAAATAAAGAAGACTGCACTCAGAATTCTCTCATTATTGATTTGTTAAAAATTCAATTTCATAATTGAGAATTGATTGCCATTTTAACTTTAACCAAGCGCATAAGCTTTGCCTCTTAATCAGTTAAGTCACAGCAGTTATAATGCATTTAAATGTTCAGATTTTGTTGATTGTAAAATAAGTATTTTTCTTTATACCGCTGATTTTAACTGACTGGAAATCAATTACTATATCTGCATTGTTCAGTTTTCGTAAATATACATTATAATAACATTTTCTTTGCTCATCCAAGAATAGAAACAATGCTTCCAATTTTATGTGCTAATGAACTTTACTGAAGAGAGTGAATGTGGTTTATTATACTGTAAATTATCAAAATGTTGGAACTCTGATCATAATGACTTTAAAGAAGAAAGAACAATAAGAAAATTCTCTTAATTCACCCCATAGGGGAAATTTATCTCTAGGGTTTATTCCGGGAAGACTGGAATAACCCAGGCATCAGCCGCAGTGCAACGCCGCAAACTGAGCTAAGGAGACGTGACTTGCTCAAGGCCACACAACGTAGCGGGTATTCGAACTCGGTACCTTTCGAGTACGAAGCAAAGACCGTACCGCTGAGCCACTATGTCCCCAACTCGATTCAATTTAGCCAGTGTATTTAGCATTGTATCGAATGTTGTTGTTTTATTTTGTAACCAATGCCCGTCCTTCTATGTGTTATTATCCATTGTAACAAACATCCCCATCCCTTAGAGTAGCACCACCATTAATACACTATCATGCATTATCTTTATCCAAGAAGTTGCTATTTAACTCTATTATAGCTTTGTCCCGATTGAAAGGACACTGGTTCAAATTAGCACTCGCTATAATTTAATATACATATATATATATATATATATATATTATATATATATATATATATATATATATATATATATATATATATATATTATATATATATATTATAAAAACAAAAACCATGAAATAATAGTGCTCAACTTTTTGATAAAATGGGCTATTCATAAAACATTTCAAGTATAATTATGATCAACTTCTACAATATTGTTTCAAGCGTTAGCTACCGCTTGAAACAATATTGTAGAAGTTGATCATAATTATACTTGAAATGTTATATATATATATATACTAAGCTGCTAGAAGCTGTGGATTGTAAACATTTTAAAAATCAATGCGACAGCTTTTTTAAAAAGTACGAATTGTTTGGTATTATTATTTTCTTTTTGTGAAGCTGTTATGTCCATTTTTATTTATATAATGTTTTCTAATGACTAAATACTGTTCTAAAGTTGTGTCAAGGGTGTTTTTTGATAATGCATATAAAATGGTCTTCAGAGTACTACTATTATTTTTTTATTTCTCTTTCCCGACCCTTTTTTTGTTACCTTCCCTTTGCCCCACCCTTTTTTATCACCCTTCCCCAAATCACTCATTATCTTTCCTTTTTTTTGTTTTTTTTTTTTGTTTGTTTTGTATTCTGCCCATTGCTTTGCTTTTGCATTGCAAACATTCTACTGTAATTAAATTCCTAATCTCATTCCCACTTAACGAAATCTTGATCATCTTACATTCCCTCATGTTGATTTCACCCGCAATCGCCTTTTCCAACCTTTTTGCTCATTTCCATGTGACACTTGTCTTTCAATTTTACCGAATGAAATCTGCTCACTCCTGTCTTTCTCACCGTCTACCTACCAAACTCCTCCACTGATCTCTAGGCTCTATATCCAAACCCCTTTCAGCAGCCAAATCTGCTGGTTTGAACGCATCGCGACCAGGAAGCCAGCAAAGGGGTGGAAGCAGAACGCCCCAGGAGTCGGAGCATATGGAAGAGCCCCCTCCCAGGGAACCTACCCCTGTGCCAGCTTCCAGTATCTACATGCAGGCCGTCGATTGGCTGCTCGAGGTCAAGGCTATTCCGGTATGTTAATCAACATGTTTTGAAAATCTGAAAAGGTGTGTAAGAAATGTTTCCAAACGAAGTAGAAGAAAAATACAAGAAAAAGAAATCCGATAAAAATCAGCCTGCCTCGACTGGAATTGATTCTTCCTGTATTTTTACTTTCTGCTTTGTCTGGCAGTGTTTGAGACACATCTTCTTACACGAGTGCTTGCCCAAATTAGTCACTATGGTATATTCAACTTTTTTTTTTTACTATACTAGACATATTTTGAAATAAGTTGGTCGTCTCTATTTGCTTTTTTTTTGTCTGTGTGCTTCATTGTTTATGTATGTTTTTATTATAATTGATGATTATACGTCGTAAAACCTAAGATCCATTTATTTGTTTACCATGTATTTTTAATTATGAAACCGACATTTGGAATTACTTTTTATGGCTAGTAGATCAAAATGATCTTAATTTATTCTTCCGCCGGTTATGCTTTGTGTCCATTTTTCTGGCTCAAAGTTTCACGAAAGGATTCGATTTTATTTATTTATTTGATTGTTTATTTTTTGTTTCCTTATGAATTTATTTATTTATCTTATTATTTATGTATTTAACCTTTATTTATTTATCCATTTCCCTTTCATTGATGTTTCATGGAATGATTTTTCCAATGTGTTGATTTAAAATAAAACCAGGGTGAGACACCTACATATTATGGTAGCCAGCCTCGTCCAAAATTAAACAATATTATATCAAATCTACGATATATTCTCTTCTTTTGTGTTAAGCGTTTTCTTTTGCTTAGATGTGTTTGTGTTTGAACGACTTTCTGGTCTTGTGGTATGGCACTCGCCTTTGGACCTGCAGGTCCCTGGTTTGAGTCCCTCTCTGGACGGCGTAAAGTTGAGAAGGCTTTTTTTTACTCACATTCTCTCACCACACTCAGATGTAAAATGAGTATTTTGCAATGATTGCAGCGTTGTATCAATCAGGAATAAAATTATGATAGCGCCTTACAGACGTCATGTCTTGTCCCACATGTTACTGTTGGCTGGAAATCATTTGTAAAGCGCTTTGATCACATTAAGTGGATATTGCTCAATATAACAGCTCAAATTTCATGTTTAAGTCTCATTCATGTGACAATAGATGGGAAATTCTGTTGTTTTTTTTTAAATCTTCAAGCTTTACGTTTCTCCCAATCCGTTTATCACAGTTTACAGAAAGAGCCTTGAGCCACGAGTTAGTCACTTGCCCGGGCGGGCCAAATGCAGCCTTTCACATAGCATTAGCACGGCTTAGACTACAAAAAGGAGAGTACAAAGAAGCAGAGGAAAGTCTCAATGAAGCACTGCAGTTTGATTTCCAGGTAATGTTATTTCCCAATGCCTGCTTGAAAATAGTCATAACTGATTTATTTTTTTTAACGAACTTTTTTCCAACATCACAGTGTAAACACAGGAGTAGCCATTGTTTACTTGCATACGATAAATACTATTTATTTTCGTTTTTAATTTGGATCAATCCAGTCGGAGAGTAATTCCAGTGAAAGGTCCTAAATGTGGTGGCATTACAGTATTTAGAACGAAATAACAAGGGAAATATTCTTAATAGGCAGACTGAGTTTTACTTAGAGACATTTTGTCTATCAATAAGTTGCCCCACTTTTGATCTCATTTCATTTTATATCATTTTTAAAACGATGATTTGCATTTGTATGAAGTGTGGTTATTTTTGATATTTCAAGTTGAACCCTCATGATGTCAAATCATACAAATTTTTACAGGATTCGTTTACGATTGCGGCCAGGTTCATGCACATTTACAAGAATAAAACACTCGAGAACAGCGCTATTTTGTAAATTACATTATATTTTAATTAATTGTCACAAGAGAAGGGACAATATTTTGTATCGTTTTCAGATAGAATTGAGTTTTAATAGGTTATTTTTCTTTCTTATTTTATATTTTAATGTGTACAGAACCTGGACGATTCATTATCATAATCAGTAGTCCTTTTTTCTATTGTTTGATTCACATACATGGTAAAATAATATCTTTAAAGCATTTCCATAATAAAATATAAACATGATTCTGTTTCTGTATTAGAATGCTGATGCCTGGTCACTAATGGGTCACGTCAAGTACATGACAGGAGACTCAGACAAAGCCAGAGACTGCTATGAGAGAACATTATCCTTCGTCACAGATGCATCTGAAATGCACTCCATATACCTTCGCTTGGCATCCATTTACCTTCAAGATGAAAAGGTGAAATTTGCACAATTATTTCTATGTTATTTATAAAGATTTGACATGTACAATTTAAGTTGCCTGTGGATGCCAATAACAATGGCGTTTGTATACACGTATCAACAAAAAAAAATGAACATTTGAACTACAACAGCTGCAAATAATTGGTCCAGTAAAGGAATACATATTGTTTCGAACATACAAAGAAAAGATAATAGTGATAAATTGTATGTCCTCTTGGCATTTCCAATATAATTTAAAGCTTTAACCACTGTGCGTTAATTAGAGTTAATTCTATTGTCCAATCAGATTTATATATTGACATAAAAATCAAATGGTGTCTTTGTAATTGTGTGCACTTTTTTCAACGAGAGACAATTTTATCATTGTGTAGATAACCAATATCTTTTCTTTCATTTTATATACCCTCACAGTACCAAAATGCAAAGAACACATTCCTATTGGCTTGTAGAAAATCTCCATCTTGTGTGTCATGGCTGGGAGTTGGAATTGCTTGCTACCGGGTAATTCAACAACTTAATATATCTTGTCATCTAAGCACTACTTTGGTGGTGAAAAATAACCTGATTTGATTTCAAATTTTGGTTATAGGTTTGTTGTTTCTATATTTTTTTTTCTTTCATGGTTAAAAGATTTAAATGTTTACTATCTCTCGCTGCCACAATTTCTTTTTACCACTGTCATTGTTTGTCACCCGATTTAACTGATGTAATTGATAGCGTAACGATTTAAAACGCCACAGAACACATAAACCCGAAGACAAAAATATCTACCATAAAATTGTCCAACTTTTAGATAAGACAGATCATTATGTTTTCTTCCAAACTTGGAGACTCTTAATGAAAGGATAGTAATGCTAATTATTTTATTACAGCTGTGTGAATTGTCTGAAGCAGAAGATGCCCTTTCCGAAGCAAATGTGCTGAATAACAACGACCCTCAAGTGTGGGCATATCTATCTTTGGTGTGCCTCAAGACCAACAGAAGATTGGAAGCTGAGCAAGCCTATAAATATGCTGTCAAGGTCTGTAAAGCCTTTCGTTGACTGTGAACCTGTTTTACTTGTTAAATTTGACATACTTTGTGGCTATGATCTGTCTTACATAATGCTTTTTTTTTTGTTGAAGTCCACTTGTGAAGTGGAGATTGGTAATTTGACAAGACTTGTCAGCTCAAAAAAAGTTAGGAAGTTACTCTACTGAAATAAATGTGGATATAAACTGAAACATCATTTATTTAATGAGAGGTGTTTAATCGTGAAGCTAAATACAGCCTGTCGCTAACATCAATTTTGGGGTGATCATCATTGCCAGCAATAAGTGTTTAACTCAACCTTAATATCCTTTATGTTATCGTAGTTATTATAGGGATATAATATGGCAAATGTAGTCTGCATACAGTAATCAATGATATTCTCTCATCATCATCATCATCATTATCATCACCATCATCATCATCATCATCATCATCATCATCATCATCATCATTTGCATTGATACGCTGGATTAATATTTATCATCTCTATGTTAATCCAACCCTTTTTCATATTCATCCTTTCAGCTGAACCTAGACGAAGGTCCCCTTCTCGCTGAGATTCACAGAGAACAAGTAGCTCATGGCTTTGGCAATCCTGCATTTTAGACTATGAAGATGCATGAACGATGCATTGACATATTGACATTGAACGAAACAAGTTTACATAATGACTAAAACTCTACCTTTTAAAAAAGTATCGGCACCATAGTGTTTTGAAAGTATGTCTATACTCTGACGACGAGAGTGGAGTTATAAAGTGATTTGAGAAGATCTGAATGGTGTTTCTCAACCATGGAAGATAAAACTATGCTTTGTGTCGTTTGCTTGAGATATCTTTGCGGGGTGGGAACTGTAAATATACTATTTATAGTAAAATCACTTTTACAGATAAACATTTTTCTGAGTCGATTTACAAGATAAAATATATTCCATTGTCTTTATAGGTACATATTTGTTGCAATGAATATGAAATAAATAAAACTTTATGAATAATCCTGGGTTTTTTACTCTGCTGTCGCTGTTGTGGTAAGGGGTGTTTGAAATGGTTTGCTCTGTTATTATTTATACAGTGTAGGACCTTTACCGTCTAAAGTCTAATCATTTCGAGGCGTGAAATGCATTCATTAACGATTTGGAGCGACTATCTATCCATATTAGTTCTACGTAATAATTTTATTATTTTTAGGTTGTGTGATTTACATTATAAGGGCTAACATTTGATACCTTTTACATAATATCTCAATCATATCCAAATTCTAGATTAAGTCTTATGAACGTGTCAAAAACGATTTGGGTTAATCATTCCGCAAACTTATATCAAAATGTAAAGACGAATAAATAAGTTCCGATTTTTGTAATAAGTGTGGTTAGTGACTAGAATAGGTAACGATGACGAAACGCATTATCAATCTGTGTTTAGCCATTGGGAAAAACACTTTACTATCCCGCTCGTGTGCTCGTTGTACGCGCGTTACTCTGGTGAAATGATACGGTCGTAGACTGTAATAGAGCTAAGTCCGAAGGTTCCAGCGGCTGATTGGGTACCTCAACTATAATTGCTTGGGGAGGCATTTTGCACATATTATTTCCCGTTCTTTTCTGTTGTACTCTGAAAAAAAAAAAACACACACACACACACTCACATTAAAAAAAAATTATCCAGAAACTCGTGGTTCAAATATCAATCGATTAAAATTACTCTCATCTTGTCAAAAACTCAAACCTGGGACTGAGTGTTTGACAAGATAAGAGTCATTTTAATCGATCAATATTTGAAGGACGAGTTTTCTGTTCAATGTTTTATATGTGTTTTTTTTTTTTAATCAGAGCATGACAGTGTTGGTGATTGATGTTTATTAGGGAAGGTCTATTGTTGGCATTTAATTTAGTGATTGTCAGAAAATTGTTCTGTCGTCTAACAAGACGCCTGTCTTTTCCCATACGTTAATAAATGTAAGTTGTTATAATATGTGACCCACGACGTCAATTCAGTATCATGTCGGAATGAAGTAGATTAAGAAAATTGAGCTTTAAAGCCAAACTGGTCAGAACTAGGAAGTATTTATTTTTTATCTAGGAAACAAAACTCTCTCTCTCTCTCTCTCTCTCTCTCTCTCTCTCTCTCTCTCTCTCTCTCTCTCTCTCTCTCTCTCTCTCTCTCTCTCTCTCTCTCTCTCTCTCTCTCTCTCTCTCTCTCTCAAATGCCAATTTTAGAGCAGCTCGAAATTTTCAAGTTAAGCTTTACATTAATTGAACTTTAAGCATTTAGTTCTCCTGGACATATATATGCATCTTTTTTCAATTATGGGCTAACACATAACTACGAGGGCTCTTTCATAATTAACCGAAAAATGCCTGTAAAATCCGCGTTTTTTATGCTATCAACAAAATTCTTGCACTCGTTCATACATTGACTCGTCCTTCATTTCTCAACGTAACAGCCAAGTCTGTCGACACACTTCTGCCAACGCCGCACCATGGAATAGATACCCTCTCGGAAGAAATTTCCGTCAAGGTTTTGTAGCCATTTCCGCACATGGTCAACAAGCTCTTCATCGACATCAAAGCGCTTTCCTGCCAGCTTTCAGTGGCCCAAGGAGGTGATAATCAGATGGTGCGAGGTCTGGACTGTGTGGTGGGTGTGGCAAAATCTCTCATCCATATTTCTCTAGCCAACCTTGCGTCACTCGTGCTGTGTGGGGTGTAGCGTTGTCGTGTTGCAAAATGACCCCATTGGTCAACTGCCCTGGGCGCTTTCTGCGAATGGCCTCCCTAAGCTTGTCAAGAGTTTGGCAGTACCTTGCAGCATTGATTGTTTCTCCAGGTTGTAAGGTTTCGAACAGAATAACACCACGACTGTCCCAGAAAATAGTTCCCATTATTTTCTTTGCTGACCGCATGACTTTGAATTTCTTCGCGACAGGTGAGGATGGATGTTTCCATGTCATCGAATCTTGTTTTGTTTCTGGGGTGCAATGGTGCAACCAAGTCTCATCACCGGTGACTATGCTGTCAAGAAAAGTCACATCGTACCCTAGAAAGTCTCCGCCGGCGTTGGCAGTATGCCCGTGAACCCTGCGTGAGCTCTTGCTTCTTCTCAAAAGTTCCCTGCAGATGTCCAATCTTTGTTCTTTATGATTGTCTGTCAATTGCTTAGGAACCCATCTTGCGCTGACTTTTCTGTAGCCAAGTTCATCAAATACAATTCTATGGGCAGAAGTTTCCAAAATTTCAAGACTGCTTGCGGTTTCATGAAGTTTCAACCTCCTGTCTTGACGAATAAGCTCATCAACTCGCTTCACATTGTCTTCTGACGTCGCAGTTATCAAACGCCCTCTCCCTTCCCTGTCTGTCAAGTCGGAATGGCCGGCTTCAAACAAATTACACCAGTGATAGACTTGTGTACGGCTTATAACATGCTCACCATATACACTCTGAAGTTCTTTATGAATTTCGGTAGGATTCAGACTTTTGGCGTTCAAAAAACGTATGACAGCTCTGATTTCCTCCTTTGACCAAGTTTCAAGGTGGGCCGCCATCTTTAAAATCGTCTAGAAATTCATTGTGCAAAATGATGCACTTCATAATTTCTGGGAATATCCGTAAGGAAATAAGAAATATCATGTCGTTTACAGAATTTAAAAAATCTCCACTGATTGCTGAGCAATGGGCATTTTTCGGTTATTTCTGAGGCAACAAACGTACAACTACATAATATTAGCTGATCACGCAAGGACCCCGCCAGAGTAGTTTACTAATGTATAAAATTGCCGTACTCTGGAAAAAAACATATTTAAACATTTGGCCAGAAAACTCGTCCTTCAATTATCGATTCATTTAAATGACCCTCATCTTGGCTAAAAACTCTCAAACCTGGGACTTCGCGAAGTCCCAAGTTTGAGAGTTTATGCCAATATGAGGGTCATTTAAATCGATCGATATTTAAAGGACGAGTTTTCTTGCCAAATTTTTAAATATGGGTTTTTCCAGAGTACGGCAGAAAACGTGTTGAGTGGGACGAGTCTCCTTAAATTTATCTAGATAGTCACGGAAATGAAATTCGTGGGATTAAGATCACGGACTTGTCATGACACACGGTTAGTCTATTATTCATTCTCATTGGTAGCTAATTGGCTCGGTGTACCTTTTTGAGGTGGCAAAAGGTAAAGAGAACAAGCCAAGGTCTACCAATCCTCTTTTTAAAATTATTATTAAAGTACACAAGACGTCTCTTTAAAAGATTTTAGAAAACAGTTATGTCCCCCACATTGTTAGAAGATAAATCACTTTGCAAGCGGCTCTGATTTTACTCTAAATCTGACAGTTTACGTTACTTAATACCAGTAATTGCGATACGACTTCGTCTCCGAATTAAATATCACGTTTTTCGCGTCACCGTTATTGGTCTCTTGGTGAAAAGGGTGCGCCTCAGTCAGTTATTAGACCGGAGATAATGAAATTGTGATTTTGTAAACGGGCCTCAAGTTATAAGGGCATCTAGAATCTTAAATGCTATTTTTCTTCTTAGTTGCCCAAATTGCTTAATGTTTTATTTCTTTTTGGGAGGAGAGGGGTGGGGGGGGGGGGGGGGGGTTGAGCGGACGTCGGACTATGACCTTCGTTCACTTTGTGGTCTGACCCTTTCCTAAAAATTACGTCACAATAGAAGGCGACGATCATCAAAAGAAAATTAACATTGAGTTGTATTCATTTATACAACCAATGGAACCATTTGCTACCTTGTCTTGTATTGTGACGTAATTTTAGGTTAGAGCCAGGCTATAAGTTAATTAAGTCTACGCTCGATTCCTTGGTATCGAAGCCCGCTCTTAGCGGCTCATATTTGAGTCCTTTGAAAAGGCTCTTTACTCATTTTCTCACCGTACTCGGGTTTAGAATGACTACCTGACCATTAACAGCATTGTCTTTATCCGAAAAAAAAAAATTAAGATCGCCTTAGGGGAGTCTCGTCCTACAGGTTATAGGTTGCTGTCGGCTAGGAACCCTTTGTGAAGCGCTTTGAGCACGTTTAGTTGGATGTGCATTATGCATGTATGTTGATGAAGTTTGGATATCACATATATTGAAGCTATTGCTCATTCTTATTTTTGTGATATAGCATTTGTCCAGTTGTGTCTTTTAAAACTCACATGAATTGACTCTAAACAAGTGTAAAGTTACTTTTGCACATGTATGTATAACGCATTTACATTGTTAACCGTGCTCAATGTACTTCACTATAGACTATATAGCATTTATTCGCCCAATCGCCATATGGAATCATATTTCCATTTTATACTGTACCAGTCGCCTGTTATGTGTCTTTTTATTAATACTCTTACCATATCCGTCACTGCCTGCAGCTAAGTAATCATTCACACCTCGGTCGAGCGGGAAAAATATGTGTTAATAGGATTCAATAGCCTGATATCACGCCCGCCCAGCAACAAGCAGCTTGGTTCTATACAAAGAAAATCGGTACTTTTTATTCTTCCTGCTAGCTACAACTTTTTCCCATGTGATGTGATCAGAATGTATAAAAGTAAAAACATGATCAGATTTATAATATTTTTCTCCTCTGGTACATCTTTATGCTCGTCGGAGAAGTATTTCATAAGGAGCCGCCATTGTACCGATAGTTTAGAACCAGTTACTAAGTTACAATGCGTCATTACGGGGGAAATGACGTCACGACTGTTGAAGCCTATAGATAGAATGCTGATGACGTCACGCAATGACCTACTTTAGTTCCGGATGGCAAAAGAACTTGGCTGGCTTGTAAACATTGATGTGAAACAAGCTCTTGTCCAATTTTTTAAACGTGACAAAATGCCAAATAACTGCATAATCATCGGATGCACTAGAAGACAGGGTCGAGATGGAGTCAAAATGTTCAGGTTCCCATCCATTAGGAAGACGAAGGACCCAAAAATAATAAATTTAACCCAGCGGAGACAGTACAGCGGTTATGGCAGCGATCAGAAGAAAGGGATTTGGCGATGGCTCAAACTCAAATCTAACTTGCAGCCACCGAGTTTGCAATGATCATTTTGTTAAAGGTAAGAATTGATGGATAAATTAAAATCTTAAATATTATATATACGATATGAATTAATTTTAATTATTGTGAACAAAGCAAGTTTACTTCGCTCCAACATCATCATGTAGCCATTGTGGGCCATAGCATGTCACGGAGTTGGCGGCAACCGACCAAGGTCCTTGCCTTAATTTCTGACGTTGCAAGTTTATGATTTAGTAAATATGTGTTTTTTTTCTTTTTTATGGAAGAGAAATCAAATCAAAAATTTCAAACTCGGTGGTCTAACAAATCTACGGAGAGATTTTTCACCGATGTGACTTTTCTATGCGAAACTCCGAAGTTGGAGAAATCATCTGACTCATCTCAGACTCAGATGTAATCTGTAGTCTGTAGGCGGTCTAGAAGGAATCATTTTAATTTTTTTGGTCCATACACGGTCCGGATGGATGATCTTTTATTTGTTGTGTTTAGTTATCAGATAGGACCATGAATATTTCATGCATTTCTCGTGCAACTTACTCTAAATCAAAACCAAATGCCTCATTACCGATAGTGATAGGGCTACTTTCGTTTTCAAGCTTTATGAGATGAGGAAGTCTTTCACTGTTGTTCTGGTCATTCATTTTAGAATTATAATGTTCCAGTTTATAACTTATGCTTTGTCAAGATTATTTTATTGTGCATTTTTAAAACATGTTCTCCATTTGAAGAAATATTAAAAGTAAGGTTGCGTTTTTCTTAAGTTTTTTTTTTTTTTCCGTTCCTCCGTCGGTGGTGTATTGTAAAGTAACAAACTGCTTTTCTACACCGCTGTTGGACATGTAAATGCTAGTTTTTGACAGAAGTTTAACACGCTGCTTAGTGATTGCCAGTGTCAGTTTATAATGATAGTAATGGTTATTTTTTTACTGACAAAAATAAATATTATTATTATTATTATTTTAAATTTTAATCCAAAGAAAGAAACAATTGACCTCTATCAATCCACTAAAATAACTTTTCATAATTTTCATAGTTAGAAATTATTTTAACTCAAGGTGAGGATTATTAGTTATAATGTTTCGTATAGTCATTGAATTAGGGCCTTCATATGGAATTTTCCCCAAATATGACAATAATAATAATAAAATAATTTCAATTAAAAAAAATTGTCCTTTGGGATCCCGATACTTTCATTGCAGCTATGTGGTATAGTTATCACCGTCATTTTGGAAGGATTAGGGTTCCAGACCGTTCTGAGCAGTTGAGTCATTGGGAAAGGAACTTTATTCACATTCTCTCACCATACTCAGGCATATATTGGGTAACTGGCTTTTAACATAGGCCTGTAAATTTGCCGGCATTTCTGGCAATTTCGCTCTGCCGGAACAAAAAATTAATTAAAATACTTTTTCATTTTGTTTAACAGCCTATTGAATTGGTAAAATTCTAAGAAAATATTCTGGGAAATGGGGATTTTTGCTCATGTTATTGAAAAAGCTTCGGCTCGAGGATTTTCAGGCAAGTTTTTCAGGGGGCAGATGCAGGCCTGTTAAACAGCATTGTCTCTTTCCGGAAAAAATGTAATATCGCCTAACAAGCGTCATGTCTCGACCTGCATGTAAAGTCTTGCTGTTGGCTATAAACCCATTGCAAAGCGCTTTGAACAAATTTTCATTTAATGGAAATTGCACTATATAATTGTTCTACCCTTGTTCTAATTTGACAAAGCTTGATGTAAATTTAACGGAAAGCTTAAGGATTGTAAAAAAAAATAATTAAAAAATTGAGCTTTATATTATAGCGCAATATCCACTAAATGTGCTCAAAGCGCTTTACAAGGGGTCCTTGGTCAACAGCAACATTTAACATGTAGAACGGGACATGACGCCTTTTAGGGGACGCTACAATTTTTCGGACAAAGAAAACGCTGTAAACGACCAGGTATTCATTTTACACCTGAGTACGGTGAGAGCATGTGAATAAAGAGCCTTTTCCAAGGACTCAACTATGCGCCGAGCGCGAGGCTCGAACCCTTGACCTTCCGATCCAAAATCGAGTGTCATACCACTAGACCACATAGCCACACAAGGACCAGGACCAGATTGTAATAGGCAAGAAATGACGTAATATATTTCAACAATCAATTTTTTGCCTTTACAGGAGGGCCAGCATCACTGCTGGATGAAACTGATCCTGATTGGGTTCCAACGTTAAAGCTTGGACATGGGGCAGAGAAAAAAACAGACCATTACTCATGTCTTAAAGATAGGAACAAACGCAATGACTGCAGGCAGCAACGGCTCTAGTTGAACAATCAACAATTGGAGAAAACTAGCTCAATCATTGACCATGTAAATGTAAGTGTATTGATTGTATCTGTTTAAAACAATATTTATGTAGGCATGATATCTCTTCCTACATGTTAATGTTAATGTTTCTGTTGGCTTGGGACATCTTGTAGAGTGCTTTGGGTGGATATTGCATGCGCTATATAAAAGCAGATCTCGCTCTCAGAAAATTTAATAGGTCCAAATCAAGCAATTTTGGGGGGGGGGGGGGGGGGGGGGTAAAAAGTGAGGTTAGCAACGTTTGTGCCGTTCATTACACTTTAAGGTCATTGCATTGCCAGTTGAAAGGAAGTTGAATAGAGAGTGAAAAGATTGTAGATCTATGCACATAACAATAGACAAAGGACACAAAATCATATTTCATATTGCAAAGTTAAGACACAAATCTATGACTATGAGGAAAGTAATAAGACAAAGGGGAATAGAGCACATATAAAGTGACTTCATTTGCTCATAAGGTATGTAAGGAATGCCTGTCCGGTGAGCCAGTAATGAAGTCAAAGTTTGTCCAAATTGTTGGTGCAAGAACTGACATCAAGAGAAGTTTTTTTTCAAATAACCAGACTGTACAAAAGCTTACATGGTTGAGTTATAAGACTTTTAACTTCAGAGATAATAAATAACTGAACAAAAAACATCACTTCATTTGAATCAAAAGCTTTGTCTTTATTATGTTGATTAATTTTGTTTTATTTAATGAATGGGCAATGACAATTAATAAAAGAGGAAGATCCATTAAATTTGAGGACAATGAAATTAATACTATTGTGAGCATGTCCTTCTATGCTATGGATAGGTTGCCTTTTAGGATAGTTCATACACAATTAGAAAATTCTGAAGGTTTTTTGTCTTTGACTATAGCGTAACAAATTTTAAAAATATAGATTCTCTTTATTCACCTCTAGGGAAAATTTGTCTTTGGAGTCTATTCTAAAGGGAGACTGAAATAACCCAGGCATTGCCGCAACACAGCGCCACAAACTGAGCTAGGGCTGAGGTGACTTTCTCAAGGCCACACAACGTAGTGACAAAGTGTTCTTATGATGAGATAGATAGAATTAAATGAGTTCACCATATTGATTTATTCCTCAATTATTAAGATCTGGGAGGAAATGTTTTATTAACCTTAAATTTAAATTATGCCGCTTAAGCTAAACGAATATATTAATATTATAGTCTACATGTTATTTTTACAAGCCAATTGTCATTTCATTGTGGTAAAAGGCAATCTGCACAAATCAGCAGAATGACCAATCAAACGTTTTTTTACAGAAGCATGTATTCCCTATGTATGTACAAAATACACACGCTGGCAACAAATTAAATAAAAAAAATAATAAATTATATGGCATAAAAGAAAAAAACAAACATTCCCAGAAATGTAAAATATTATGGGCTAAGTTTGTCCATTTTTATTGGTTATAGCTAGCAGTATCTACAAGAAGTTGATGGTTAGGTGCAGTGCTTGTAACACTCAATGGAATTTCCCGTGTAGAGAAAACATATATGTGTGTTTTTTGTATACTGGTGTAGGAAATACAGTTCTTATTTTTGTTTCTTTTTTTGGCGAAGGCCAATAATTGCCCGAACATTACAGTACAGCAGATTTTCTGAGCATACATAGTTTGATTCCACAGGTGATAGAATTACATTTAGTTTTTAAAATATTTGCGTGTTACTTGTAGAGTTTGTAAATAAATAGTTTTAGAATTTTTAGGTTTGCCAGTAATTTTGTGCTCGATGATAAATATTTAACATTTGCTGTACGGAGCAATGGTGATCCACAACTCTATTTTTTTAAAAGAATAGATTTCCACATAAATATGCCAAACCATTTTGGAACTCATCATAAGGTTCAGGCACTATTGGCATTTGAAATTGAAGTCAAAGAAAAACTTTATAAAAAAATTATTTTGACCTGTAAAATGAATGACTTGCGTATTTGAGGAAATGGGGCTTAAGTTTTCTTTGTTTTCAAACATATTAAAATTAAAATTCCCAGTGACACGATAGACGCCAGAGGTGGTAGTTCAATAATGTACTATTTGCTCTATATATTAACTTAATCTTGGTATTTCTTTTACAGGATTGTGAAGACAGACATTTCAGGTTCCCATCTTGATGCTGAGCAGAAAGCACTTGTCGACACACAGAGTCCACTATAACCCAATTTTTGGGAATGGCGAACCTGAAACGAAAAGAAAGCAGTCAGACTTTTTATTCATTCTTTTCCAATAATGCTTGATTTTATATACCTTTGTAATCCTTTTCATTCTTTTCATTAGACTAATACATCTGTTAAATTTTTACTTTTGCCCGAAATGTTTGTGAAAAAATTGTACTAGTTGGAGTATAACTACTAGTAGTAGTAGTATTACTTCTGTTACCATTATTATATGTTCTGCAATAATATTCAAAACCTAATAATATTTTTGAATTGGCAAATAAATAGAAATCCATTGTATATTTATGAAGTTGGAGCACAATAAAGAAAATAAAGTACTGTAATGACTTTTTAAAAAATTTGTTTTATCCGTTGCTTTTGCAATTTGATGGTGAATGCTTGACTGAGTTCTCATTTTTCTACCTGGGTGTGGGGTCATTGACCTTCCATTGTGGGCAAGGTCATTATTGCTTTCTTCACCCCCTATGTCTGTATTCCTTTTTCAGGTAGCTTTCTATCTTTGTTTTGGAATAAGATTACATGCTTTTTTCCCCTGTCCTTAGATGAGAGGGTGACAAATGGATGTAAATTTATTTTGTAAATTTATAATTAACATTTTATAAACAATAGACTGGGTGGGGTCTTTGACTTCCCATGGTGGCAAGAGGTCATGCTATGTCCTCTATCCCTTATATTGTTTTCCAAGTTTCTTTATGTCCTTGTCTTGGAATGAGATTACTTGGTTTTGTCCTTTCGACTGCCGGAGTCATTGGCTGAGAGGGAAACAGTCAAATGAATATTGTTGGTTTTGGGAAAAAAAATTTCTTTGTCTTGTAAATCATTTCGCGTAAATTTTTTTATTATATTATATATATGTGTGTGTATATATAATATGGGGGGCGAAGTGGCCGAGTGGTTAAGGCATTGCACTGTGATCCGGATGACCCAGGTTCGGGCCCCGCTTCAGGCACTTTCGTTTTTTTTTCCTTGAGCAAGATTATTAACCCCCAATTTGCTCACTTGGACAACATGGGTGATTCCCGTTGACATCAGACATCTTGTTTGATGAGTTATCTATATTCCTTCGTGGAATGCCTAGGCGACGATATCTTATGATATCGCGGCGCAAAAGGCATAACGTAACTTAATATAATATAATAAAAAAATAATACGCGAACGTTTGAGTGTATTCCTCTTAGGGGGGACCTGTGCTTGTGTCAGGATGAGACTTTTGGGTGTTATCAGACTTAGTACACTGATAGCATTCTCTTGGAATCTACATTTGTTCCTCTTTGTCTTACTTTTCTTGTGTGCTTTTAATTGTAAATCTGGAAATTTTTACAATCCCATTTTATTCCTTTTTACTGGTGCTGAAATGCGTCGCAAGTGCAGTAAAACCCTTAAATCAAACATAAACATTTGAGTGTATTCCGTCTCTGTATTGAACTGTTAGGCGATCTCAAAACTAAGCACATTAATAATTTTGATCTACTTCTGCTCCGTATTTGATCCAAGCCCATTTTTCTTACTACGTATTTCGCAACAGCTTTTAATTGTGCTGAAAATGACCTAATAGTGTCGCAAGCACCGAAAGTAGTCCATCAGAACCATTAGGTCTATAGAGCCAGATTTCATCCCAGTTTCTATAGTGTGAAAATAATAATTTGTTACCCTTCGAATAGGGCACTTTTCTATTGCCAAATTACTGCTGGGTGTACAAAAAAAAAGAAAGGGGAGGGGGTGGGGTCTTAACTTCATCTAGGATATATCTCGGTCTCTATGATTGTGAAATGGGTGCTCTACCAACTGAGTTAACGGGACTGCCATGAGTCGCATAACCATTTAAACGTTTATGTCCGAACACACTGACTGAGCAAATGTGAGTAAAGAGGCTTTTCCAAGGACTCGACTGAGTCTCCCATAGTAGAACTTGAACCTATTAAAGAAGTTTCTTATTTCTTTTTTTTTTTTAAGTTATTCATATTCTAGTTCAAGAAAATTCATTGTAAAGAATATAGCCATATGTTAAAAACCTCTATATCTTATTATCAATCCTGCATGGAGTAATATAAATAAATGTAGAAATCAAAATAATATATGTAATAACAGTAATAATAATCATAGAAGTGAGATGAAAACGGGGGGGGGGGGGGGGTTACCTTAGCAACTAGTACCACTTTCCCACAGCTAGGAGGCTTAACCCATTTTACATCCGTCACCCATCCATTGTAGGCCTGATTTTAAGTAGTCAGTCCCCTGTAAGCCTGAAAAAAAAATGTGGCAATGGTGGTAATATTATTAATTGAAACTCGAGGATAAAAACTGTTGTTATCACATTTAGTTAACAACAGTGAATTAAATTTGCTGTGAAATGTGGAGTACTCATCTGAAAGGTTATTAGAATTATTCAGAGAGACACAATTCCATAACTCAACATCAGCCGTGGGGCTAAAAATTATATAGTTTGGGGATTGAGTAAAATATCGAATAAAAAAAGTAGTCATTCAATGGAGCCGAAGTTTAACCTGGTTTGAAAAGCGCGAAACGGACCATAGCAATTGCTACCCTTTAGATAGGACTCTAGTCTATGTCAAAGTACTTTCCGCTAGATCTAACAGACTCAGCTACCCAATCACTGCTGGATTGATAAGGGGAGTGGGATGAGAAAAATAAATTCACTCGGGATCAAGCTCAGTCCCTTGGAATGGGGTGGGGCTTTTAAAACAGTCTTATGGGCATGGTGTTTTGTTACTGTATTATATCAGTTTAGATTTGGACTCGGGATCACATTGATTTCATAGTCATTGCCTGCCCTGGTGTTTTTAATTTAAATTATTATTTATAATCTTTGGTGAATTCGGAGGAATTCATCACCTTAAAGGCAAAATAGTTGAAATTTGAATGTAACCACACAGACTCATTGATCCACTACTTAGACTGACTTAGACTAAACTTACTAAGACTCGAAGACTAAGACTAAGACTAAGACACTAAGATGATCACGACTCGTGAAGCAGGTCATATCATATTAATATTTCCGTGTCAGGTTCGACATATCTGTCTTCTGTGATTTTTTGAGAATAAATCTTACAATTAGCCGTAGATGGTGTAACATAGTATAGGTATAGCATAGGGAAACGATTAAATAATACAGACTTACCGTGAAATGTGTAGACCGAGTAGACAGAAACTTGTGGTCGTGACGAGGTAGTTCGCTACATCAAACGATGAGACTGGCTGTAGTTCCTAAAGATTATGGCACCAGTCGTGTTCACAAATGGCATAGGGGTCTACATCATTAACGGGAAATTTAAAAAAAATATATTTATGTCTAGAACCAGAAAAATACGGAAGATTATCGACAGAAACTAATATTTTACTATTCTACGCCATTGCCTTCCATTGCTTTCTGCCACCCGGAAGTAAACTTCCACTCCGATCAGCTGTTTAACCGCATACTAGCCTATCTATTACCTCATCCAAGGACACAACATCGGAAACAGAATGTTCCACGATCACTGTCATCCATCCGGGCACTGATGACGAGATACCGTACCGCTGAGCCACCGACCCACTGACCCACCCATATCTGGTTTCAGTCAATAGACTGAAACGCATAATATCTATAGCCATTTTACAATGAACGTTTCGAGCTCACATCATTACCTTCATAATAAAGTCATTGCCCGACACTGACCAAAAAAAAAAGTACGTCAAAATACTACGCGATGACCACCTAAAACAAAAATGGACAGTGGGTTCGTACGTAGCCATCGTTAACTTATAGATAGTATGCGCTTGGCTTAGAAGCTCATAACATTGCCATCCGGAAGTATAACGGACCAACACACAAAACTGTGTGTATCCATGAACGTTTATAGTCAGGTTAATACAGTTTAGTGAGCATTACTCATAAACGCGGATGGCAAAAAACAATAACAAAGACCTGAGTGACATCAACTAAGAACTATCTATAGCCTCACACTGACCAAAAAATGACATCAAAATGCCAGTCTTTGGCCACAAAAGAAAACAAATCAGGAGTTATATTCAATAGTTCAACCAATCGAATCACTTGTTTGCTTGAGCTCTACTAACGACAACTCACTAGATGTTGCACAAACCTCAAAAATTACATCAAACTATAAGTCCT
This sequence comes from Berghia stephanieae, assembly GCF_034508935.2. NCBI lineage: Eukaryota > Metazoa > Mollusca > Gastropoda > Nudibranchia > Aeolidiidae > Berghia > Berghia stephanieae. The sequence goes on from NC_088360.1 coordinate 37,614,536, forward strand.
AGTGTGTTCTAGTTTCAGGCTATAGATGGAACGAAGATGACGTCACTCTGGTCTTTTTATTGTTTTTTGCCATCCACGTTTATGAGTACTTCTCACTAAACTGTATGAACCAGACTATAAAAGTTCATGGTTACACTGAGTTTTGTGTGTTGCCCGTTATACTTCCAGATGGCAATGTTACGAGCTTCTTAGCCAAGCGCATACTATCTATAAGATAACGATGGCTACGGTTGTAGATATACAGTTGTTCAATCAATAGTATCAACACTTGTTTCCTTGAACATTACTAAAGACGATTCACTTTTACCCTTCTTTTGATGATCATTGCCTTGCATAATGACGTATTTTCTAGGAAACTGTCGGGCTACATATCCTTCATCTGATAAGCACCCACTAGCAACTTCAGTTTCATTTCTTCTATCTTTCACCGTTTGATTTGCTGACTAAATTGTCTGGATCCAAGCGATTTCTTCCTATTCTCATCAGGGGCGGTTGGTCACATTGTATTTAAGGCGGCACAAATCCGAAATACAGAATCAAATTTTATTGGTCTAGTTAATTTAACTTAATTTGACCTACTTTGTATGTGTGTGTGTATGTGTGTATGTGTGTGTGTGTGTGGAGGGCGGTATTGCAATTGTTTGCATATATGTGCGTGTATTTGTGTGTGCGTGTATGTGTGTGTGTGTGTGTGTGTTAGAATATTAACGAGACGTACTCACAAAAGAGCATCAATTATCTTGGACAAAACTTGTCTGGTAACTTTCACCTGTTCATTATAACGACTCACAGACGCAGCATGTCCTGTTTCCAACTGATTTCTTATATCTACAACGTTGAAAAGTTTATATTTAACAGCATCTGTGACATGGCTATTTGATTCAGAATGTTTCTTCGGTGCCTGAGAGATGTGCGCAATATCACTGAATCCTCCTGTTGTCCGTTATAGCATACATCACCAAAAATCAAGCAATAAAAACAATGAAGCGTTTTACGGCTTTCACTGGCAGTAAGCCATTCAACATTTTAAAAATAATCATTATTCAATCGGCGCTGTCTCCTCGGAGTGTTAGAAACTAAGTTAAAATTCACTGGTTTGTGTGGACCTAAATCTTTCACCACTATTTTCTCTTGAGGGGATAAGTGTCGGAATTGATTATCAATTAAAAAATCAACATGATTCATGATTGGTTACAAATTACAGAAATAACTTTTTAAAATAAAATGATTCAAGATAAAAACAGGTAGGTTTCATAAACAATGACAACAGCGATAATACTTTTCTCTGAATACTAACGACTAACGGTATGACACACAACTTTAGAATAATAGAATTTAAAAATCCACATTTAATTCCAAACGCAAAGCACTTGTTAACTTCACACACAATCAGCGACATCTTTATAATTATACTATTATTAGTATTAGACAATGCACACAATACAAGTTGAGTAGGGATCGTTGGGAGTGTGCGGGGATGAAGGACTCCGTGGGGTCAGGGATTTTTATTTATAGTACCATGGGGCTCTTCTCGGTGCATACTTTGTTTACTGTTCTTTTTTATATTTAATATATATTTAAGCAAAACAAACAATGATAAAATATATATTTATTGCCATTCTCTTCATCCGTATATCTAAGTGAAGCAAAGCCTCTTCTTTCAGTGATAAAACTGATATGGTTTTAATTTATCCCAAGTAGGACCTCAGGGCGTGCATCGCTAGATTGGCCGTCTTGGCCTAATTATTTTAGCAGTGAAAGACAATAGTTAGTTGGGGAGGGAGGGTGGAGGGAGATTGGGGAGTAGTAACTAACTTTCTTCAAGGTACAACGGAGTATAGGATAAGGACAGGATGGCCAAACGAAGACTGGCTCATATAAACAAAAAAAACTTCCCCACCACACCACACCCTCCGCTCATTGTCACCCCGCGCAGGCAACGGGGGAAAGATGAAACGTGCCGATTTGACGCTACCTTCGCGGAGCGACGCACGAGTCATCAAATATTAAATTCAAAACAAAAAGCAGTATGTGCTAAATTTTTAATTTTATCAAAATTGTAAAATTGAAGTTTTTTGTTTGGTTGACATGCTAATCTACGGAAAATATAGGGCGGCACAAAACAACTTCGCTCTATTGACCGACCGCCAGTGATTCTCATATACTACAACCAGTCAAAAAATGACGTCACAATAATACATGGTGACAACCAAAACAAAGTGGAAAGTGAGTTGTATTTAAAAAAACACGAAATTCGTTTTTCACTTTCTTTTGATAATCGTTGCCTTGTAAGTGACGTGATTTTAGACAATGTTAGGAGTCTCTAAGGTTGCGGCTCAAAAATCCATTTCTTGAAGTCTTATCACAATAGTTCTGGTTTCTATAAAATACCTGGATGTTATTGCAGCTTCTGAAAGCGCACTCACTGATTTCTATTTAACCAAACTGGAACCCAACATAGAAGTCTATAATATAAAGTAAAAGATGTCCTTCAGAGCCATTGGGCCCGTGGAGCCGGAGTTTATCCCTGTTTCTATAGTATGAAAGGGACAATAGCAATTGCATTCTACCTCTTGGATAAGACGCTAGTCTTTCTCAAAGTACTTTCTGCCAAATCAGACAGTCCCAGCTACCCAATCACAACTTGGCGGAGAGTAGGGTCAGAAGTAAATCTCGATTTTACCCAGGATCGTTCTTTGTTAATTTGCGTGTGAAGCAAGTGCTCTATCAACTGAGCTATTTGGACACCCAGTAGTCGATAAACTAAGCGAAAAAAAAAATCAAAACAAAAGCATAGTGTTGTGTTCAAGAATTTATTCTAATAAATGCAAAAATAAGCAGTTCAAAAAGCTGGATGCACTTCTTAATTTGTAGAAATTAGAGTTGACAATGAAAACTTGGATTTCAATAACATAAACGTTTGTTTTGTGAAAAGTTAGAAATGTAATGTAAGTTGAACACTTTCAGAATTCCAGTTGCATTTTGATGCTGTCTGAATTGTGTCGTAGATGATAACTAACATCAAAATAGAATACCAATGAGCGTTATGAGACAAATAGATCAAACATATAAATATTTAACAATAGCATAATTAACATGAAATACTTGAATGAAATGAACACAAGACATCGAGTGTTACTGAAGATTAAACGTAGGTGAGATGAATAATAAAAGTTCTGTTTGGGAAATAACGGCCCTGAAACCGACGTGCACCTATTTGCCGGTCTGATAACCCAAATTGTTATAGTCTCATTGCTGTAATGGAAATATTCTCAAACCAACACAAGATATTCTCTGTTTACAACAGTGTTAAAACAAGCTCATAAATATTTTCGTTTAACAGACGTGCAAATAGTATGTGTCTAAAATAAATAAGAAAACTTTTTATCGTGAAATTAAAACCTCCAATGCATGATCCAAAGGGAAAGAATGTCGAGGGACATTCGATAAACTGAACACAAAAGTGAAATAATATACGTCTAATTATTTTCATGATTTAGTATTCCCATTATTTAACGTAAAATTACACATTTCTAGATATAATTTTGATATAATAATTTGATATCCATGCTGCATTCTGTTGCAGGATGCTTTAAGAACAACGATCCCTTAATTCTAAAAAAAAGTAAATGACAGTTCTGAAACAATCTGAACTTTCTATTTTAGGCCGTTAAGAATGTGCTCGTCAACACTAATCATCGAGCTACAAGACCAGGTTATCCTATATAATAGAAATTTGATTGTTTATGATGTAAATCATACTCAGGAAAGAAAGCCTGTTAATTATTTATCGACAACATTGACATCCGTTTTCCTGACCGTAAATTGTCATCAATGAAATAGATTAAATTGAATTGTTGAGTATTCACAGCCGGAAGTAAACTACTTGCTCTCTGAGCAAAATATGTAGAAGAGCAATCGTCAATGGCGCCCCTTCGATTATTTTGGTCAATTGAGAATTTTTAACGTAACAAATGTTGTTTGATTCTCATGGTGTTCTCGCAGGTCTCAATGAATCATTCATACACATATCCTGACAAGCCCGCAATGACGAAAATCTGTTTCGGTTCCCCCCACATCCATGGTAAATAAAAGGTTGGCAAGTCCTTGTACTAGCGCTAAAGTAATAGCTACGAATTTCCAGGTTACATGTGCCCGGGTCCATTCGCTGGGCACATACGTGAAAACCTGAAACAGAAGGGCCTACGAAGTCTATGTCATTGTTCATTTTCTGACTCATCAAAAACTCACGAAAGGCTGCAGAATCTACTGGGTTGAATTGTCTAAGTTGTCCTCTTCGCATGGTATTTCTTTCTCTATTATTTCTATTTCTCCTAACAGTAATTGGCTGTGTCTCCGAAACTTTGGCTGGGATGCATAACCTTTTACACTCACGTTCAGATTTGAAGTTGTTGTCATTTGGTTGGCATCCTCCAAAACCAAACTGTTCACACCTGCTGGTCTCTGAGTTGTAGAAAAATCGAGGAATGAGAGCTCTACATGGCCCAACTTTCTTTGGAAGCAAACAATATTCCGGTACGGGACTCTCTGTCGTTGTTGGAACTGCAGGAACAGGATTGAAGCTAATTTCTGGAATATCTGTAGACAAGACAATCTCAGCCGGTTGAACTTGTAAGTTATTTCCGTTGTTTTGTCGGGGTGTTTGAAGGTCGATATTGCCACAAGCGCGTTTACAGGAAGCCATTGACCGAAAGTTGTTGCCATTTCCACCACAGCCCCCATATCTAAAACTACGACACTGGCCAACCTCTTTGTTATTATAATATCTCGGCAAGGCAGCAAAGCATGGTCCTCTTTCAGGAGTTTGTAGGCAGTAGTTTTGCATCTGTGATGAAGGGGTGCCTTGAGGTAGTCTGTTATTATTTGTTGGGATTTGGCTTGGATTTTGTGATTGGGATTCTGTGGCTTGATTCAAACTCTCACTTGGAATATCGGACGGGAGGATATCTGCCTGCGATCCTTGTGGAATATTCTTTCCATTGCTTTGTCTCGAAGTGTAGAAGTCGAAGTAATCACAAGCTTGCTTGCACGACGTCATAGTCTGGAAGTTATTACGATTTCCGCCACACCCACCGTAAAGAAAGCTGCGGCATTCTCCAGTTTGTTTGTTGAAGTAGTACCTTGGCACACTTGCAAGGCAGGGTCCTTTTACAGGATTCTGCTGACAGTATCCGGGTTGTGGCGGAGGCGCACCTTTGGCAAAGCCAGAATTAACATGTGGGGGTCTGGTATTTATTTCCCCATTTATATTGCTGTTTGGTATGGTTTGCTGTGTGTTACCATTTCCACTATTTGCGGGATTCGGATAATTAGCTTCAAGTCCAACATTAAACCCGCTGTTTATAATCGGTTCAAGGCATGCGCTTTTACATGCTTGTTCTGTTTTGAAATTATTTCGATTACCTCCGCATCCTCCATAAACAAAAAGGTGACATCTTCCGGTGTCTTTGTTGTAGTAGTATCTTGGAAAATAAGCTCTGCATCGACCCGTTTCGAAAAGCTCATTGCAATATGATGGAACGTTGTCGAGATTTTTTGACAGAACACTTGAAGATGGCATTAATGGCACGGCTGTAAGATTTCGCCGGGACCTAGTCTTTTCTGCTTCATTCAATTGGAAAGTTTGCGACGGCCGGCGTCGGGAAGGACCAAAACCAAGTGCTGGTCTGCTGAGCCGACTATTAGTTAGATCTTTTGAGCTAATCGTCCTGATGGGCTCTGATGCTACGCACTTTGTAACTTGATTCTCTGTTATACAACGGGGCCTCTCTGGTGGACATTGAACTCCCTGTTAATAGAATAATATATGAATATAATTTATATTAAATTTGTTTAAGTCTATTCATGTGATCTCATTAATTGCTTTTACATGTACAAGGCTGAAACATTTAATCAATAAACATCCAACACAAATCCTTCCAAATGAAAATGCAATTTACACAATATCCCCTTTTTAAGTCGGCTACGTGGCCGTGTGGTATGGCATTCGCCTTCGGATCCGAACATCCAAGGTTCGAGTATCTCTCTAAGCAACGCAAAGTTGAGTACTTGGAACAGGCTGGTAACTCATTTTCCCCCCACCGTACTCAGATATAGAATGAATACCTGACCATTAACAACGTGACTCCGTTCTAAAAATTGTAACATCCCCAAAAGTGTTGCTGTTGGCTAGGGGCCCATGTAAGCGCGTTTAGCTCGTTTAGTGGATAATGCTCTATATAAATGCTCAAGTTTTTTTTTTCAAGTTTGGAGAGCAGCAGTTTGCAAAATATCGACACAACTGTATTTCTAAGCTTACTTGAATTTCAATTTAGAATAAATCATCTATTTGATACTCTAATGCTCAATTTAAAGATTCTTTCTATTTACATATTTCAAAAGATTCACTTTTAACTGATAAGAAATGACTTACCAAACAACGCAATCGTTCTTGCTCGTTTTGTTGACGTGAATTGCCTGCAAATAGAATGGTTGGAAGATGTGAAAGTGGATGACAAGAAAGTTACAGATTCAGATGAATAATATAATATCATGTGTAAAACCGTTACAATTCATTTACATTTACATGATTGTACTAATTGTTTTATTTGTTATCCGGGATTGTAACGGCACTTGCTATTCTTTAATTTAAAAAAAACACCTCCCTCTCTGGTAATATTCCAAGGGATGGATTGGAATAGCTCTAGTATATGCCGCAATGCAGCACCACAAAGTGAGCTGGGGTTAGGTATATTGCTCCACACATGAGGCGAATCGAACCTTGAATATGATGCACAGATCAGGGTGTCCCCACTTATAAGATATCAGCGTGTAGCCCTTGCATTGTAACACGGCATTCGAAAAAAAATCAGAATACCAATTAGGGTTTTCTCTAATTTTCAATTAATAACCAATCTAATCTATTGAAATGCTTCCATCATTTAGATAGTTTTCGAGATTTGGTAACGGTTTGTTTGTTTTTTTCAGATTTGAAATTTAAACCTGTAGACTTGTTTTTGTTTTGTTTTTGTTTTTGATTCAGTTTTTATTTTTGTTTGTTTCTGTTTTGTTTTATTTGTTTCTTTGTTTTCTGTGCTTTTTTGTTTTTGTTTTGGCTTTTTTGTTTTATTTTTATTGTTTTTGCTTTCTTTGAAGGTAGAGTTTATACCCTGAAGAAGTAGAGCCTTAAATCTCTTCAGCAAAAGTTTACACCAACTCCTTAATAAGCGCAAGATGAATAGTAGTCGCTCTATCTTTTTAATTCAAATGCTTTCTGTCAGGTCGAACAGACCCAGGTATCCAATCATTGATTGCTGATTAGTCAAAAGGACCGGAAAAAAAATCTGTACTCAACCTGGGGTCGAAATAACTCATTTTGTAAGTGCGCAAATATACTACCAACTGGGCCACTGAGATCCCAGGGGAAGTATAACTTGCTAGTGTATATCCCCCCCCCCTCCCCAGTCTTATTACAGGCTAACATAAGTTATGACAATCTCCAATGAACTAAACACGATATCAATGCATTAGACATTTAAAAATACAAGATGGAGACAGCGATAAATAAAATCCTGACAATCCTGAGTAATAAATTGTCAAGATTTATGAGTATAAATTTTATTCTTTCATTACCACCAGCCTCTCCAACTTTTAAGCTCTATTTGTTTTCGGCTTTTCTTTTCTTTTTTTTTTTTATCTCACTCTTCTCTTTCCTTTCATTTGATGGGAAAAGAACTCATTGATCTCATCAGAAGTGGACTTGTCACACAAGACTGACAGAGCATCCATCAAGACACAAACCTGTGACAGGCAGGGCGGTAACTCTTCCCTTATAAATACAACTGTCTTGTCAGCGCATGATGAATGGGTTGCGCCTGTCAGTTTTACCTCAGAATTATTAGTTTTGTTCAAAGAACTTTAAATAACCTTATTTAATTACTCGAGAAGATGACAGGCTTTTGAAATGTTATTGGAATAAGCGTGTAAAAAAGGAAGTCCCATTTGATCAAGGATAGGTTAATCGGTTGTTTTCCAAGTCGTCTTCACTTTTGCAAGATTTAAAGTGACCCAGCTACTTTATTACTACCAATGTGGTGGTGGTGGTGGTGGTGTTGCCTGTGACGGTGGTCGGTGTAGAGGTAGTGGTGATGATGATGGTGATGATGATGATAATGATGATGAAGATGATGATGATAATGATGTTGATGAGGAGGAGGAAGATGAGAAGAAGAAGAAGAAGGAGGAGGAGGAGGAGGAAGATGAGAAGAAGAAGAAGAAGAAGAAGAAGGAGGAGGAGGAGGAGGAGGAGGAGGAGGAGGAGGAGGAGGAATAGGTGGAAAAGGAGGAGGAGGGCAGTAAGATAATCTAAGTTTAGATACTTTTCTATACGTCATGAATCAACATTTATGTTGTGATGTCCTTTCAAACCATTTTGAATATGAAGAAATTTGTTGGATGTATTTTCTCTTACCTGCCGTGTTCTGTGAGTTTAACATGGGAACCAGTAAGACGATTATGCAACACAAATGAAGTATCGTACCCATGTTTATAATTGTTACTCTGTAAAGAGGTCATATCGTCATGTTAAATTACAATAGGAAGATGATGATGATGATGATGATAATGATGATGATGATAATGGTGATGATGATGTTGATGATATTAAGGATGATAATAATATCTATAATGATGATAATAATAACAATAGAAATAATAATACTAATAACAATAATAATAGTAAAAAATAATGATAAAATCAATAATAATATGTGATAATAGTAATGATGATGATGAAATATAATAATAATAATAATAATAATAATAATAATAATAATAATAATAATAATAATAATATAATAATAGTAATAATAATAATATAATAATAATAAAATAATATAATAATAATAATAATAATAATATAATAATAATAATAATAATAATGATGACGATGATGATGATTATTATTTTGATGATGATGATGATGATGATGATGATGATGATGATGATGATGATGATGATGATGATGATGAATCTGATGATGATCTATTATAAAAATAATTGGGTTGGGGACGGCGTTTATATATATATATATATATATATATATATATATATATATATATATATATATATGTGTTGTGTGTGTGTGTGTGTGTGTGTGTTTGTGTGTGTGTGTGTGTGCAGGTCTGATATCCGATTCCACTTACGGGCCTAGTTTTACATTGTTGTAATGGCGTCAGTTTTTGAGATTTCCGTTACAACAATGAGCCCATAAGGAATTGGGTTATCAAACCTGCAAATAAGTGCACCTATGTTGGGTTCAACATTTTTCCTAACAGCCAATATAAGATTTATATCATCGAACACATCGAGAATTACTGGCAAATTAAAAAATATTGAAACTGTTTTTACAGACTGATACTGATATTATACGAGTAACTTGTAAACCTTTCTTATTTCAAGCTAATTCTATCATCCGTTGACTCAAATTAATACGAATAAAATCTGCTTGGTCGTAATAATCAGTCCTTTTTTTACGCTTGACTTTCATTGCGAGTATACGCAATTCTAGCATATCCACAACAAAAAGTGATGACGTAATTTTAAATCTCTGATATTATGAAGAAATGAAAATCTTTCTAATAGGGTCCGTAAAGCCTATGTTATATTTTTATCATCGAGCACAGGATTACCGTAAATAGATTACAGTTGTATAATAAGTATAATGGATGTTCTTAAAAGCCATTATTTATTGTGTGTTCTACACTAGTAGTAATGGTAGTAGTAGTAGTAGTAGTAGTAGTAGTAGTAGTAGTAGTAGTAGTAGTAGTAGTAGTAGTAGTAGTAGTAGTAGTAGTAGTAGTAATAATGATAAATAATGCAATAATAATAATAATAATAATAATAATAATAATAATAATAATAATAATAATAATAATAATATAATAATAATAAAAATTATTATTATTATTATTATTATAATAATACTATATAATAATAATAATAATAATAATAATAATAATATAATAATACTACTACTACTACTACTACTACTACTACTACTACTATATAATAATAATAATAATAATAATAATAATAATAATAATAATAATAATAATAATAATAATAATAATAATAATAATAATAATAATAATAATAATAATAATAATAATAATATTAATGATAATAATAATAATAATAATAATAATAATAATAATAATAATAATAATAATAATAATAATAATAATAATAATAATAATAATAATAATAATAATAATGTGTACGGTGATGATGGCGATAATGATGATGATGATAATGATGATGACGACGACGACGACGACGATGATAATGATGATGATGATGATGATGATGATGATGATGATGATGATGATGATGATGATGATGATGATGATGATGATGGCAATAATCTTCACAATGTAATGGTGGTAAAGATGACAGTGGCAATCACAAAATCGACATTGATAATAAAAGCAACTCAATGATTGTATGCCTCACATGTCGATAAGGACACGTCATTTTCAAACTTACCTTTGACTTCGAACCAGAGAAGGCTGTCAAACTCTTAAATCAGTTTTATTAAATGAAAAAAAAAATTGTGTAGTTCTAAATATTCCTCTTAACTATAACACCAAACAATTATTACTGACCACTCTCATAAGTACAAGCGTGGACTTGTCTGAAGGTAACCAGTCCCCATCTCCAGTTATAAAGGGATACGGGCGTGACTCCGCTCCCCTCTCCCTGCTCCTCCCTCCCCTTTTCTTTCCGTCATCCGGTTAAGTACAGTAAGGCTCCAAATCCTTGTTTTCGGCACGGATGACGATTGTGAACCTGGGACGACCTAAATCCTCATCATTTTGTCATAGGTCAGGAACTAGATAACGTCTACGAGTTGATTCTTTGGATTCTTGTTGTCACACGATAGCAATATTTCTTTAACCTTGATTCCTTCGTGTTTACTGGCACAGCAACATAAAATAACTTATTTTTAAACTGCTTGTTTTGACTTCGTTATCACGGAGATTAACGAGGTGAAACAGTTTGATAACAAGTCACAAGGTAGTCAAGCCGAGTATGGATTTTTGGAGCGCACTTTCACAATATGTCAGTATGTTCACTGCGCTTTATAACAATGCAGTCACCCCTAGACTGGTCAGAAATTAAATGGTGGAACTAGCCTTGTAGTGTGCTGAACTGTGCGACCATGTGGTTTTGTGGTATGACACTCGCCTTCGGACCGGAAGGTCCAGGGTTCGAGTACTGTTGTGAGTGGCGAATAGTTGAGCCCTTATTTTACTAACATTCTCTCACTATATTCAGTTGTAAAATGAGTGCCTGCCATTAACAGCGTTTTCTCTCTCGGAAAAAATGTAATGTCGCCTAATTGTCCCCCGAGTCCTGCATGTTAATTAATGATGTTGACAATGGGACCCTTTGGGAACGGTTAGCCCACTATATTGCGCTTTATAAATGCCCATGGTTTGTTTTGTTTTTGTTAGTTGTTTTTGATTATTATTTTATTTATTATTATTTGGGGGGGGGGGGGGATTTTTTGTGTGTTTGTTTATTTTGTTTTTGTTTTTGAATTGCCATTTTTATCTGTATCAACCTCTGAATGTTAAACCAAAATACATTCATTTCATGGCCTCTTAGTTTCTCTCACCACCCCCTCTAATAGCAATTATATAGCGCTTTACAAGGGGTTAATTGTCGACCGCAACATTTAACATGTAGGACAAGACGCCCGTTAGGCGTATTACCTTTTTTTCCGGTAAAGACAATCCTGTTAATGGCCAGTTAGTCATTTTAAACCCGAGTACGGTGAGGGAATGAGAAAAGAGCCTTTTCCAAGGACTCAACTATGCGCCGCTAAGAGCGGGATTCGAACCCAGGATCTTCCGATTCGAGCGCGAGCGCGAGTGGTATACTACTAGACCGCATAGCTAGTGTTCATAATATTATCCTGAAAATCGGGAAATTTGTCTGTGAAATTGTGAAAGGGGAATCCCCGAGTGTTTCCCCCCAACGCCAACCATTAATTTAATTGTGTTGTTGTCTCTCTCGCGTCCTCTATGTTCACTGGCTTTTACAAACGTAGTTTAAACTCAAACGGATATTTTTACGTGTCTTGGCAAGAAATAAGGGCGCCAAGAGATTGATATATTTACATATTATTATAGTTGCTTAATATTAAGTCAGTAACATAACAACATTAAGTTTATCATAATTCTCATCATTATCGTCAGCATTACCATCATCATCATCATCATCATCATCATCATCATCATCATCATCATCATCATCATCATATTGATCAGTGGACAATTGGTGGCTTTTACAAAAGAGGTAGTAATAGTAGTAGTAGTAGTAGTAGTAGTAGTAGTAGTAGTAGTAGTAGTAGTAGTAGTAGTAGTAGTAGTTCTTTTTCTTCTTCTCCTCCTCCTCCTCTTCCCCCTACTACTCCTTCTTACTCATCCTACTTTCTCCATCTCAAGATGAGTAAAAAATGGAGTTAGATCTTCCTTCTCCACATTATCCTCCTCTCCTCCTCCTCCTCCTCCTCCTTCTGCTTCTTCTTCTCCTCCTCTTCCTTCTCTTTCTCCTCCTCCTCCTCCTCTTCCTACTCTCCTCCTCCTCCACCTTGGCCATCTCCTATTCATCCTTTTTCTATACCTCCTCCTCCTCCTCCTCTTTTTCTCCGTCTCTTCTCCTCCTCCTCTTCTTCTTCTCCGTCTGTTCTCCTCCTCCTCGCTCGTCCTCCTCTTCTTTCTTTGTCTCTTCTTTATCTCCACTCTCTCCAGTCCTCTATCCTTATATTGACTGTCCTAGACTGTATAGTATCACTATCTATTTAAATTTAGAAAATAAATTGTCCGTCCATTTTCATGTCGAATAATTTGATAACACCAAAAGTTTCCACATATTATTGTTCATAGCTTCTAGCAGCTTAGTATTCTCTTTCACATTAACAGGACGTATTGTTGTGAAAAATGAGCAAAAATGGCAATGAACATTTGATGGGGGATTAGAAAGTTTTACATCTAGACAGAATGTTTTGTATTTTATTTGACCTTTTTTGGTATTTATTTACCAGTAACTTTCAAAAGAGATTTGATTTTTAGTTCAATCTTAATTATTTCGCTCTGGGTCGTACTTCATGACTTCCTAGTGCGGTGATATACCTTACTTTTTATACATATATACATCAGAATCTGTTATACCACAAATGACTGAATATCCATTTATTAATTTAGGTATGATTTTTGCATTCCTTTGAAGTTATTATGCCTTTTTTTCTATTCTATATTTTATGAATTCAACCACAGATTAAGTTTAGAATTAGTTTAAAGAGCATTTCATAAAATCCTTTCAAAAATCCTTTTGGAAATTTGATGTTTCGTCTCAGAAAACCTAGAATAAATGTCGCCTGCTCACATACTATCTAATTTTACTCGGTCCATTGTAGTATTTACCGAATAAAAATGTCTAAATATTTTGCTCTTTTGGATTCTTTTAGATGTTAGATATGAATGAAGTAAAAGTTAGCTGGCCTTAATGACAAGAGATTTGCCGTATAATTATCGCAAACGGACTCACAATAGGATTAATCACTTTTTAAATAGATGTAAAATAGCTCTAATTAAACTGATATTATAGTTCTTGACATATTCACAACACAACAACCCCTCATTGACCTCGTTTCATAACGAAAACAGTGAAACAACAGGGAATACTTATACTACTATTTGCGTCAGATAGCCTGGTGTGACGTGGTCAGGTGAGGTGAAAAGGACTAGGAAGTCACTGGTCCATTTTTATTCTCTTCGTCTCACTACGAGGCCAATCCATGTTAATACTTCACCTGTTTTGGCACTTCGTGATGTCTTCTTCTATTTTTACCTTTTCTAAAGTCTTATTTCACTATCGGCCTCTACAGTCATTTAATCCAATCATTTATTTTTTATTCATCACTCCATAGTATTGTTATTTCCCTCTGTCAACCTCGACTGTCTAAACTACGAAGCAAGGTCAACTGCTAATGTATTATATATTTGCACTGAACCCACACATTTTAATGCAAGCTTTATTCGGACAATAATAAGCTCATCCATTCTAGATTATGGATGCCCACTTGTCGTAGCGAGAAGAAGAGAATAAAAATGGACCATTGATTTCCTAGTCCTTTTCTCCTTACCTGACCAAGTCACGCCAGGCTATCTGACACAATAACAATCACATCTACTCTAGGTTATGGATGCCCACTTGTACTCATTCATACCAATGAATATTGAGACAATGGAATAGCCTCCCATCTCCAAAGAAAGAAAATACTGTGGTCTGTGTAATCTTAAAACGTAAAGTTACATATTTGAAATAGAAGTAGTAGTAGTAGTAGTAGTAGTAGTAGTAGTAGTAGTAGTAGTAGTAGTAGTAGTAGTAGTAGTAGTAGTAGTAGTAGTAGTAGTAGTAGTAGTAGTAGTAGAATAATAATAAGAAGAAGAAGAAGAAGAAGAGGAGGAGGAGGAGAAGGAGGACGAAGACAAAGACGAGGACGAGGACGAGGAGGAGGAGGAGGGGGGGGGGGGGGAGAAGAAGAAGAAGAAGAAGAAGAAGAATCTCTAAACAAATCCAAAAGAAAAAAAAATAACACGAGAAACAATGTGAGCATGTATTACTTTTACTATTGAAAAAAAATATTATTGTTGATTGTGATATTTATAACACAGACACGCACAATATGCATGCTTTAAAAAAGTAGTTTGAAAGGTGATGATTTTTATCATAATAATGTGTGCATGGGAACAGCACGGATTGGACGCAGAATGGATATTAATGCTAAAGGAAACTATATCTAGTAGTTTCGAGGACCCAAGCCAAAATGAGCTTACCATGAGAGAAAAAAAGGAAGATCCTTTATCTTTTTTTTTTCTCAATAAATTTTTAGCTTGAAATGTTATGATGAG
>NC_088360.1:37634516-37657016 GCF_034508935.2 Berghia stephanieae
GGTCGCAGCTCTAAATTTGAATCTTTTATTCTTTTACTTCCACAGATCTATCTTGATGATGCCTTGGGTTGATTCAGTCCAAAACTAATTTGTGTGGTTTTATTTAACAATGTTAATGACATTGAACATACATTGATACAACAATGCCATAATTTGTCATGTTTTCTTGTAAAATCATGTATGGACCTACAAAACCATTATTTTGAATGGTGATTTGATGATGATGAACAAAATATGTGTGTTGTACAAAATAAATGGCAAAGCTAACAAAATGCAGTCTCCTTAATAAGAGACTGGGGATTGACAAGTGCTGCAACAAATTGAAAAATAATATCAGATGTTTCTCTTAACATTGTTGGAATATATGAGAGGATGTTAACATTTTTCAGTCTTTCATTAGCCCTCTCAACATGAATTCTACATGAAGCAATTTCTTTTGTTAATAAAATCTCATTTTCAGTAAATTTATTATGTAAAAAGGGAGGGATATTTACAGTTACTCATTGAGGTAAAATATCTTGAATCAGGATGGGGTTTTACCTTTATTACCTTTATCTGCTAAAATTAAATCTCCAGGGCTTAAAATTAAAAGTTTTAGTAATCCACAATTTTGTACAATGACCTTATCCGAGACAGACCCTGGATACAGTTTAGAGATAAAATTTATCACACCATTTGGACTCAGACCAACAATAGCTTTAACAGAATTCATGGACCTATAAGAAGAATAAGATAACCGTTGTTTATCCATTTCTTTAGGAATAGCAATTTGGTCATCTGTACAATCAATGATCATTCTGCAATTTGGAAAATTAAAAATGATGATGGAGCTGATAGTTTATTTTTATGTCTAGAAGGGCATGTAACCTTCATAACATTTTCAAAGAGAAGCTTATGGCTTATGTAAAACATGAATAAAAGTTTGTATAATATTTGTTATAGTACTTTCACTAACGCTAAACAATTGTGAAATATGAAGGTTAGCGTAGTTCTGTCTAAGTTTCATAAGTGTAATAATGAAAATTTGGTCTTTTAATGCAACTGTCTCTTCCTGAACTTCCCATCCACTATAATAAATAATGTTACCTCTAAAGCACTCAACATATTGAACAATAATATTAAATATTTTAAAACAATGTACACCTGTCTCCATTCGAAGAACTTTTTCTGTAAGGCTTGAAACAGTGTAAGTGCGTTGAATCTAACTTAGTTGGGTTTTTTAAAGCTAGCTATTTCCTTATTTTTGTCTGTAATTTCTTGTTCTTGAATTAAATTTGTTGTTCTATTTAAAATATCCTCACTTGTTCTACAATCTGTTTTTTTAAAAAGATGGAATCCTGTGATGATGGTGACGAGAGTTGAGATGATGATGAGGGAGAAGATAATGAGGATGATGATGAGGAGGAAAATAATGATGATGAGGAATCTGGTTTTTTTAAAGGTGGGACTTTGTGATGATGATGAAGAGAGTTGAGCTGATGAATGATGATGATGATATGATGATGATGATGATGATGATGATGATGAAAGATGATGATGATGGTGGTGGTGGTGGTGGTGGTGGACTTCTTGATGTTGGTGCCAATTGAGATGGGGTGGGAATTCCTTGTGTCACTTTTCTTTTCTTTCTTTCAGGCTCTGATGGAAACAATTTATTTTTATTTCTGTCAAACCATTCAGGGAGGTTGGCTTTGTCACCATCTCTGAAGTGACAAGAACACACTCTTGATGATGATGTTGGATCTTTTGTCCTTTCTCCTGAAATGAAAAGATTTTTAAAAAAAACAATAATTCTGTTGGGCATATTACTTAATTTGATAAGTACTTTGTTTTAGACTATCTTGTTTGACACCAGCTCAATGCATGATAAATCAAAGGTGTGCAAGAGACTAGGTTACTGGTGGGTCTCTCGCCTGTCTTTTATGAAATCGCACATTCAGCAAAATGTCGCACTTCCTCATTACTTCTTTTGATGATTTTGACTAGGTATATATAAAAATATGAATTCTTAAATTTACACAGTTAAAGTTGATCTTGGGGTTGAGTGTGGCAAGACTGGCGTTTTCTCTTTATTTCAGTCAGTACTGTACTGGACAGTGCGGTGATGGAAACTTTGGAGTGTCAACAATCGGGCACAGGTAAAGGAGAGAGGTCCCTGCCGCCATCTTGCTTTGTTCACACAGAGTTGCCACCTCGGCTGTCGGGGAGGGGAGGCATGGCAGAGAATCAGAGAAACTTTCCAAAAAAAAGAGGAAAGTATGTGTGTTTGTGTGTGTGTGTGGGTGTGTGAGAGGAAGGAGGAGAGAGAGAGAGAGAGAGAGAGAGAGAGAGAGAGAGAGAGGAGAGAGAGAGAGATCTGCGTGAGGGGGGGGGGGGTTGGGAGAGGTTGCGTTATTTTATTTATTTATTTTCATTTTGCCATAAAGGTATCGAGTTTAAAGTAAGATTTTAACAAATATTTTCTTCTCTTTCTTCTTGTTCTCCTTTAAAAAAAAAAATCACTTATCAGTAGAACTTAACTCTCATTCAGTTTATCAGCCTAGTTAACATCAAAACGATTGAGATATCATTTTTGCTTTAACTTCAATAAAAACCTAGTTTGGAATGTATTTTTATTTATAATTTCGTGCAATTGTACACTTTAATCATAAAATATAGGTCTACGTAAGCTAGAACTTGACCAAGATCTGGACTACGAACTCTATCAAATGTTCGACGAGGCGTGCGTGCTTACCTGACTAAAGTGATCCACTTTTTCTTCAATTTTTTTGTCTGCCTGTCCATTTGGAAATCTGTAAAACTTGCAGGAGTGACTCTCTGACTGGTGTAGACAATCTGGTACAAAACACTGGACCATATTTAAGATAAAAATTGTTTTTTGAGCGATTTTCCAATTATTCCTTGCCCGGACCAAGCACGGATTTTTTTTGTTTAGAGCCAGCCGATTCGTTGCTAGGCGGACGTGACGTCAGACTGTGGAATCCTATTATGGTAGTGATTGTAGTACTGGTGGTAGTGAGGATGATGTGGTGTTGGTGATTGTAGTAGTAGTGGTGTTGGTGATGATGTGGTGGTGGTGCTTGTAGTTGTAGTAGTAGTGATAGTGATGATGATGTGGTGGTGGTTATAGTAGTAGTGGTAATGATGATGATGTGATGGTGGTGGTTGTAGTAGTAGTTGTAATGATGATGATATGGTGGTGGTGGTTGCAGTAGTAGTGGTCGTGATGACGATGTGGTTGTGGTGGTAGTAGTAGTAGTGGTAATGGTAATGATATGGTGGTGGTGGTGGTTGTTGTAGTAGTAGTAGTAGTGATGATGATGTAGTTGTGGTGTAGTGGTAGTGATAATGATATAGTGGTGGTGGTTGGTGGTGGTGGTAGTCGCAGTAGTAGTGGTAGTGATGACGATATGGTTGTGGTGGTTGTAGTAGTAGTGGTAGTAATGATGATGTGCTAGTGGTGGTATGGTTGTAGTGGTAGTGATAATGATGTGGTGCTGGTGGTTGTAGTAGTGGTAGTCATGATATTGTGGTGGTGGTTGTAGTAGTAGAGGTAGTGATGACGATGTGGTGGTGGTTGTTGTAATAGTGGTGGTAGTGATGGTGTAGTAGTAGTGGTAATGATGATGATGGAGTGGTGGTGGTTGTAGTAGTGATGATGATGTAGTGGTGGTGTACCCTAGTGGTAGTGATAATCATATAGTGGTGGTGGTTGTAGTAGTTGTGGCAGTGATGAAGTGGTAATGGTGGTTGTAGTAGTAGTGACGGTGATGATGTGGTGGTTGGAAAACACATTATAGGTTACGCTGTGATTATCCCCAGACACCTGTCTGGGGATAATGAAAATTCGTTATCCCCAGACCAGGGAGCTCTTACATTCACCTAGTAGTAATTGTGGCAGTGATGAAGTGGTAATGGTGGTTGTAGTAGTAGTGACGGTGATGATGTGGTGGTTGGAAAACACATTATAGGTTACGCTGTGATTATCCCCAGACACCTGTCTGGGGATAATGAAAATTCGTTATCCCCAGACATATATTTGAAACTCCGCTCCTTTAAACAATTATCCACATTCCAGAATATTGATTGTTTCCCAAATGCACACAGAAATAAGGAAAGTTAATAAAATATCTATAAAAACATAAAATTAACCAACATTAAATCAGTTGTTACTACATATACACAATATGCGTCGACCTCGAAGTGGGTGTCATGGCCGAATGGTTCAGTCGTCTGCCCTGGAAGTTTTACCAGAATCGACGTTGTGGGTTTGAATCCTGGTTCCGCCACTTTTTCTCTTTTTTTAAAAAATCCCGTCTTCTGTTTTTTTTTTTTTTTTTTTTTTTTTTTTTTTTTTTTTTTTTAATTCCGTCTTCCTTTTTTTTTTTTTTTTTTTTTTTTTTTTTTTTTTTTTTTTTTTTGGGCGAGTCTGTTCTTTTCTCCTTTTTTTTTGGACCTTTTGTTCCGTTTCTGGGCATGAATTTCTTAAAAATTTTTTTTTTTTTTAATTATTGTTTGTTTTTTCTCCTCTATCTGACCATTTGGTCGCTCTCTGAATATTTCTGTTTGTTTGCTTTTTATTTACGCAGTGGCTATTTTTACAGTCCCGTAAAGATGGTTCTCGGGGCTATTTTTACAGTCCCGTAGAAGGACGGTTCTCATGGCTATTTTTATGGCGTTGATGCGATTCTGTTCAATTATCCGCATAGTTATAGATTATCATCTTTTTGCAGTATTCACAAAACTTCACATATCATTTCTCCCGATATTTAGATGTACAGATCTAGAGGCGGTGAATGAAAGCAAAATTAATTTCATTTAACATATTTAGATCTAAAGCTAAAACTAAAAATTAACAAATAATTAATGTAAAGTCAATTCTCTTAGCGATTTTTACGGTACTGTCATTTTTATTACATATAATTTTTTTTTCTTTTGTTTTGTTTTTTGTTTTGCATAATTTATGTTTGCAGTACAGAACAGCCCGTTTTCTATCATCAGTGGGCAGGTTAGGTTGTATGTCTTGATTATTTTTTTTTCTGTCAAACATACATAATATAGATCTATTATCAAACACTGAAAGTATATTTAGTTCCTGCTTGAGTCGACATCCCTCAAGATATAATACTTTACAGGTTGGCTTTTGTTTATACTTTACCAGTATAACCAGTCAGGAAGGACTAACGGTTTATACAATTTTAAAAGACGTAGACGTCTAACATTCAGGGGGCAGTCTTCTCACGTGAGAGTGGGTTTGAATCCAATTTCAGAAAAGAGGCCGTTCACAAACCAATTGGACACATTTTGACCATAATTTTAGAACCCCCCCCCCCCCAACCCCCCAACCGTATTGTGGACAAATGACTACCCCCCCCCCCCCCCCCAATGTGGATGTCCTGGTAAAGATGCACATTGCGAAACACCTCATGCTTAAATATTGTTCTTTTGAATAATATTTTTAAAAAGAAAGTAAATAATGATGATGATTCTCTACCATGGTCGGTCATGATCCAAAAGAATAGAGGTGCCCAAGACTGATCCTCATTGGGGCGCCGAGGTGGAGAGGGCATTTTACTTTGGTCCCACCATCGCGTTGCTCCTACTCCTTTCCCGATTGACCCAGTGTTTGTTCCGACCAGACAAGAGTGGTCGCTGTATTGCTCCTCCCTTCCCAGTTAGGAGGTTGTTTTATTGTTCTCCGCCAAAGCGGTGTTCACCTTGTGGTCAGACCCCTCTGCCTAGGCTTTGAGGTACCACTAGGGAAGAGATGAAAAGAAGTAGAAGAAAAAAAAAAGGAAAAGAGAGAGAAGAGAAGAGAGAGAGGAGAGAAGAAGAGAGAGAGAGAGAGAGAGAGAGAGAGAGAGAGAGAGAAGAAAGAGAGGGAAAGAAGGAAAGAAGAAGAGAAAAAGAGAGAGAGAGAGAGAGAGAGAGAAAATGAGAGATAGGGAAAGAAAGAAAGAAAGGGATAGAGAAAGCATGAAAGAGTGAGAGAGAGAGAAACAAAGAAAGACCGGGAGAGAAGAGAAGAGAGAGAGAGAGAAGAGAGGGAGAGAGAGAGAGAGAGAGAGAGAGAGAGAGAGAGAGAGAGAGGATGCTAACTTGCCGCACCTGAACGAAGGGAGTGAGAGTTTTAGAGCCAATGGCGTCTACTCAGCCAATCTGTTACTATTACCGCAACGCCGTAAAAATAGCCACCAGAACCGTCTTTACGGGACTGTAAAAATAGCCCCGAGAACCTTTACGGACTGTAAATAGCCGAGAACATCTTTCGGACTGTAAAAATAGCCCCGAGAACCATCTTTACGGGACTGTAAAAATAGCCACTGCGTTTTATTTATTTATTCTTTTTAGACACTTTTTGAGATCGGAGTGGGGACGAATAATATGACAATTTTCTAGAAACTAGAAAGGAACTAAGAGAGAGAGAGAGAGAGAGAGAGAGAGAGAGAGAGAGAGAGAGAGAGAGAGAGAGAGAGAGAGAGAGAGAAAAAAAACAGGTTTGGATAACAAAATACCACAGGTGTCTGGGGATAATGACAGCCTATAGGTTATTATAATACACGATTACACACATTCTCTAACTTCAGTTTTTGACAGCTTTATTGAAAAATAAATATACGCAACAGTTCTGAACCATTTTATTGTGGATTTTGATATTGTTTGTTGTTTTTCTTGTGTCGTTATGTTGATATAGAGACCAAATGAATGGTAATGGTTACATTCCCAGCGCATAATATAATGGCGCTGAATCATAGCCCTACTCTTTTAGTACGCCATGCGCTGAATGCTTTCATTGGTGGTAGTGTTGGGTTATTTGATCGCTTTTACTCGATCGACGATCGAGCGCCAAGCCACGAGTCAGTGCTCGATCTCAATGCCGGAAGAGCGAGTTAGTAAAACGATTACTCGATCGTAAAACGATCAGGCGGGTTGTGAGCTTGAGACGATCTTGACACGTGAGACGAGCTTGAGACGATCAGGATTCGAGCGAGCGGAGGGGTAACGAGTGTTTCGAATCATTTCAAATTCAAACGATCACAGTTTGCCATCCGATACCAATCGCCAATGTTTGCACACGGTAGTCTGTGGTTCTTCCACAGCCCTCACTCCTTGTCAGATGTTAGTGTGTCTGGGTGGCAGTGGCAGGGAAATTCGTATAGGTGTATCACGCGTGTGTGACAAGACTTCATTAAACCTACTAAAGTTTGACTATCACACACACACACACACACAACACACACACACACACACACACTAAGGCTATTTCTATGACACACACGCATCCCTCTATCAATGAACACTCCTACAGTAGTGCGGCTATGTGGTCTAGTCATGACGTAACTATAGGTAGTACTCTAGTCGACCATGGGTCTCGTGCATTATAATGGTCTAGTGGTATGACACCCGCTTTGGGATCGGAAAGTCCTGGGTTCGAGCCTCGCGCTCGGTGCATAGTTGAGTCTTTGGACAAGGCTTTTTACTCACATTCTCTCACCGTACTCAGGTGTAAAATGAGTACCTGGCCGTTAACAGCGTTGTCTTTGTCTGAAAAATTGTAATATCGCCTAACAGGCGGCATGTCCCGTCCTACATATCAAATGTTGCTGTTGACCGGGGACCCCTTTACAAAGCGCTTTGATCACATTTAGTGGATATTGTAAAGCTCAATTTTTTAAAGTAAAACATTAGCTTTGAATATGGAATGTTTCAATTTTAGATGCCTGTGTATTCTTTGTTAGTTCCCATCATCATCATCTCATCATCTCATCATCATCATCATCATCATAGGGGCAGCGGTACGGTCTTTGGTTGGCACCCGAAAGGTACCGAGTTCGATCACCCGCCGCTGAGTGGTCTTGAGCAAGTCACCTTGCCCTAACTAAATTTGCGGCGCTGCACTGCGGCTATCGCTTGGGTTATTCCAGTCTTCCCTTAGAATAGACCCAAAAGACGAATCTCCCCTATGGGATGAATAAAGGGAATTATGTTTAATTTATTTATCATCACCATCATATCAGCGGGATCATCATCATCACCACCACCCTAATAATAATGGATAAAATAAATATCAACACATTTCAATGTAATAATCAATCTAAAATCAATCAGTGCTCCTAAAAGACCCTTTGATTTCTTTGTCTAATTCGTTCCATACTTTTGGAGTCCCGACAAAGAAAGATTTTCAGCTAACTATAGTTTATATATGGGAATATTAATCAGTCGTTTATATTGGAATCGGAGTTGTCTAGCAGGTGTATTAGTTCAAAGCGCATTTCCAAGGATTTACCATGCTCAATGAACTTCACAATATTTTATTTAATTTATTCCTCCGGCACGCCATATCGACCATACATCCATTTCGTACAGTAGGTACCGATCGCTGTTTGGAGTCTTTTTGTATTAAAGCTCTTTACAATACCCGTCATTGCTTATAAGATAAGAATACATTCACACCTGAGTCAAGTGCCTGACACACGGACTTAACGTCTGGATCACAATTTTCAACAATCACTGTCACTCATCCGGCCATTGATAAGGCTTGATTTTGTGACAAGAGACACCGTACCACTGAGCGACCGAACAAATAATCACCATCTGCGCCATCGTCATCATCATCATTATCATCATCCTCATCACAGCCGTAACAGCCAGCAAAACCACAATCATCATCTTCGGGTCCGGTCTATCCGTGTGGGGGGTGGGGTGGAACCTGCTAAAGTATTTCATTTTTTAAACAGAAACACGATAATCATCATCATCATCATCATCGTCATCCATTGTCGTCGGCATCGTTATCATCGTGTCCGGGCAATCCGTGTGTGTCTGGGTGTGGAACCTGCTAAATATTATTATTATCTACCTACCTAATAAAAACACACCATTCTTGTTCATTTATTTTTCAAATAATGAAATGAAAGGCACGACCTTTCCCGCACACACAAGAGGCGATGACGACCAGTGACAAATTATGGGAGGTGGGGGCGGCCGACAACTTTTGGCGCGACATAAATATGAAATGTTAAGGTGACAGCGGGATGATGGTGGTGGGAGGGGGGGGGGTCTCAACCCTTCACCATCAACAACTGTTTGATGGCGTGTGTGTGTGTGTGTGTGTGTGTGTGTGTGTGTGTGTGTGTGATGCGACGAACGATCATAATCAAGGCTGCCAGACAGCGAGATTTCTACTTGCCCAAGTAGTCAAATAGACCCCAAATAGCCAAACACCACAAGCATTCTGACTCCCTTGAAAAACTCATTTGTTTTGATTAACAAAACAATCGACTACAGTTGGATAAACTTATCTTTTCATTTTTTTAAAATAAAATATTTTTTTTAAAATGAATAATAATAGAAAAGCGTTTCTTAGTAACCAATTTTGAACTTGGCCATCTGGCAGCCCCCATCATAACCAGCTGCAGTCAAGCCAGCCACAGACATAAGAGAGGGAGGGGTATGTGAAGTTTCCTGTGGCAAACGAGTTGTTCGTGTTTTTTTTTTCAAACGAATCACTGCTCGATGACGTCACTGACTCGAAACCCGCCCGAAACCGACTCGATTTTAGAGGACTCGATCGAAAACCCGCTCGATTTGATCGTTTCAAACTCGACCCAGCACTAATTGGTGGACACTTTTTTTTGGCTCCGTACGTATTCTCATTCGTTTAATTCTATGTTTTGAATTTATCATCTTTAATACGAAAAATTCTATTCCGAAGTAATATTTCTAATAAGTTACTGTTGAACTGAAAACTACGGATATTGAATGTGCAAAAATTCATTCGCCACTGACACAAACAACACCTAACTCTTGGTCTTTGGAAACTCAAAACGATTGCTCTTTGGACTCTTCCACACCAGACTTTCGTTCCGAAGACGAGGCAGATTTACTTACAACTATGTGGGGCAGAATATCAATGAAGCTAGGGGAGCCTGTGAAGTATATGTTTAGTATGTGATGGAAACTCAGTCTGAAAATAATTCAACTGTTGTAGCGGCGAACGGTCAATTCTAACTTCTAACACTAACTACTAACACTCTCTCACTCTCACACTCACACTCACTCGCCAAAAACTTTATACTTATACTTTATATTTATATAGAGCAGTAAAATTAGGTGCCCCAAACTCAAACGTAAACAATAACAAGTTGCTAGTGATTTTCGTTAGGGACCGGAATAATTTACGCACAATATAGGTCTCCCAATTTTGTAGTTTGAGTTGTAGGCAATACAGACACTTTCAGTATTGAAAATATGTTTACATAAAATCTAACAGTTGCAGAAATAATAATATAAGGCTAAATTATTCTGAAAACCAGGCTCCGAATAATTCTCGTCTTGTTCACACCAGCGCAATAATTTGCTCTGGTCTAAAAATAATAGACTGTAACTTTTGATAAATTTTACCTTTTGTTCCATAAAATATCCATATCTAGACATTATTTGATGCATGATCGAGTATTTATGAATATAGGCACTTCGATAAAATTTTCAAACTCAAAATATCTTGATTTGACTCAGTCAGGGGGATGGGACTTGAAAAAACATAAAATTTGATATCTTATTTGTTTCTCTACGACCTACGGTTCCAGAGTTATTTATATTTTTCTATTGAAATTTTTTGTCAATTTTACAGAGAGAATCTGTGATCTCACTGCTGCCTCAAAACCAGCATCTCGCGGGGATCGGGAAATTTTGAGTTTTACAGTCAACATGGCCCACTTATTGTTTTCAGTAATTTTGTTTCAATTAAAAAATAATTGGCAAGTCTTAGGTATCATTTTAATGGTCAGAAAATAAGCTTTATTTTCATATAAATCATTTTTATGGATGGAAAGTATGGAAAAAATTAAGGATAAATGAAAAGGGGGAAAAATATGAGGTTTTTGTCCTAAAAAGTGGGGTTGATGGCGGAAAAAATAAAATAATGAGCGAGTGTATCAATTTTGATGAAATTTGGCAGAGATATTCTTCAATTAATTGTTTATCGATGTATGAAGTATAATTAAAATGTATCCATAATTTAAAAAGTTCTTATAATTCAAAAATTTATAAATTTTTATTACATAAGCTTTCTGAGAAATACAATCAGGAATTAAGAATTAAATACACCGTTAGAAAGCTTGTTTTATGCCTTTTATAATGATACCAAAGTTAGTCACATAGGTTCACAAATAACGCCATGGTGACCAAAACAGTAAAGGGTCAAAAATAAAGTTCCAAAAACGAGTTTCACCTTACAGTGAGCCTATCGGCGGCCACTGGACTGGAGTTATCAAAGTGCCTAATGAATATGTGTTTCTTTTGCCACATAACAGCCAAATTTTAAAGGTTATTGTTTTCTATAATTTACATTGGAACGTGAGCTGTCAAGACAGGAGCATGTGGTTTGCCATGTGCTTCTAGACCTTTGTTTACGTTTGGGGCACCTAATTTTACTGCTCTATAAATAAGCAGTCGAAGCCTCAAAAAGGATGTGTACCAACGCTTCGAATTGATTTTCTCAGTCATCTGAAATCTGAGTGAGATTATTTTCACTGTGATATTTTTGAAAGAAAACATTTTTTTTCAGATGTCAGAAATAAACCCATTCAAAATCAAAATTGAAATTTTAATTTTATACTTTATTATATACTACGGACTTGACCACACAGTTGTCTTTTGAGGCTCTACACTAGATCTATATTGCTTCATTGTAATATTTTTAGAGATACAACTACAATTCCAAGAAAACTATTTGATATGAAAGTCAAGCAAGCCCCATTGCATTGTGTAGGGTTAATTAAGTAGTAATAGTAGCCTAATAGGTTTTATTTTTAATTTTTTTTCTTAGGATTAGTTGAGGGAATATTTGGGTTGTTGAAGTCCTCCCTAATATTATACATAAATATCATGTTTTGGATTTTGTCCTTCTCTCTTGATTTGGCATTGGTTCTTTTAAAAAAAAGTAAATATAAAGATAAACTGCAGGTGTTAGTGTTAGTAGTTATTAAATACATAAAAGGTAGGTATAAAAGTCGTTATTATGAAGTATCTCGCATATTGCCAGTTTACGAGTATTGCTTCAGGTATATCGCAATTTGTGGGATATCGACTGTATCCTGTACTGTAAGGAAGCATTGTATGAATATAGGCATTATAAAGCTACCACAATGTATTTGTATGGTCTTGATAGAAGGCTATTTATGAATGCTATTAATATGATATTTATTAATTTTAATGGTTCATGCATAATGTTACTGTGATCCTATTAAGATGCTTTGAATTATAGTAAAAATGTTTATAACAAGCATGATTATTATTATTAATTATTATTAGAAACAGCAGTATTAGTCGTAGTAGTAGTAGTACTATTAGTATTTAGTATTATTTTTATTTATTCTTTGTTTTTCCAGAGTCTGTTCAAGGTAATAGTAATAATCTTTCCATAAGTTTGAGAAGCATGAGCTCAACAGCCAAATACGATTTTACTACTTTACAAGTCACAAGTCCCTCCGAGTATGTCAAACATGTTGAATTAAATAGACCAGAAAAGAGGAATGCAATGAATACTGCTTTTTGGAGGTAATTTTATTTTCTAACAGACAATTAAAAGTTTTGATAAAATACAATCTGAAAACAATCTTTTAATTTTTTGTAATCCTGTTGGCTAGGGACCCCGTTATAAGCACTTTGAGTACGTTTAGTGGATATTGTACTATTTATTATAAATGCTCATGTTTGGGCAGGGGGGGGGGGGGCGTGGTTGTATCTCTGAACAAAAGAGAATGTGTATGCAACATTGTCATTGTCTCTGTGGAGAAGAAATTACAACGGCGTCTTATCGGCATCATAATATATATCAGATCTCTTGGAAAGCCCTTGAGCATATTTAATGGATATTGTGCTATACAAGACACATGTTTTTTTGTTTTTATTATTTTACTTTCATCAGAGGGATGTAAATTTAACCTTTTGAGAGGAGATCGTAATATGAAGCAATTGTACTTTGTTTTATTGTTTTTATTTGACACAGAGAGATGAAAGAATGCTTCAATGCACTAGCCATTGATGAAGATTGTCGTGTAATCATTCTCTCTGGTGCTGGGAAGATGTTCACTGCAGGTGAATTTTTTCTTTATCTTTTGGTTCTTAAGAATTCAATCATAAATAATAAATTCTGAAGTATGAATGTACATTAATTTGGAGCTTTGCAATGTATTTGTATGGTCTTTGCACCATAACCCATGAGTACTAAGTCTGCATTTTGTGTGGTACTGGGTGAGTCACCTTGCTGAAAAACATGTAGCTGTTCTTACGACAACCTAGAGTATTGTTTATTACTCGAAAATAGTTCTCCACAAAGGGAAAGGCAAGTATATCTCTATAAAATTTTAATCTCCTTACAAGTTGGGATATTTTATTTATTTGCTTTTTGCTTGATTACTTACTAACTACCTTTTACTTCCACTGGCATCTAGGGTACTAATGAAGGATCTCCATATATTTGTGTTTATCACAAGCCTATTAAGGCAAAGATCCACAGGACTCGTTCCGGCTATTGAGTTCTTCAGCCAATCTCCCTTGTGTTGCCTACTTTTGCTTGATAAGTCATATTTAACTGATTATCTAAATCTTAAGAGACATTGTTACCAAACAAAATGTTTCAATTTACAACAAAAAAACTTTTGGCATCTTTCAATGTTCACCTTTGAGTTGAATGCTTGAAAAATAAGTCTATCATTGAAAGCTCTTGCATTGATTGCTTTCATGTAAAATTTCTTTGAATAAGTTGATCCAGGGAGTGACAATTCTTTCATAATAGAAACTGTTTCTGAGATTGAAAGGTCTTTTCACTGTTATGTAGTTACTAAGATGACAGATATAAAGATAATCAATGACTATCTAATGATCACACTTTTTTGGGGAACTGACATCACACTTGCACTCTTTATGTATAGAATGAAATCAAAGACTCATGCAACCATCATGATTTGCAGTTAATTTCAATCAATATATTGGCAGAAGATGGAGCGTGTATTATATAATATGGTAGCCAACATGCATTTGCTGTCCCTAAAATTAATCAGGATAGTCACATATGTCACAAATTTCTTGCTCTTTTGAACAGATCTTGAAGTATTAAGAATTTTTTTAAAACTCAGAACATAAACAGCTTTTACAATACATCTTTTTACTTTTTTAGGCCTTGATCTTCAAGGAAATGACATTTTCCCTAAATTGATGTCTGAAATGGATGTAGGACGAAAGGCATTTTTCACATATGAAAGTGTTAAAGATCTACAGGAATCCTTTAATGTTATTGAAAAGGTACATAATATACCGAGAATATTGTTCTCAAAGCTTTTCCACTTCTTTCGATTATTTTATTTCTTTATTTATCCGTTTTACTATTATTATTATGACTGGTTTTCAACTATTTGCACCAAATATAATGTAAATTATTTTGATGTTAATTACTGTTTTTATAGCTGGTCGTATATTTTAAATTTTGAATTTCTATTTTAATCATAAAATCTAATTTTCTTATAAATTTTTTGATAATCAATGAATTATTATATTCAAAATCTTTTGAAGGTAATCAATTTTCTATAACAAGCGAATAGGAGTCTGATCAAGAAGGTCGAAACGAATAACATCTATCTGTCAAAGCTGATAATTCTGCTGTCAATTTTTTAACCCTTTTTTTTTTGTCTAGTGTCCAAAGCCAGTAATTGCGGCCGTTCACAGTGGATGTATTGGCGGAGGCATAGACATGATTTGTGCTTGTGATATAAGATACTCCTCTCAGGATGCCTGGTTTTCAATCAGGGTATTTTTAAATTTTATCCCTACATGTTCATTACAGTAATTCCATAACAAGGAATTACTGTAATTTGTATAGAGCAATATAATTAGGTGCCCCAAACGTAAACAAAGCTCTAGAAGCACATGGCAAACCACATGTTCCTGTCTTGACAGCTCAAGTTCCAATGTAAATTATAGAAAAAAAATAACCTTTAAAATTTGGCTGTTAGGTGGCAAAAGAAACACATATTCATAAATACTCGATCATGCATCAAATAATGTCTAGATATGGATATTTTATGGAACAAAAGATAAAATTTATCAAAAGTTACAGTCTATCTATTTTTAGATCAGAGCAAATTATTGCGCTGGTGTGAACAAAACGAGAATTATTCGGAGCCTGATTTTCAGAATAATTTAGTCTTATATTATTATTTCTGCAACTGTTCGATTTTATGTAAACATATTTTCAATACTGAAAGTGTATAGCCTACACCTCAAACTACAAAATTGGGAGACCTATATTGTGCGTAAATTTTTCCGGTCCCTAACGAAAATCACTAGCAACTTGTTTTGTTTACGTTTGGGGCACCTAATTATACTGCTCTATAGATATATATATACCATTTGTTATCTGTTCCATTTGTTTGATGTGTGATCTCCTAGTGTTCAAAGCCTGTGATCGCAGCAGTCCACAGTGCATGTCTCGGTGCTGGAATTGATATGATAGCTGCCTGTGATATTCGTTACTCTACCCAAGATGCCTGGTTTTCTATCAGGGTATATTCTTTGATTCTCATTTGTTTGTCTTTTTTTTTTTCTCGTTTCTTATCTTTGTATGTGTGAGTGGACGTTTTTTTTTTTTTTTGGAAGGCTATTGGTTTTTGATTTGGTTGCTTTTTACTTGTTGTTTTTGTTTGTTTTTTGTTTTGTTTTTTATTTTATGTCTTGACAATTGAAGCTAATTCTTTATAGTTTAAAAATCATTGTGGAGTTTTATGGTGAGATAAGTAAAATTTGAATAAATGCAATCCCTATAAAAAAAAAAAAAAGTAAAGTGATAAGATCCAGCCAGATCTTTTTTAAGGTGAACCATAATAAAAATTTGAGGATTCTTTCCTCTTTCTTCATGCCCTATGAGTATCAATGGCTACGCCTAACATTCAAATGATTTATCAATTATAGAGCTTTAAAATGGGCCAAATGTTTCTGAATTGTCCTGAAGACATAAGTAACAATAACTTTGTACATCACATATATGGCGTTTTAATAATAATAATATATCTTTATTGTCCTCAAAAAAAGTGGCAATTTGTCATTTGGTTACACATTTATAACAATACAATATTGACATAGACACACTCACACAGATACACACTAGTAACATAGTAGTCATCGAGAAAAAAAACCCGGCATCAACAACAACATCATCGTCGTCATCATCATCATTAAACTTTGTTTGAGAAAAAAAGATAATTTAAAGAAGAAAATAGGTAAAACCAGGGGGGAGATATTGTCTTTTCTGCACAGAGAATAATTTTTGACTGAGGATTTTTCGTTGAAATGATCTATGATCTAAAATGTTGAAAAGGGCCTGAAAAAGTTTATTGTTTTCTTATTTTCTCATGGATCTCTCTTAGTAATTGTAGAACAACAACAAAAACAACGAATATGAATAATAAATAAATATCAATTAATTAAAGCAAAATGTTGATCCAACTCATCAGTAAAAAATTAATGATGGGCAGCTAGAATTGTGAATAGAAAGACTTATGTTTGTTATCTTTTCTCCAGGAGGTTGACATCGGCCTTGCTGCAGATTTGGGTACTCTTCAAAGATTCCAAAAGATCACTGGTAATGACAGTTTGACTCGAGAACTCACTTACACTGCCAGAAACTTTTACGCAGATGAAGCCAAAAGTATTGGACTTGTTAGGTATTTATTTTTATATTATTTATTTGGAGTAATGTAATTTTTTATGAAGGTAGGAGGAAAATCTTAGTCATAGTGCTTTTTGAAGTGTTTAATTGAAAGTCATGCTAAAGAAAAATTCATACTTTAAGTATTGTTTATGATTCTTTCATTATTCTTCAAAGTTTGATTAATTTCAAGATTTATATTATATTCTTCTTTTAATCTATGCTGCAGTGATGATACTTTTCCGCGGATCCGCGGGTTTCTTTCCTTTCCTCGGTTTTCCTCCTCAGATCCTCGATCCGCGGATATTTCCTTCATTTCCTCCTTTTACTTTTTTTTTATATAATAAATCTTTAAAAAGTACCTCCTTTTTTTACAAAAAAAAATATTATATATAAAAATTTCCTCCTTTTACTGGACTCCGGGCGTTTTAAAATTGTACTCAAAAGAAGTCATCCTGCCTACTTTCCTGTGGTGCAAGAATGTTCTAGGTGAGTTTTCCGTTTTTCCGAGACTTTTCCTCCTTTTTGACTTTTTGTGAGTATCATCACTGTTTCCTCCTTTTTGACTTTTTGTGAGTATCATCACTGATGCTGGACTATGCATTACATTGTTATGTAAATTCATATGAAAATTACATTTTTTAACTCTATTCATTCTAAGGGTTCAGTTTTGTAAACCCGTTTTTTTGCTTCGAATAATTAAAGTATATTTATTTATTTATATTTATTCATGAATTTATCATTTTATGATTTGATTTTTTCTGTTAAAAACCAATGAAATCGAGAATTTTCTTTTCTTTGCTTTTATGATCAATTCTCTTTGAAAGGAAAATCTCAGAGAGCCCTCTCCTATTTTTGTCTTATTCAATCTCTTAAGGTGGCCTTGTATGGATTAGTCGATGCCTTATCATAAGTTTCTCTGATCTTTAATACAGTCGAATCTTCCAGAGCAAAGAAGAGATGTTAAAAGGTGCAGTTGAAATGGCCAACATAATTGCCTCCAAGAGCCCAATAGCTGTCCAGGCATCCAAAAAAGTCATGGTATATTCCAGGGACCATTCAGTGGCAGAGGCTTTAGATTATCAAGTAAGCTTTACATCATCTTTCAAAAGAATGGAAGTCGTGCTATTTGTTCAGTCATGCTTATCTATAGAACAAATATAAGGTGCGCACGATTATAAACAGTTTAAGTAGCAATGACTATGAAAAATGTTTTTTTCTATTTGAGAAAAATTTTTGTCTAAAATTAAAGCCCTATCTCCATTGAGTAAAAATGTCTTTGAATTTTGAAAATCCATTCATACATAAACAAGTTATGCAGTTTCAAAGGTGTCATTTATTTGGATGACCCGCAAAGAGGAAAAAAAACGCGAAAATATGGGACGTTTTTTCGGCATTTTTTTCGACCTTTGGTTGTATCTTGTGTAATAAGTGGATTAAAGGATTGAAACTCGTCAATGTTGTGGCAAATTTGATAGAGAATATGATGAAAACATGAGAAGAGTTCTAACTTATATAATTTTAGAGCTGGATGATATATAACACACACACACATACACACAGACACACACACACACACACACACACACACAGATTGAGAGAGAGAGAGAAATGAGTATAACACACACACTCACACACACACAGAAATATATTAAGAAATGAGTATAACACACACACAGAGAGAGAGGGGGGAGGGGAAGAGAGAGATTGCGTACATAAACAAAAGAAATATAGAAGGAAAAGAGAAATTGGACAAGGGGACAAAGGTTATTGGACAAGGGGACAAAGGTTACTGGTGGAACGTGACTTGGAACACAATAATTACAGCCATGCTGAGATTGTAGATCATATTGCAATCGAAAACTTTTAACATTATAATTTCTTAAATTCTTGTAAATTAAACAGTCAAATTATCAGCTGTTTATTGAACCCAAACCAATGGCAGACGATAAACACCCCTCTGCCAGTGAGACCGCGCAGACATTTTGACTAGTCATGAACTTTAAAACGAGGTCAACCAATCAGAAAGCGCTGCCACGACCCGCTCAGCCGAACAGTTTGGTGCCAAATCGTTTTGAACTCGTATCGTGATTCAGGCTGTAGGGGGCAAAATGGCTTTCTGTCTTTTACGAATGAAGAGCAAATTAGGATGGTGTTTTGTAAAATACGGGAAAAGTACTCGTCATATTCATATGAAATTTTACAACCAAAAAGAAGAAATGCTCATCTATTACCTTGTCAGCAACAAAACCTTCATGCCCTGTAGTTTTAGAAATATTTTACTCCAAAGAGTAAAACTCTATTTTTAACGGTCTTCTGGTAATCGCACGAGTTTTGTTGCTTGACATAATCTAAAATTACCTTTTTTCTAACTGTGTGCCAACTTTCAGTCATATTAATCGATAAACAGCGTCGTAATTAATTTTTTTTAATAGCCTATACGAAATGGCTTCGTCCCATATTTTGTCGCGAATTTAGGCACTTCGTGAGCGAAAAAGAGGCCCAAAGATTTGTGCGGGATAGTCATTGCTAGTTTAAGGAGAAAAAGGCTATCCTGTAATTGTCCATAACCCATATGTTCATTTTCTCTCCCTTAAATAAAAAAAGTCCAAGTTAAGTTTTGATCATCGTACAGTGTTTAAATTAAACCTTACAAATTAATAATAATGAATGATCTTTAAATAGGTACGGAAAACCCAAATTTAGATTATATAATTGTTGTCTTTAAGTTGCATTCAATAGGTAGAACTTTTTTTCCTGATTAAAATGGTATAAAAATCATGAGAATTGGTTAAAAATTTAAAAAAGATATGTTATTTCGAAATTTGTAGAAAATCGCCAAAATTTGTCCTTCTTTGAAAGCAACCTTTTGTCCGTTTTCAAAATGCCGTATTTTCATAAATATTCAAGCCAGACCTCTGTAACTTTCTAACAATACACATCTTTTTATAAACAATATGTGTATTTGTTTCCTGAGATCAACTCTAAGTAAAATAGAAATAATTTGCCCCCAAAGTAGCTGACAAAGCCAAAATTGTCAATTTCAGCGCGAGGTTACAAAATATCAGCAATTGTGCCCCTTGCCTGAGCCGGCATATGAGTGAAGTGAATACGGCAAATGTTGTAGTTGTAGTTTCGTTTTCAGTTGGCTGGTGAACGCAAAGCTAATCTTGCTTTCGTATACATCATTTTAAAACTGAGATTTTAAACTTTCTTTTGATACCAGAATCGTCCAAATTTTCAAATTTGTCTCAATTTTTTTTATCAATTTAAAGTTTTTAACTTGAAACTTCAAACTTTGAAAAAAAATCATAAAAATGCGAATCTGGTATCGAATGAAAGCTTGTTCAATTTTCTTTCTGATGCAGCCATTGACGTTACTATTAATAGCACTCACGCGACCAGCCGAGCGGAGAGAAAAGACGATTGTCAGTTACGGTGTTCGAGTAGCGGAGCGCCGGTTCCAAAATCAAAGTTTACTCCTCTTCTTCAACTCAAAGTCATGAAATAACGGCAAATCCTATGAAAAAAGCATAAACATTTTTTAAAAGATGAAGATTTGAGATTTAATTTGATACCAAAAACGTTTTATTTGACGGACTGAAAATGAGAAAAAGAGAGTGGTGATTTGAGTTGCAATTCTCGGTTTGCCAATAAAACCATGACTTGATTAGAGGGTTTGCCGTACCTACTTTAAATGAAAGTTGATTAAAATTTTCCTCTTAATTGTATAGTTCCAGGCATCAGATACTTTCACATTCCTCATCGCTTAACATGTTGTTTTGGAATAAAATAATTTTCAAAACGAAAGCTTAAAACGATTTTTTTTCTTTCTCTAAACCACAGTGTCAAATGAACAGCGCTATGCTTCAGTCAGAAGATGTGATGAAAGCTGCCACGGCAATGATGAACAAAGAAAAGCCTGTTTTTTCCAAGTTGTGATAACGCCTCTGGTGTATTTATTTTTACATTGATGAAGAAGGCTAGATATACTGTATATATAAAATTTGTATCAAGTTAAATATCTGGATGTTAACAATGTATAAAAGGAAAGAGCTGTCAGTGTCTGTTGTGTGGCTTATCTGTGATTATGGGGTTGATTTTAGACTCCAGCATGAGACATTAAATGATTATGCTAATATTGTTATTGTTATTGTTTTTGTTGCTATTATTATTTTTATTATTGGAGTACAAACCACGTACAAAATCAAAAATATCAGCGTGTGGAGTCATCAAAATAAAATTAGTATCTAAAAAGTAGATTTTTAATATTAAAATATTCGAAATGTTAAAATTTTTAATTTTTAATTTTAAATTTCAGATATTTGAGGATTTGCAAGGAAAATGCCGCCGTGAAGTTTTTATTCTCTGTTGTCTTCATGCACTTTATTATTCACTTCATTTCTTGTTATTATCAACAAAAGTGCCTGCTCCATTCACTTTTCTAATTAAAAATTCACCCCAAATACCAGAGCTTACTCAATGTCTCAATCATTTCTATGTTATGTGTTTGTGTTGAGAATATTGGCTATTAAGCTTAAATGCTGGCCAACTTACTTTGTGGCGTTTGTTTGTGTTGAACCTGTGACCTCAAGAAATCAGTGAGAGAAGGCTCTAGTTAGACTAGGGTTTGAAGCGACTTATTTGGGGGTCGTGGATAGCTCTTACGGTAGAGTCACGGCGGAGTTGTCGTACCAGTAAGGTCGCAGGTTCGAGCCCCCATCGCTACCGCAAAAATTTTATTCTCTGTTGTCTTCTGACACTTTCCTACTCACTTAATTTCTTGTTTCTATTGTGATGCGCTTTAGGCCATGCTCAATCATAGATTTATACTTTCATACGATCAGAAGGGTTTTAAAAAAAATTAATTGTGTAAAATAACTGAAGATGATTTTCCGATGAAAATTTTGACTTTTAATTGCAATAATATGTCTCTGGATTTGGACTGGAAATGAAAAGAAAAAAAAAAAGAGCTTTTGTGCATTCAAAATGTTTTCTAGCAGATGCCAAAATGTGTAAATTTATTCTGCTTTTGCTTGTAAGTTTTGGGTGAAAGAAGAGCTAAAAGGTATGAATCAGTTTGTATGTTTGATGTCAAAAATTGTTACTTATTTTTGAAATTATCTTGTGATGTAAATTTTTTTTCATTGAAATAAATATTCTACTTTTCCAATCAGAATGTTGATTTTGAATTATTTTGACATATACCACATTTTTATTGGTTTCTAAAAACCATAGTAATGAGAAGCTCTCGTGTTCAACTGCCTTTAAATTCCCCTTATTCGTTTCCCTCTAATATTAGACCTGTCCATTACCTGCTGTCTCAAGAAAGTAAAATTTAAAATTTAATTTTTAGCTTAACTTATAAAATTTGAGCTGAGACCAATGCGTCATTAAAAAGTGAGTGAGTTTTGTTTCTTCAACTTCAAACAGAAACATACTTTGTCTAATTCTGATAATTTTGGCTGGATGATTAATTTATGTGAGCATTATATATATTTTAAAAATGCCCTATAACAGTATCATCTTTTCTTCTTCTTCTGGGTGGGGTTCCTGACTTACATACTTACTGTATCCCCTATATCTGTTTTCCAACTTGCTTTCTGTCTTTGTCTTGGAATAGGATTACTTGGTTTTGTCCTGTCCCTGGCTGGGAGGGGAATAGTCAAATGTATATTTAGTTTTGGGAGATGATATTTTTTTCCTTGTAAATCATCTATCTGGTATGCACTGTATTGTTTTTTTTTATTTTTACATATATACGATTTGTAAACAACTGAGTATGTTCCCCTTGG
>NC_088360.1:37662016-37669516 GCF_034508935.2 Berghia stephanieae
TAAGAGATACAGAAATTTGGTGTTTTTTTGCGCTGCTTATACTATTATGACTAATATATTTTGACAAATTGAATACTAGTCATTTAAAACAAATAGTTACTGAGTGCTTACCCACTATTATAGATTGAAAAAAAAAATGTAAAAAAGGCAAAACACACGTAGACACACAATAGACACACACACACACGCACACACACACACACACACACACACACACACAAATCAAACAAAAGCAGGGAAAATACCAACAAAAGAAAACAAATAAAAAAGAACAACAATAACCCCCCCCCCCCCCCCAAACAAAAAAAAACAAAAAAAAAAAAAAAACAAACAACAAAAAACAACAAAAAAAACCAAAAAAAACACAACAAACAACAACACCCCCCCCCCCCCCCCCAAAGAAAAAACAAAACAAAAAACCAAAACAAAGAAAACTTGCCGAATCTTCCTCTGTGCCTAGCCAACCCAAACTCTCGAGCAGGTATTTGTTGAATGGGATACTTACCAATAGGAGAACACGACAATTGTTCCTTATAAGAAATCAATCACCATTCTGGAATAAAAATCATATCCCAGAAGAAAAAAACAAACAAAAAAAAAACCCCACGAAATTAACACACACACACACACACACACACACACCTCAAACACACACACACAAACACACACACACTTAACTGATTATTTGACTCACAAACAGAGGAGGTGGGGTTTGTGAAACATTTAAGACGATACGGATATATCATGTAATTACGTGGATTCGAATCCAGCTCAGTAAAAGCAAAAACGGAATATTGCCCAGCTTTAGTGTGAAGGACGAATAGTGCAAGCAACACTGTTTGTCCGTACGTACGGCAACCACGGTTGATGCTATTCGACCTTAAGGACGAATAGGGCTACCCTCAGCCGATAAGCCAGTCGTTTTAAAGTCTTGACATACAATTTTTTCAATGTAAGTTGTGAGTGTTTTTTCCCCCCATTTCCATAGCGATTAAGGTTTCTACTATCATGCATCCCTTGAATATGTTCGAACCATTCCGAACCTCTGGCTGGGGTTCCTGACGGTGTCTTCTATTCCCCTATATCTGTTTTCCAACTTGCTTCCTGTCTTTGTCTTGGAATGAGATTACTTGGTTTTGTCTTGTCCCCGCTGGGAGGGAAACAGTCAAATGCATAGTTAGTTTTGGGAGATGATATTTTTTCCTTGTAAGTCTTCTCTCTGTTATACACTATATTATTTTTCCTTTTACAGTGTATAATTTGTAAACAATTGAGTGCATTCCTCTTGAAGAGGACCTGTGCTTGTGTCTGGATGAAACATTTAGTGATCTCAAACTAAGTAAATTGATAGTGTGCTCATGGAATCTACATATGTACCATATATGAATATGAACCAATTACCCTTTGTCTCCCTTATTCTAGGAAGCTTTAATTGAACTTCTAGAACTTTTTACTATCCCTTTTTCTTCCTTTTACCAGTGCTGATATGACCAAAATGTGTTGCAATGTGTTTTAAAACCCTTAAAAACAAACAAATAAACAAACATTCCGCACATCTGGGTGGGGTTCCTAGCCTTCCATAGGGGGCAGGGTGACACTTACTGTGTCTTCTATCCCCTTATATCTGTTTTTCAACTTGCTTTCTGTCTTTGTCTTGGAATGAGATTACTAAATTTTGCCTTGGTCCTGGCTGTAGTGCTTGGCTGGGAGGGAAACAGTCAAATGCGTAGTTACTATTTTGGGAGATTATATTTTTTTCCTTGCAAATCATCTCTCTGTTATGTATTGTTATATTTGTTAATTTGAATGTATAATGTAAGCATTTGTGTGTATTCCTCTTAGTGGGGACTTGTGCTGGTGTCTCGGCGAGACTTTTAATTTTAAGTGATCTCAAACTAAGTACATTGATGTTGTGCTCTTGGAATCTACATTTGTTCCCTATTTGAACCAATTCCCTGTTGTCTTACTTTTTCCTCAAGTCCTTTTTACTGTAATTCTAGAATCTTTTTACTATCCAATTTTCTTCACTTTTACTGGCGCTGATATGACCGAAATGTGTTGCAAGGGCCGTAAAACACTTGAAAACAAACAAACATTCCACACCTGTTCTTTTCATATTGTTCGGAAGGGAGATAAATCTTTATGGCTTGTCTTCTATCCCCCATTTCTCTCCCCCCCCCCCCCACCCTACCTTTCATATTGCTCTCTCTTTTTTTTGCTGGATTGAGATTGCTCGGGGTTTTTTCCTGCTACTGGCGGGGATCTTCAGCTAAGAGGGAGACAGCCAATATTGTAGAACCTGTAAACCATCTCTTTCTAATAATATACTTTTATATGTAGTTATTAGTTTTGAATATATTGTGGTTTGTGAACATAATTTGAGGGTTCATCGACATATTGCCCGTGGAATCTTCTGTTTCCCAATTGAACAATCCCCTTTGTCTTGCTTTTTTTTATTGTTGCTTTTAACTTAAGATCTAGAACTTCCTTTTTGCGGTCGCTAAAATGACATAATAGTGCCACAAGCGCTCTAAACCCCTTAAGAACAAGTAAAAACACGGTCTTAGACTAGGCATTTGGATATCTTGTTGCTTCCTGTTTGAACCAATTGCCTTTCCTTAATGTTTATTCAACATTAACATCTTAATGTTATTTGCAGTCTCATAATTTTCCTTTTAACTAGCCCCGAAAGGACCTAAAAGTGTCGTATATATTGTACAGACTCCTTTGACCTCACATGCTCTGTCTTCTATTCCATTATATCTGCTTTTCAAGTTGCTTTCTGAATTTGTATGGAATGGGATTTTTTTGGTTTTGTCCTGTCCCTTGCCGGAGTCCTTAGCTGAGAGGGGAAACAGACAAGTGTTTAATGTTTTGGTAGATGATTTTTTTTCCCTTGAAAATCATCTCTCTGTTATGTATTGTTGGCTATATTTTCTGGTTTGGATATATCATGTGCTCATGTCTAGATGAGACTTTTAGGTGATCTCAAACTAAGTACTCTGATAGTGTGCTCTTGGACTATGCTTTTGTTCCTAATTGGAACTATTCCCGTTTGTCTTACTTTTTCTCATGTCCGTCTTGATCGTAACTCTAGAACAATTTATTCACAATCCCATTTTCTTCCTTTTTACAGGCGTTGAAATGACCTAGATGAGTCGCAAGCACCATAAAGCCCTTAAAACAAAAAACATAAAACCTCTAAAACAAGCATTTTCTTACTTTGTAAAAATATTAAAATAGTCATAATTTGGTATACGCATCTTTAAATAAACGCGATTGTGATGATGTGTGATAATGCTCCTTAAACTAACTGCAAACGTCGTAAAAGATTGGGGTGTTTAAAAAGTGTACCGCCAAGCTCTTTGTACCAATTGTGATCAGGAGGACAACACATATTGTACAGAAAGTAAAAATGAAAACGTATTTTAAAAGACAGTAGATTCCAATTTTGCCCGAAATGAGTTAATGATACTGCCAAATCAAAACGATGTGTGCTTTGGGAACGATATCATGATTACATAGGTTCCTACCTCCCATTGTGGGCAGGGAGGTACTTATTGTGTCTTCTATCCCCCTATATCTGTTTTCCAACTTGCATTCTGTCTTGGTCTTGGGATGAGATTGCTTGGTTTTGTCCTGGCCCTGGCCCGAGTCCTGGCTGGGAGTGAAACAGTCAAATGCATAGTTATTGTTTTGGGAGATGATATTTTTTCCCTTGTAAATCATCTCTCTGTTATGTACATATTATTATATTTGTTATAATTTATAATGTATTCATTTGAGTGTATTCCTCTTAGTGGGGGCCGTGCTTGTGTCCAGATGAGACTTATTTTTGATCTCAAACTAAGTACATTGATGGTATGCTCTTGGAATCTACATCTGATCCCTATTTGTTCCCAGTTCCCCTTTGTCTTACTTTTTCTTGGGTGTTTTAATTGTAATTCTAGAACATTTTACTATCCCATTTTCTTCCTTTTTACTGGCGCTGATAAAACCTAAATGTGTTGCAAGCGCCGTAAAACCCTTAAAAACAAAACAAACAACATGATTACGTAGTTGTCAGTGTCATTCTAAAATGTGTGTAAAGGAAAAGCCCAGTAGATTTTGGCTCGACTGCATATTTTGCAAAAGTGGAGATACAGTCTTTCATTTAACATCAGCAGTATCATGACTTTCTCTACTATTACCTGGATGGTCTGATATCGCTATTTTATTTCGATATATTATTGTACGCATAAGCTACAACTGTTACGGTTAAATATCAATCACTATCACATAAAACTGACCATTGTGTTGTGATTTGACCTGTCATTGACAACTTCAACTAGGCGTAACTGTAAAGGTGCAGTCTTTTTCTGCATTGGGATGGGAGGATATGTTAATATTACCCACATAAAAACGATAATACAATATCATTAACATTTCGACGCCTGTCATGGATATTTTTGTCCAAGTAT
This sequence comes from Berghia stephanieae, assembly GCF_034508935.2. Taxonomy (NCBI): domain Eukaryota; kingdom Metazoa; phylum Mollusca; class Gastropoda; order Nudibranchia; family Aeolidiidae; genus Berghia; species Berghia stephanieae. The sequence goes on from NC_088360.1 coordinate 37,666,477, forward strand.
CTCCAGGCCTTTCTAATTATACCCTTGTTATGTGTAGTAAGGCTACATTGTAATGAGACATATTATAACACACTTTGTGTTGACTTCGCACATTCTAATGGGGTGCGGTGACTTGACCCATATGGGTGTTATTACGATTGTTGTATTTTTGTGTGGTGTATCAGTTTATTTTTTGGTTCCATTTACCTTTTTTTTTTTTTTTTCTTTTTTTCCACTTTCATGTATGTTGGCATCAAATTGTAGATTTATTGGCGAAAGCCTAAGATTGAATAAACTTTGAAACTTTGAAACTTTGGTGTCATGTCAGGCGAAAAAATCCACAACATTAAATAAAGAGAAATCAAGAATTATTGATACCAGTGCAGAGGGGACGAGATTAAATTGTCTGGATTCTCGGGCGATTCAAGTTCAAGTATATGTGGCTAACAGTATCATATATTTACCTTGAGCGTTTATTGCATACTTTATGGCGGCTGACGCCTGGTGCATGGGTTGTTTCTGTATTTTTTTCGAGATAAACATGAAGATTTTTTACAAATTCCAATGGGATAATTAAAGGGAATTCAACAACAACAAAGCTGTTTAGTGATGACTATCACACTTATTTACTAATGATGGACAGTTTGACAATAATTTCTTTAAGATTGTGCTATACCAAGGGTCGTCCTCAGATTTATCCCGCAGGGAACAAGGAGGAGAGGGAGACCCTTGATGATCTTGGAGCGTGACATGAAGAACTAGAAGTGGACGAGGGGAGAGATGTCAAAGGTGACAGCAAACCGTGATGGTTGGAGATATACCGTGCCGGCCTTATGTGCAAATGAAGCACCAAGAGGATAAGAAGAAGAAGAATCAAAACAACCAAAATCTTGTTGTTGTATTTGAAAGTGTAAGAACAGCCTTTGGCATTTGTCTTGTCAAATTAAGATATGAATCGGGAAGGTCGCACCTCTGATGTATCTTCTGAGATTTTTTTTTCTTTCCTGGAAAGAGGCTGGTTCTCCCAGGCAATGTCTGAGTTGGGTTTTTTTTTAATTTTTCGTCGAGGCAAATCTCACTGTGAGTAGCATAAAGTTTAGACACATTCTCTTCCCATTTCAGGAGTAAAATGAGTGCCTGGCCGACAACAGCATTTTCTCTGTCGGGGAAAAAATAAATAACAGCGCCTGCCAGGGTCAATGTCTCATCCTACATGAATGTGTTGCTGTTAGATTTAACTGATAATCCGCTTTATAAAAGTAAACACTCAAGTTCAAGGTAAACAGTCAAATACATTTGACTTTGTGAGGATTAAAAACATTATTAATCTTATTTTTGATAATAATAATAATAATTATAATATGACTTTTATAGAGCGCCTTGGCGTATATCAACAAGCTCAAAGCGCTTAAACAGTAACGTGGCAGTTTTCACTCAAACATGCAATATGAAACAAAGCAATACAATTCTACATTGTTACATATTAAAAGGAAACGTCTTAAGATGTTTTAAAAAAACAGAATTTTGCATCATTCATTAATATCTGATATATCTTGGAAGGGAGTTCCAGAGAAGAGGTGCCGAATATTCAAACGCATGCTTGCCAATTTTGCGCGTCATTTTTAGCTTCACAAGTATGTGATTATCATACTTTGATTTCAGATTTCTGGATTGGACGTAGAATTGAAGCATGTCATCAGTGTATCCAGGACAATCAGAGTGCAGTGATTTAAAATCAATAGTACAGATCTTATATTCTATACATTTCTCAACGGGAGGCCAGTGGAGTTCTCTTAGCAAACCCGATGCAGATTTATGTCTTCTCTTTCTATAAATAAGCATCGTTCAGGTCTACCTGAATGGTATTTATAGAAGAGAGGAGAGAATTGCAATAGTCTAGCTTTGACAGGATTAGAGAATTAACTAACAAGGCAGAGATGTCTCTTGTAATGAGATGTCTAACACTTCGTATTCTTCTCATTTACATGTACATTAACTTTACCATATGATTTTACTTGGCTGGTAAAAGACAAATCTGAATCAATAAATACACCCAAATTTCGAACAACCTTACCAGTTTCAATTACACTATTTCCTCAAAGGATTGATTCACACCCTACAATTTTAAGGATTGCTGGCTGGTAATAAATATTATTTCAGTCTTACTATCGTTAAGTTTTAGTATGTTCCGTTCCGTCCAAGTTTTCAATTTAACAAATCAAGATTGGTAATGTTCAATTAAAAGATGTAAATGGTCGTAGGTTTCTGACTTAAATATTTGACTATCGTCTGCGTAAAATTGGTAATTTAGATTAAAATCAGAAATAATTGATCCAAGGCGTTTCATGTAATGTATATTTATGGAATAATTAGAACTGTGTATTTTGTGTCCATTTGAGTGCATAGCTTTGTCTCTGTGCTGTGGCGCGGAGTTAATTAGAAATCTCAGATCAGACAAATAAAAAGATTGCCCTTGGGCATTTTCCCTTATCTGAACTATTTCTTTTTGCCTTGCTTCTCCCAGGTACATTCCTTATGTAAAATGTTTTGACTGTCCCATCATTATTATTTTTCTGTCGCTGAAACTGTCAGGAAGTGTAACAGGTGGTGTATAATTTCTTTTTTTTAAAACAATTAATTGAAATTAATGATAAGATAAATAGAGCATAGCAATAAATGTTCCAAGTTTCAGGACTGAAATCATCGGGAACCCAAAAGAAATCAAAACAAACAGCCGAATGAGATTCGAACCAAGGCGCGGTTAACCTAGGTGGTGTCGCAAACTAAAAGACAAAACACTCTGGTTTTAAATCTAATTTATGACAAATTAGTTCAAATCCAAGGAAACATTATAAGTTAAGTTGTAATTTAAGCTTATCTTTTTAAAATTGAGTTCAAATAAATGGTTTCATTCAATCTTTATAAACTTCAAGAAAATCACTGTTCATAACTGATCATTTTTATCAGTTAACTGCAACCCTTTGAAAATAAAATTTTCGTATATTTAATTTTGTAATTTTTAAATTCGTATTTAAAAATTTCAAATATCGATCGATTTAAA
>NC_088360.1:37672016-37674516 GCF_034508935.2 Berghia stephanieae
ACAAACGCATATCATCGTCCATTATAACAATGTTGAATCAGGCACACGATTGCTTTGGGTTATCAAACCTGCTGATATGAGCCCATAGATTATGGTGGATAACCTGAAAAAGAAACAGTCAAATGTGTATTTTCTTTCTTCGGGAGATGTATTTATTTTCTTGAAGATTATCTCCCTGTTATGAGCCCTTCACAATTTTTTTCGTTGATAATAAAATATTTCATAAGCAATCGAATGTGTATCCCTCTCAGTCGCAATATGAGCTTAAGACTGGATGTGAGTTTTAAATTAGGGTAGTCTCAAATCAGACACATTAACAGATTGCTAGCCCTTTTGTCTAACATTTTCCTAGCTACTTTTAACATAAATTTACTGTGTTTTGTCTACCTGTCCCACGATTTTGAAACGACTGCGTAATATGTTATGTGAGTGCTGTGGAGCCCCTAATAACAAACACCTCTCTCTCTCTCTCTCTCTCTCTCTCTCTCTCTCTCTCTCTCTCTCTCTCTCTCTCCCTCTCTCTCTCCCTCCCTTCTCCCATCTCTCTCCCTCTCTCTCTCTCTCTCTCTCTCTCTCTCTCTCTCTCTCTCCCTCCCTCTCTCTCTGTCTCTCTCTCTTTCTTTCTTCTCTCTTCCTCTCCGTATTTGCGAGTGGTTGATTGTGTGTATGTCTTATATTTTCTCTTATTTTCATCTCTCCACAAGGTGCACGCGTATGTGTGCGTGTGTGTGTGTGTGTGTGTGTGTGTGTGTGTGTGGTTATGTATGTGTGTGTTTCATATGTGTTAATTTCTGTAATGCATAGCGATTAATTAGGCTGATTAACACCAATGCTATGTGACAAGCCGACAAAAGAAGCCTTGGACTTGGATGGGAGTTATCCTTGTCTGGCTTTGGTTTGCCAAATACAACCATAACCAAAATAAGTGACTCTCGTCCGGGCTGCTTTGTTTATTCAATGGATAACATAACACACACCCTTGGATATCTTGGTAATGATGTGACCAAATTCAGATAGAATCGTGGTCTCATTTTTCTGTTAAGGTTACCGAATGTATTGGTAGGTAAGTAAATTTTCTAATTGATATAGATTTATATTGTTATATTTTGTTTTACTTTGTTGTTTTTTTTGTTGTTGTTGTTTTTTTTGTTGATGTTTTCTTTCTCTCTCCTCCTCTCCCCCCCCCCCGGGGGGTCTTTTGTTTTGTTTTTGTTTTATGGTTTATTTGTTGGGGTTTTTTTGCGTCTTTTTTGTCAACACCGGAGAGATTGGGAAGCTGGGTCGTTCAGATCTGAGGAAAGTACTTTGTCTGAAGGATTGCAATCAATTTTACTATTCATTTAAACCTGGGTTAATAAGTGTATAAAAATGTCAACACCATTTACCTCATCGTTCGGATTGACAGTCACATTGTTCTGATCCATGGCTGGAGACTTGAAACTTGAAAGGCCTTCTTTTAATAGTAGTCTATCTTCCTGTGACAAAGGAACAAGTTACCAGCTATGACGCAGGAGATCCAGATGGCAGATTTTAAAAGTTTGTAGCTAATCGGTAAGAAACCTCACTTTATTTTCTTTAACTTTCAGCGTTGTTTCTGAATAAATGGGTGACAATGATCGTAAAAGCCCTGATCCGTTGTTTTGTTTGTTTGTTTTTGTTTGTTTTGTTTTGTTTTTTTTTGTTTTGTTTTGTTTTTTTTTTTGGTTTGTTTTTTTAGTGAGGCGCTTAACACGTTTTACCTCATTCTTACGAATTAACAATTGGTTAATGTTGGGGAATTTACAAAAAGTCGTCGGCAGAATTGCGGAACTGCTTTATATCAATGCAGTTTTTTGGGGGGCTTTTTTGTAAGCCTGATAGTTTTTTCTTTAAAATTTTTTTTTTTTTTATGTAAAAAAGAATGTAGATCTATTGTTTTGGTGAGGTTTTTGTTGTTTTGTTTTTTGGTAGGGTTTTGTTGTTTTGTTTTGTTATGTTTTTTTTTTTTTTTTTTGTTTTTGTTTTTTTGGTTTGACTTTTTTTTAATGAACCAGAAATTTATTTTGAGATCAATAAACGCAACATCCAACCTTTTACTGAAACTGAAACCAGACAGAGCAACGTATTGGTTGTTTGCGAAACGCGTGATGGCTTTTACCATGTCAGTCTTCATGAAATTTATCATGGAAGTGAAGCTAGGAGGAGAGTGCTTATTTTGTGTGCCTACTCTACATCCAATCCTACTGAAGGTCACACATCACTCCTTGTTTAACCAGTAAACTGTCGTATTCTGGAAAGACACGTATTTTTTAAAAAATTGGCCAGAAAACTCGTCCTTCAAATATCGATCGATTAAAATGGCACTCATCTTGGCAAAAAAAACTCTCAATCTAGGGGTTACGTGAAGTCCCAGGTTTGAGAGTTTTTGCCAAGATGAGGGTCAGTTAAATCGATCGATATTTGAAGGACGAGTTTTCTGGACACATACATTTTTTAAATACGTGTATTTCCAGAGTACGGC